>NC_092715.1:21917494-22275759 GCF_047496885.1 Scyliorhinus torazame
TTGGTCCAAGTTGAAGGTGATGTAGTTGGACACCCAGCATACAGGGCATCCGTGACCTCTGGAACGATCTGTTTGCTTAAAAGTTCAGGACTGCGGTGACCTTCATGGCCTCCTCCTCCACCGTGTGCCATATCCGCGAGGTCATAGCACAGATACCGCAGTGCCTCTTTGTTGAGACGCAGTCTCCAATGGCACATGCTGTCTTGTCATCTCATCGAAAGACTAATGATGCCTGTACATCTTGGGCATTCACTGGCCTCCCCCTCTAGGCTCCTCCTCGGCCTGATGGGTGGCCGGGCCTTCAGGGTGTGCGGCGGCTCATGGCGTGCCACATTCAGCCAGCGTCATTGTTGCTGCTGCCTTCTCCAGTGTCTGGCTGCCACCAGCAATGCGAGGGATCCACATCAGCAAACATTTTTTAATCTGGAAGGAATTGAAGCAGGAGAGACACTGACAGTCCGTTGGGGATTCCACCCTAGGCCCCTCAACTCACACAGGCCCCATCCCACCCTTACCATGGCTTTCCCACCTTCTCTGACTGCCATCCAGCGAGCCAGTTGTGCTGGAATGCCTTGCTCCGCACACTCACCCCCGGTCACATCAAGAGCCCCTAGACCCCAGACCTCTGCTGGTAACATTAAGGAGGACGTGTTCTGGTGCCCTCCCTGATCCACATATTTACCCTTTGGTCACAAGAGAATCCCCAGCACTGAAGGCTTGCTCTTTATTGTTTGATTGTTGGCAATTGCCTCTATGATGTTGATGGTCCTCGAGTTCAGGCACAGTTTTCAGGCTTCAAAGTTTTGTTGAGATGTTCAAGGTTACAAAACATAAACAATTTGGGGAGCAAACTCCCCAACACACAACTGTACAGTTAGTAGTCGGGTAATTCCCAAGCGACCGCTGCGTCCGACTTCAATCTGGCTAATGAAATTGAAATGAATGCAAATTAGGGTTAATGATATGCTTGCCACTTTTGGGCGAGATCCGGAACTTGTCATCGGGAGCGGGTCAGGTGAATTCAATCTCGATTTTGGCCCTTCCCTCTATTTATCCGCCCTGCCCACATTGAATGGCGGCCATTGTGTTGTAATTATCTGAAAGGGTGGAGGAAACAGATTAAATGTAAGATTTCAAAAGGGAATTGGAGAAATACTTTCAGAGCAAAAATTGGCAAGGCTCTGGTGGAAGGGCAGGGAATGGGGCTAATTCTTTCAAAGAGCTGGCAGAGGTATAATATGCTAAATGGTCTCTTTGGGCTGGATTGTTTTCTGATCACACTGTGTTAGCTTGTGGATAAACCTTGGCAGTAAAGTACCAGCTGAGTTGGTGTTTACTTTTGCCTGTGAGTCAAAAAATTGTTTGTTCAAGCCCTACTCCAGGATTCGATATGTAATCTCAGTCTGACATTGCAATGTGATAGTGACAGGCTTCGATTTTGGCCAAGGTTCAATTATTCAGATGAAACCACTTGTTCCAGCGACAAAGCAATAAAAGCAGTGAATCCCCTAATGTGTTAAAGAAAAGAAAGACTTCAATTTATCTGGCGTTCTTCAAGACCTCAGAGCATCCCAGCGTTTCACAATCAATTAAGTACCCGTGAAGTCTCGGTATGCAATGTAGGAAACACAGCAACCAATCTGCACAGCAAGATCCCATAATGAGCAGAGATAATCCGTTTTTGTGATGCTGGTTGAGGGATAAACAATGCCCAGAATCCTGGGAAGAACTTCCTTACTCATCTTCAAATAGTGGTGTGGGATGTTGTACGTCATTTATCATTTGGCCAAAATTCCTTTCTCGACTAACATTGCCAAAAACCAAATTAACCAGCCTTTAATCTCTTTGGATCTTGGTGTACACAAAAATACTGTCAGGATTGCTTACATGGTCAATCGTCCTTCAAATCTATTTGTTACGTGTGAAGTTCCTGAAATATGTGACAAAATTTCTTCTGCAAAGTCTTTTAATAAATCTGATGGATGCTGCCATACGCTGTAAAATGAATTCATTTCTTCACCCTTTCTTCCCAACAGGTTCTTTCCATTTGAACATGTCAACTTACTCACGGCTTCTTTCAGATATTGTCCACTTGTTGGATCAGTTTGATCCTCAAAATAACAGCACCGATCACTTCATAAGCGAAATTGCTGAAAAATATCAGGTGAGAGAAGAAGTTCTCGCAGTGAACTGATTTCGACAGCAAAACATGAGTGCATTTCAGAAGGAGACTGCAGAGCTTCAAGCTACCCTTAACCAAATATTATGTTCCCACTCAGTTGAGAAAATTGTCGTCTTCCTTCACTAAAATGCTAATACTGAGTCTTCGTTAATGGAGATGTCACTGTCTGCAGTTTCAAATATGCAATTTTGTTTAATTTTATTTTTGCAAATACATTGCCAATGAATTAATTTTTAATTTATGCTAAATTTCACTCAATTGATTAGTTTCTGTAGAAAATGTAAACATATATTGAAAGACACCCCTTTTCTTTAATTTCTTCTGCTCAGCTGGTAGCATCCTCACCCCGAGTCAAAATGTTGTGGGAGTTTGCAGCACTCCAGGGAGATAAGCAAAATAACATAAGTGCTGCTATGCTATACTCAGGGAGCCCCGCACTGTTGGAGGTGCTATATTTCAGATGAGCCCTGCTACTCCTGTCGTGAACTGTGGTGGACAATTAAATGACTAACTGGAGGAAGAGGCTCCACAAATATCCCCATCTTCAATGATGGGGGAGCCCAGGCTGAAGCATTAGCAACCATCATTAGCCAGAGTTACTGGGTGGATGAGGCATCTTGACCTATGGTCTTCAGGATCACAGATGCAAGTCTTCAGCCAATTTGATTCACTCCACATTATCTCAAGAAACAGCTGAAGGCACTGAATACGAAAAAGGCTATATCCTGACAAGATTCCGGCACTGCTGAAAGGCTCCAGAACTAGCCACACCCCTAACCAAGCTGTTCCAGTCCAACTATACAGGACAATGTTGTTATGGCACCGTGGTCTTCTGCACAATCAATTCTAGCCCCACTTGACCCAGAGTCGCAACACAGTTGAAATTAACTCTTAATTTAAAGAAAACCTTAAGTCTTTGGCTGCCTAATAACTACAATCACCAGGTTTGTAAATTTAAATAGAATTAACATATTATTAACTAACGAGAATTAAATAGGCAGTAAATACAACTGGTTAAATATTATCTCCCCCCACCCATTTAACCTGCTCCAACCTCTGCACACACAAGACAGACAAACACAGACCGGAAAGAGGGGTGTAAAAATAATACTAAAAGTAAAAGGATAAGCGTCTCTGTTTCAGACGGATGTCTTCCAGTTAGATCTTTCTTCAGTAGAGGCCTCCAGTTGTAAGACTTTGTTTTCAGTCTGTAATTGTTTTCACTGCAGACCCATTAGGGTCTCAAGACTTATCTGCAGACTCAGAGACAGGAGGCAGGAAACATTTGGGAGAAAGAGAGAGAGTGCAACACAAAATTTCTCCTCTCCACATCCAGGAGCTTTCTGCTGGGTTCTCTGAAAACACCTCATCTGGCAGGACCTAATTGCTGTCTGTTTCTAGGCAGAATACAGTCCTTGGCCAATCCATTGGTAACCAGCCAACCAATCAAACCAAATTCCTCCAATCTGTCGGGTGCCTTAAATCTGAATTCTTCTGTACAAAATCTAAATCTTTGCAGCACAGTGTACTATTTTGCAACTTTTGAGTTCCTCACTTCTCCTGCTCGACTTAAAGGTATGTCTCCATTAATGATCCATGGACCAAAACGATAACATCAAAGTAAACAAAATAAGAAATAAAGAAATCAACAGGATAAGCCCTTTCAATATGGGAAATTGCCCAGGTATATTCTGCTTATGAAATGGACAAATCCAATCAGGCCAATTACTGCCCCATCAATCTACTCTCGATCATCAGCAAGTGTTGACAAGTGCCATTGACAATGCTACCAAGCAACACTTTTACAGCTCATTCAGTTTTGGTTCCACTAGGGCCACTCAGTACCTGATTTCATTACAGCCTTGATCCAAACATGGACAAAACAGCTCAACCCCAGAGTTGAGGTGAGAGTGACTGCTGTTACGCAAGGGAGATATTAGGAAATTGGGTCCAGATATGGGATCGAAGATGTAGCGGATAATTTAGGGCTTAAACAGACTGAGGAAAAAAAACTGCTCGCATGGAGTCAGAGGGATATGCCCACACCTGGCATGAGTTACATTGTAAGCAGAGTCTAATGGCCTCTTTGTCCGTAAATGGAGGTTAGTTGCATATCAATAACATGGCTCTGTTCTTTTGTATAAACGGGAGTGGGCACTTAAACACCAAGATAAGAATGATGGGTTCAAGTCTGGAAACCCCAGGAGAGTACCTTTGTTTGAGGGGCTGGGGAGAGCTTAGAGAGAGAAAGAATCCTGGGCAGGATTCTCCGTCCGCCGCACCCATTTTCTGGTGCTGTGCGCCCCCACAGGCAGCGGGATCCTCTCTCCCAGCAGCCAGCCAATGGGGTTTCCCATTGTGGGCACCCCCACGCCATCGGGAAATCCGCAGGCGTGAGTGCGCTGCCGGCGAAATGGCGGATCTCACCAACGGAGAATCCAGCCCCCTGTTTTGAACATGTACAGGTAAAAGGCTTTGGAAAGCGACCGAGAGAGGACATGAAAGTTGCCACTGAGGCAGGCTTTGGAAAAGGTTTCTGAAAGAATTATCGTAACAGAAGAAAAATTGCTTCGTAAAGCCATTTGCCTTTACCTACCTGTGTAAGTGGAATCAGAGCTGCATGTTCATTTAAAGTGCTGTTTAATGGGAATTTGTGTGTTAAAGTTAAGAAACTACATATTATCTATTATTGTTAGGGTTGAAGTTTAAAAGTTTCAATTTAATTTTTCTTTTGTTTTAATAAAAAGTTTGTTAATAAAATAACCAAGCCCTATTTCTTATGACATCACTCCTGGAACAAATCAATCTCTCCGCCTTAAAACTTAAAAAGTTGTGGCTTTGGTCCAGTATCTTACCCACTGCTCAAAGATGACGAGGTGTCTGTAACACTGCCCTTGACATCAGGAAGCATTTGATTGAGTGTGATATCAAGGAACCCTAGCAAAACTGGAATCAATGGGAATCAGGGGGGGAACTCTCCACTGATTAGTGTTATACCTGGCACAAAGGGCATTGCTTGTGATTATTGGAGGTCAATCATCTCAGTCACAGAACATCACTGCAACCTTTCCTCAGGGTAGTGTCCTAGGTCCAACCATTTTCAGCTGCTTCATCAATAACCTTCTCTCCATCATAAGTTCAAAAGCAAGGATGTTCGCTGATGACTGCACAATGTTGGACACCATTTACAACTCACAGGTACTGCAGCAGTCCATGTCCACATGCAGCAAGACCTGGACAATATTCAGGGTTGTGCTGATAAGTAGCAAGTACCTTTCGTGCCACACAAGGATCATTTCCAACAGGAGAGAATCTTATAATCTCCCCTTGATATCTATGGCAGTGCCAACGCTGAATCTCCCACCATCAATATCCTGGAGGTTACCATTGACTAGAAACTGAACTGGGTCAAGCATATAAATAGAAGAGCAGGTCAGAGGCTGGAATTCTGTGGCAGAACGCACCTCCTGGCTCACCAATGCCTGTCCACCATCTACAAAGAAGAAGTCAGGTGTGTAAAGGAATACTCTCCAATTGCTTGGATGGTGACAGCCCCAACAACACTCAAGAAGCTCAACACCGTTCAGGAGACAGAGTCCCGCTTGACTGGCACCCCATACACCACCTTTAAACATCCCTTCATCACCAACGCACAGTGGCAACAGTGTGTGTCACATACAAGATGCATTGCAGGAACTTGTCAAGCCTTCTTCAAGAGGGCCACTCTTTGCCCATTCATCATCTGAAGCTGTCCTTCAAAGACTGCTGACTCACATCCTGGTCACCACATTGATGCCCAGTCCTTCATTCGCATGCTTCATTCACCTCAGCACACAGCTAAGGTTAGGAGTGCTCTACTCTGGCAAAATGCGCTTGCCAACTGTCTAAGGGAATGTATTTGCTTTCTCTTTTTAAAAAAAATATATTTTTATTCTTCTTTTTCACATTTTCTCCCAAATTTGCACCCACCAACAATAAACAATAATCAGTAACGAATATAATGTCAATCCCCATATCAATAACAACGATCCCATCCTCCCACCAAACCCCAAACATTAGCCCGCATGTTAACATAAATTAATGACAAAAAGGAATTAGGGATCACCCATAGTCACCATTAACGTACACAGGCCCCCCCCCCGCTCCCCATCAAATGTTCGATGTTATCCAGTTCTTGAAAGTGCTTAATGAATAATGCCCATGAATTGTAGAACCCCTCCATCCTTCCCCTCAGTTCAAACCTAACCTTCTCAAGCGTCAAGAATTCCAGCAGGTCTCCCCGCCACGCCAGGGCACAGGGTGGAGAGGTTGCTCTCCATCCCATCAGGTTCCGCCTTCAGGCGATCAACGAGGCGAAGGCTACAACATCTTCCTCCATACCCCTTTCCAACCCCGGCTGGTCCAACACCCCGAATATGGCCTTCTGAGGGCTTGGGTCCAGTTTCACGTGCACCACTTTAGAGATTACCCTAAAATCCTCCTTCCAGTAATCCTCCAGCTTTGGACAGGACCAAAACATACGAACGTGATTTGCGGGGGGCCCCCCGCAACGTTCACACACATCTTCTACCTCTTCAAAGAATCGGCTCATCCTCGCCCATGTGAGGTGTGCTCTATATACCACCTTCAGCTGTATCAGCCCCAACCTCGCGCACGTGGTGAAGGCGTTCACTCTCCGGAGCACCTCACAACAGAACCCCTCCTCCATACCCTCTCCCAACTCTTTCTCCCACTTTGCTTTGATCCCTTCCAGTGGTGCCTTCTCCTCTTCCAAAATAGTTCCGTAAACTGCCGACACTACCCCCTTCTCCAGTCCCCCTGTCGTCAGCACCTCCTCCAACAATGTGGAGGCCGGCTCCACTGGGAAGCTCTGTATCTCCTTTCTGGCAAAATCTAGAACCTGCATGTATCTAAACATTTCCCCCTGCTCCAGACCATACTTCGCTTCCAGCTCCTTCAATCCTGCAAAACAACCCCCAAGAAACAAATCTTAATCCCCTTCTCTCATTTCCGAAAATTTCCATCCCACTTCCCTGGCTCAAATCTGTGGTTCCCCGGAATCGGCATTTCCCATGAACCTGCACCCAACCCAAAGTGTTGGCGAAACTGCCTCCAAATTCTCAATGAAGCTATTATTACCGGACTCCCTGAGTATTTCCCCGGAGCCATCGGGAGCGGCGCTGTTGCTAGTGCCTTCAATCCCGGCCCCCTGCACAAACTCTCCTCCATTCTGACTCACTGGGAATCAACCCCTCTGACCCAGCTCCGCACCTTCTCCACTTTCGCCGCCCAGTAATAATACATCAGGTTCGGAAGCCCCAAACCTCCTGGCTGCCTTCCCCTCTGGAGCAGCACCTTTCTAACTCTGGCCACCTTATGTATTTGCTTTCTCAGTCGACCAATGGTACTTGTACATCATGGCAGTTGTTGATTTTGGAGGTCTGTGCATCAAAGGTTAAATGCTGAGCAGCAATCATTGGCACTCACACTCATAAGTGGTGCTTGAGTTGGTATAATTACGTGAATAGTCAGGTATGTCAATTATTGAGTTACAGCTGAATGGGTTACTGAGCACTGACATGTTTTTCCATTAGCCCTGCCCTTGTCAACACCCTGCCTCCAGAGGCTCCACGCCCCCAGATTTTAGTAGAATCATCAGTCTGCGATGACTGCCCACCCACTCATCACACTGCTCCAGGCTTCCATTCCCTCAGTGAGGCCCTTCCAAGAATCCTATGATCCCACAGCAGAAGACAACCTCAGGAATGGTGCTTTTCACACTTAGTCCTCATCCCCTTCCCCCCAACCAGGTTGCCCGAGTCGACTCCCCAGTCTCCCCCAAATCAAATCCAGATCTCCCCCGACTAGAGTACTTTCAATACTTAGAATCCCTGCAGTGCAGAAGGAGGCCATATGGCCCATTGAGTCTGCACCGATGAAAGAGCACTTTACTCATGTCCACTCCACCATCCACTCCACCCTATCCCCGTAACCCCATAACTTAACTGCACATCCACGGACACGGAGGGACAATTTATCATGGCCAATCCACCTAACCCGCACATCTTTGGACTGTGGGAGGAAACTGGAGCACCCAGAGGAAACCCACGGAGACACGGGGCAAAGAAACTCCACACCAACAGTCACCCAAGGATGGAATTGAACACGGTCTCTGGTGCTGTGGGGCAGCAGTGCTAACCACTGTGCCACAGTGCCAGGGCACTGAACAAGAGACTGGTGCTGATGAAACTGTACCCAGGCAAGGAGTGCAGTAGGGAGGGGAGAAGAGTGATGGTAAAGAAAAAGAGAAAATTGTTAAGTGACTGATGAGCACATTTTTTCTATATATTTGATTACGATTTCTCAATCTGTGAAGTGCTGAGGCCCCTTTAAAAATATGTCGATTGATGATTCCTTGAACATGAGGGGCCAAGATAACCTTTATTTTAAATTAAAAATAGATTCTTCTTATAACATCACCATAAGCATGCACTGTAAATTGTATTTGCTGATAGATTATTGCAAGTGCTGTGAATGTTGAAGGTCAGGCAAAACTGCAAATGTGCTCTTGTGAATTAGGCTGCTCTGAATTAAATACAATTTATTTCCTTTCCCCTCCTTGATTATAGCTTATTCTTTCCTCAAATGGAGAAAACTTGCACGTTCATGGGCACAGTGGCACAGTGGTTAGCACTGCTGCCTCACAGTGCCAAGGACCCGAGTTCAATTCTGGCCTTGAGTGACTGTCTGTGTGGAGTTTGCACTTTCTCCCCATGCCTGCGTGGGTTTCCACCCACAGTCCAAAGATGAGCATGTTAAGTGAATTGGCCATGTTAAATTGCCCTTTGGTGTCAAGGATGTACAGGTTAGATTACAGGGGTGTGTGACCTGGTTAGGGTGTTCTTTCAGAGGGTCAATGCAGACTCAATGGGCCGAATGGCCCCTCTCTGCACTGTAGGTATTCTATGGTCCATATAGGGAATTCCTCAGGGCAATTCAAAATGTTTCACAGGCAATGACCTACTTTATTCAAATCTAGTTTAGCAGCTAGTTTGCTCACGAGGTCCCATAAATAGTAATGAGATTTTAGAATGGTAGAATAACACAACATAGAAGGAAGTCATTTGACCCGTCAAGTCTGTGGCATCTCTTTCTAGTTAGTCTCACTCTCCCACTGTTTTCCCATATCCTGCAATATTTGCTCCTTCAAGTGATATAGGTTATCTCGGTCGAACTCCATCTGCCACTTCTCAGCCCAGCTCTGCATCCTGTCAAGGTCCAGTTGTAACCTGCACTAATCGACACTATCTACAACTCCACCAACCTTTGTGTCATCGGCAAACTTACTAACCCACCCTTCCACTTCCTCATCCAAGTCATTTATAAAAAACACAAAGAGCAGAGGTCCCAGAACAAATCCTTGCGGGACACCATTGGTCACCGACCTCCAGGCGGAATACTTTCCATCCACTACCACTCTCTGCCTTCTTTCAGCCAGCCAATTCTCTATCCAGACAGCCAATTTCCCTGTAAACCATGCCCCCTAACTTTCTGAATGAATCTTCCATGGTGAACCTTATCAAATGCCTTACTGAAATCCATATACACCACATCCACTACCCGACCTTCATCAATATGCCTCGTCACATCCTCAAAGAATTCAATGAGGCTTGTGAGGCATGACCTGCCCCTCACAAAGCCATGCTGACTATCTTTAATCAAACTATGTTTTTCTAAATAATCATAAATCCTATCTCTCAGAAACCTTTCCAATATTTTGCTCACCAAAGGCGTAAGACTGATTGGTCTGTAATTCCCAGGGATTTCCCTATTCCCTTTCTTGAACAGGGAACAACATTCGCCTCCCTCTATCATCCGGTACTACTCCAGTGGAGAGTGGGGACGCAAAGATCATCGCCAACGGCACAGCAATCTCCTCCCTCGCTTCCCATAGTAACCTTGGGTATATCCCATCAGGCCCAGGGGACTTTTCAAAATTTCCAGCACATCTTCTTTCTTAATATCAACCTATTTGAGCCTATTAACCTGGTTCACAGTGTTCTCACTAGCAACAAGGTCCCTCTCTCTAGTGAACACTGAAGCAAAACATTCATTTAGGGCCTCCCCTACTTCCTCAGACTCTAGGTACAAGTTCCCTCCACTATTCCTGATCGGCCCTACTCTCACTCTGATCATCCTCTTATTTCTCACATAAGTGTAGAACGCCTTGAGGTTTTCTTTAATCCTTCCCGCCAGGGCTTTTTCATGCACCCCTTGTAGCTCGCCTAAGTCCATTTTTGAGTTCCTTCCTGGCTACCTTGTAACCCTCTAGAGCCGTGCCAGATCCTTGCTTCCTCAACCTTACATAAGTTTCCTTCTTCCCCTTGACTAGAAGCTCCACTTCTCTTGTCACCCAAGGCTCCTTCACCTTACCGTTCCTTCCTTGTCTCAGTGGGACAAAACTATCCAGCACTCACAGCAAGTGCTCCTTGAACAACCCCCACATTACTATTGTGCATTTCCCCGAGAACAACTGTTCCCAATTTATGCTCCTCAACTCCTGTCTAATAGCAGTATAATTTCCCCTCCCCCAATTAAATACCTTCCCATACTGCCTGTTCCTAACCCTCTCTATGTCTATGGTAAAGGTCAAGGAGTTGTGGTTACTGTCACCGAAATGCTCTCCCACCGAGACATCAGACACCTGGCCTGGTTCGTTGTCAAGCACCAAATCCTATATAGCCTCCTCCTTAATCGGCCTATCTACATATTGAGTCAGGAATCCTTCCTGTACACACCTGACAAAATCTGCTCCATCCCAACCATTTGCACTAAGGAGGTTCCAGTCAATATTAGGGAAGTTGAAGTCACCCATGACAACAGCTCTGTTACTTCTGCACCGTTCCGTCTGCACCGTTCCAAGATCTGCTGCCCAATCCATTCCTCCATCTCCCTGCTGCTATTGGGCGGTTTTTAGAAAACTCCCAATAAAGTGACTGCTCCTTTCTTGTTTCTGGCTTCCACCCATACTGACTCAGTAGACAAATCCTCCTCGACTACTAGTTCTCGGGGATGAGAAAATATCAGCCATGATTGAATGGCGGACAGACTCGATGGGCAGAGTGGCCTAATTCTGCTTCTATGTCTTATGGTCTTATGGACTACCTCCTTTTCTGCAGCTGTGATGCACTCCTTAATTAACAGTGCCACTCCCCCTCCTCTTTTATCTCCCTCCATATTCTTCTTAAAACATCTAAACTCCGGAACATCTAACAACCATTCCTGTCCCTGTGAAATCCATGTCTCCACAATGGCCATAACATCGTAGTTCCAAGTACTGATCCATGCTCTAAGTTCATCTCCCTTATTCCTGACACTCTTTGCATTGAAACAGACACACATTAACCCATTCCACTGAGTGCAAATTTGCCCTATCAACTGTCTATCCTTCCTCACAGACTCACTGCATACTATTTCTGCCTGTTCAACAGCTACCCTATCCTCTGATCCGTAGCTCTGGTTCTCATATGGTCATAAGGATGCTTTACAGCAAGGTTATTAATTCACCCGTTCTCATTACACAAAACTAAATCCAAAATAGCCCGATCCCCAATTGGATCCTCAGTGTACTATTCCAGAAACCTATCTCATACACATTCTAAGAATTTCTCCTCCACAGCATTAGTGCTGATTTGGTTAACCCAGAATGTGTATAAATTGAAATCACCATTATTACTGTATTACCCATGTTAAATGCATCTCTAATTTCCTCATTTACACCATGCCGAACATTATCATTACAGTTTGGTGGCTTATAAACAACTTCCATCAATCTCTGCCTGACCCTTGCTGTTTCTTAGCTCTACCCAAACTGATTCTACATCTTGATCCTACGATCTAAGATCCTCTCTTCCCAATGCACTGACCTCGTCTTTTATTACCCCGCCTCCTTTTCCCTTTTACCTATCCTTCCTAAATGCTGAATATCCTTGGATATTCAATTTCCAATCTAGGCCACCCTATAGCCATATCTCCGTAATGGCAATTAAAACTTACCAATTTGCTTCAGTTTGTGTATTCAAATCATCGGCCTTTTTGCGAATGTGAATGTGCATTCAAACTCTGCTTTTTAAATTTTATTCTCTGAGACTTCCGTTGGCGGCCATGGAGTAGGAGGTCACACATTTGGTAGCTCCCGCTTATGACAAAATGTTTGGACTTTCTCTCCCATTTGTTTCGGAATTTCACTGGATAAATCGGTGGAGAGTGAGACTGTGAGGAGAAATCCCCCACCAGTGTATGGAGCATCGGACTCGAAGTGGCCTTGTAAGGAGACATAGTCAAGCAAGAAAGACGCGTGCAGGACCGCAGTGCTGGAAAGCGTGGCGGAGGTGCAGGAGCCTGGGGTGGTGGCACAGTGGTCGACGGTACAGCTGGTGAAGTTCTTTGAGGAGAGTTTCGCCAAGCTAAAGAAAGATACGCTGGACCCGATTAAGGCATCGATTGATTGGGTGGAACAGGGTTTAGAAACCCACGACCGGGCGATTAGAAGGTGGAGGAAAAGGTGTCCGAACACAAGGACTATCTAACCGCTTTGGAGGCCGAGGTGGGGCTCATGAAGGACAACCAGAAAAGGTTGCATGAGAAGCTGGAGGACTTGGAGAACAAGTCCAGGAGACAGGCCTCCCTGAGAGCAGTGAGGGATCAGACACGAGGGCATATGTGGCAAGTATGCTGGAAAAGTTGATGGGAGATGGGGCATTTACGCAACCTTTGGAAGTGGACAGAGTGCATAGAGCTCTTGCAAGGAAGCCGTGAGCGAATGAACCGCCGAGGGCGATGGTGGTGCGAATGCACCAATTACTGGACAAGGAACAGATTTTGCGGTGGGCCAAGCAGGTACGGAGCTGTAAGTGGGAGAACTGTGAGTTGCGCATCTAACAGGACCTGGGCGCAGAACTGGCCAGAAGGCGAGCCGAATTTAATAGGGCAAAATTGTCCCACTTCAAGAAGGGGGAGAAGTTTGGGATGTTGTATCCAGCGCGTCTTTGTGTCACGCTTGAGGGCCAGGAACTTTATTTTGAATCACAAGACAAAGAGATGAACTTTATCAAGGACAAAAGGAAATTAGCAGGGGATTAGGGTCACTGAACTGCGGGGGAGGGCATTGCGGTGGTGATTTGGTCAAAATCGCTTCTGTATTGTTTTGAATATGCAGTGCTCTTTGTAACAAAGGGTTGTTTTTTGTTTCTTGTTCTTTTTTTTCTTCCTTTGGTTGCTTTTGCCCTTTCCTTTTTTCTTTGGTTTTCATTGTGATAAGATGTTTGAGCAGCTGCTCAGAAATGTAAAGCTAACTCTGTTCCATTGGAAGTTGGGTGGAGGGATTTTTTCTATTGTTTGTTTACTGGGGACTGTGTTGCTTTGAATATGTATGTAATATGTATGTCCAAGCGGGGGGTGAGGAGGGAGAACAATAGGGAGATAGGATGTCTGGTACCATGGGCGGGAGCTACCAGGCTAGCTAGGTTAGCTAGCTCACTGAAGCGCAGTGGGGGGTGAGCAGGTGATAAGTTTGATATGGGCGGTTGGGTTTCTGGTGGCTGTTACTAGGGGGGAGGGAGGGGTGGGGGGAGCTGCTCTGCTGACAGGGGGAAAACTGTTGCTAGGGGACAAAGGGGAGGTCGAGGACGGCGGATGCCCGAGGGCGGGCCCAAGGAGGCAAGGGACGCGAGCTGGCAGTTAGCCTAAGAAGGGTGATGGCTAATCGGCGGGGGTGGGGGGGGGGGGGGGGGACTCCCCCAATATGGCTGATTACTTGGAACGTCAGAGGGTTAAATGGGCCGGCTAGAGGGCTCACATGTTCGCGCTTCTGAGGGGACTGAAGGCAGACGTGGCAATGTTACAAGAGACACATCTAAAGGTTATAGACCAAACCAGATTGAGGAAGGGGTGGGTCGGCCAGGTATTTCATTCAGGGCTGGGCTCTAAGACCAAGGGGGTCACGATCCTGATTAACAAACGGGTGGCATTTGAGGCAGGGAGAATCATGTCAGACGCGGGGGGCAGGTACATAATGGTGAGTGGGAAGCTTGAGGGGATGCGGGTGGTACTCGTGAATGTATATGCACCAAACTGGGATGATGTGGAATTTATGAGGCGGGTGTTAGGTAAGAACCCGGACCTAGAGCCACATAATCTGATCATGGGGGGAGATTTCAATACAGTCATTGATCCAGGATTGGACTGGTCAAAATCTAAGACAGGGAGGGTGCCAGCCGTAGCGAAGGAATTAAAGGGGTTTACGGAGCAGATGGGGGGAGTAGACCCATGGAGGTTCAGCCGGCCAAGAGTGAAGGAGTTTTCTTTTTTCTCCCATGACCACAAAGTATATTCTCAGATCGACTTTTTTATCCTGAGCAGGGCTCTACTGCCAGGGGTGGTAGATACCGAGTACTCGGCAATCGCGGTGTGGGATTATGCCCCACATTGGGTGGATCTACGGACTAGTATGGAGAGAGGGCAGCGCCTGTTATGGAGGTTGGATGTGGGACTATTAGCAGATGAGGGTGTGTGTGTAGTCCATCCAGAACTATTTGGAAATAAATGATACGGGGGAAGTTTCGGCAGCAACAGTATGGGAAGCTCTGAAGGCAGTGGTTAGAGGGGAGTTAATTTCGATACGGGCCCATAGGGAAAAGGTGGAATGAGCAGAGAGGGATGGGTTGGTTGGGGAGATACTCCAGGTGGATAGAAGATATTCGGAAGCCCCAGATACAGGGCTACTGAAGGAGCGGTGGAGATACAGGTGGAGTTTGGGCTGTTATCTACAGGGAAGGCAGTGGAACAACTGGGGAAGGCAAGGGGAGCAGGGAAGCGGTGTATGAGTATGGGGAAAAGGCCAGTAGAATGCTAGCACACCAGCTGAGGAAAAGGGAAGCGACCAGGGAGATAGAGAGAGTAAAGAACAGAGGTGGGAATGCGGTCCTGGACCCAGTGGGGATGAATGAGATGTTTAAGGACTTTTATGGCAAGTTATATGAGTCGGATCCCCAGGTGGGGATGAAGAGGATGAGGCAGTTCTTGGGTCAGCTGAGGTTCCCGAGGGTGGAGGAAGAACTGGTGGAAGGGGTGGGAATGCTAATTAAAATTGAGGAAATAATGGAGGGGCTGGAGATCATGCAGTCGGGCAAGGCCTGGGGGCCGGACAACTACCCGGTGGAATTCTACAAGCAGTTTTCGTAGATATTGGGCCCACTGCTGGTGAGGACATTTAATGAGGCAAGGGAGAGGGGGAGTCCTTCCCCCAACAATGTCACAAGCCTCGATCTCATTGATTCTGAAGCGGGAGCAATGCGGATCATACAGGCCGATCTCTCTATTGAATGTGGACGCAAAACTACTGGCTAAGATATTGGCCTCAAGGATAGAGGACTGTGTCCCAGGAGTGATAGGGGAAGACCAGACGGGTTTTCTAAAGGGCAGGCAACTCACGGCCAATGTTAGAAGGCTCTTAAATGTTATTATGATGCCCTCAGAGGTGGGGGGAGATGGAGGTGGTGGTTGCAATGGATGTGGAAAAGGCCTTTTATCGGGTGGAGTGGAATTATTTGTGGGAAGTGTTAGGAAGGTTCGGGTTTGGTCAGGGCATCATTGATTGGGTGCGGTTACTGTATCAGGCACCATTAGCAAGTGTGCGTACGAATCGGCGGATGTCAGAATATTTTGAACTGCACCGAGGCACAAGGCAAGGGTGTACCCTCTCCCCGCTGTTGTTTTCTCTGGCCACAGAGACATTGGCTGAGCAAGGCGCCGACAGCCCAGCCTACAATGGAGCAGCTGCTACAGTCCATGCAGGAGGGCTTTTTAGCTCTGAAGCGCGATAATTTGGAACCGCTCCAGAAGTCGATGGACTGATTGGAAAAAAGGCTAGATGATCAAGCTGATAGGCTCCAGGAGCTGGAGAAGACGGTGGAGGAGCAGGCTGACTTTCAAACGGTGGCAGACATGGATATTCGGAGGTTGAGGGATTAGCAAAACATGCTCCTGGAAAGACTGGAGAACCTGGACAACAGATCTCGCCAGCACGATGTAAGAATTGTTGGCCTCCCGGAGGGGGCTGAGGGACTGGATGCTACCCCGTATGTGGAGGGTATGTTCCAGAAGCTGCTGGGGAATGAGGTGTTCCCTCGCCCGCCGGTGGTGGACAGGGCACACAGAGTGCAGGTGAGGCAGCCGCGACGAGGGGGTCCCGCACGAGCCATGGTGGTCCGGTTCCACAAGTACCTGGACAAGGAGCGGGTTCTGCAATGGGCCAAGAGCACACGAAGCTGTACCTGGGACAATAGCACCCTGCGTGTTTACCAAGACCTGAGCACTGAGGTGGCCAGGAGGAGGGGAGGCTACAGGCAGGTGAAAGAGATTTTGTACAAGAACAAGGTGAAATTCGGGCTTCTTTTTCCGGCGTGTCTGTGAGTTACGTATGAGAGTCAGCACCACTATTCGAGGAACCCGAAGAGCGATAGACTTTGTTAAGAAGCAAGAGCTGAGGACTCTTGGATTCATGGACGAACTTTTAAGTCTATTTCGTTTCTCTCTTGCTTTGAGAGATGCCCGCACGTTTGGGTCCGTTCTTTTCGCTTTTTCGACCTTTTTAGGTTGATGTATTTTGGTTGCGATGTGTTTTCCTTGTTCTTTTTTGTGGTTTCCATGAATATTTCCTTTTTGGGTTTCTTGTTTGGTTGGAGTTTTGGTAGGGGGAAAATAAAAAAGAAAATAGTTAAAAAGGTGCGGTTATGACAGGGGTTTCAGGGGAATTTTTTGCAATCTTTTTCTGTGTGTGGAGGGGAAGGGCTGAGAGTGCCTGGTACTTCTTATCTCTATTTGTTTGATCTAAATTGCACCATTGTTGGGGATGTCTCTGACTTGTATAGAGTATTTGTTTAAGCAGGGCTGGTTTGGGGAAGTGTTATGGATGGGCCGGGTGGGGGGGGGGAGAGCCAGGGAACACTGGGTGAGAGATCTATTTATTGACGGGAGCTTCCCCCGCTTGAAGGATTTGGAGGAGAAATTTCAACTGCCAGCAGGGAATGGGTTTAGATATCTGCAGGTACGGGATTTTCTGAGAAGGCAGGTTCCGACCTTTCCGCTCCTGCCACCACGAGGGATACAGGACAGGGTAGTTTCCAGAACATGAGTGGGAGAGGGAAGCTATCAGATATCCTACAAAGAAATTATGGAATCGGAGGTAACTCTGGTGGAGGTGCTAAAGGGCAAATGGGAAGACGAGCTGGGGGGAGAGATAGAGGTGGGTCTGTGGGCGGATGCCTTAAGCAGGGTCAACACATCCTCATCATGTGCCAGGCTTAGCCTGATACAATTTAAGATAATCCACTGGGCACACATGACGGTGGCCCGATGAGTACGTTTTTTGGGGTAGAGGACAAGTGTGCGAGGTGCGCGAGAGGTCCAGCAAATCCCACAGGTTTTGGGCATGCCCGAGGCTTGGAGGATTTTGGCAGGGTTTTGCTAAGGCAATGTCCACGGTATTTACAACACGGGTGGTGCTGAGTCCAGAGGTGGCGATCTTTGGAGTGTCGGAAGAGCCGGGAGTCCAGGGAGCGAAAGAGGCTGACGTTTTGGCCTTTGCCTCCCTGGTAGCCCGGAGAAGGATTCTGTTAATGTGGAGGGACTCGAAGCCCCCGAAAGTAGAGACCTGGGTTAGTGACATGGCTGGGTTTCTCAGTCTCGAGAAAATAAAGTTCGCCCTAAGAGGGTCAATGTTAGGGTTCGTCCGGAGGTGGCAGCCGTTCGTCGACTTCCTCGGAGAAAATTAAATGTCAGCAGAGGCAGAAATCTAGCGGCGGAGGGGAGTTGGGCTATTGTTTAATTGTTGTGGGTGCGAAGAACGTGATAGGGATGGAAATGTTTTATGTACCATGTTTATGTTGCTGTTATTGTCATTATTATAAAAACTACAAACATCCGAATAAAATGTTTTAAAAAATATATATATATTCTCTAATCTGATTCTGTTTGATGCTTTCCTGTGCCTCATCTGTCTTCTATTTCTGCTCTCTACTTTTCTACTTCCCTTTACCAGTTTTGCTTCTCTCCAATCTGAGCTCCCTTGAAGATTCCCATTTTCCTGCAAATCTAGTTTAAACCCTCCCCATCAGGACGAGTGAATCTCCCTGTGAAGACATGAGTCGCGATCCTGCCAGGATGCAACCCGTCCAGTTTGTACGGTCCCACCTGCCTGAGAACCAGTCCCAATGCCTCAGAAATATGATTCCCTCCCTCCCACACAGTTCCATGGGGAGGTGGTGGTGTAATGGCATTGTCACTGGATTAGCGACCCAGAGTCATGCTCTGGGGACCCAGTTTTCACCATGGCCAATGGTGAAATTTGAATTCAATAAAATCTGGAATTAAAAATCTAAAGATAACCTTGAAACCATTGTCATAAAAAATCATCTGGTTCACTCATGTCCCTCAGGGAAGGAAATCTGCCGTTCTTACCCGGTCTGGTCGACATGTGACTCCAGACCCACAGCAACATGATTGACTCTTAACTGCCCCCTCAAGGGCAATTAGGGATAGCAAATAAATGCTGGCACAGCCAGCAACACCCACGTCCCAAGAATGAATCATTTAAAATAATTTTTAAAATTAACTTTACTTTACTTTGCTCTAACTTAATACACCTTCCCAAAGTACAGTTAACATAGAACATAGAACATACAGTGCAGAAGGAGGCCATTCGGCCCATCATGTCTGCACCGACCCACTTAAGCCCTCACTTCCACCCTATCCCCGTAACCAATAACCCCTCCTAACCATTTAGGTCACTAAGGGCAATTTATCATGGCCAATCCACCTAACCTGGACGTCTTTGGACTGTGGGAGGAAACCGGAGCACCCGGAGGAAACCCACGCAGACACGAGGAGAACGTGCAGACTCCGCATAGACAGTGACCCAGTGGGGAATCTAACCTAGGACCCTGGCGCTGTGAAGCCACAGTGCTATCCACTTGTGCTACCGTGCTGCCTTATATTATTCCAGTTCCTATATTATTTTAAATCTTAGAAATAGAATAAACCTTAAAAGCTTACTAGATACACAAAGGGGCTGGTTTAGCTCACTGGGCTAAATAGCTGGGTTTTAAAGCAGACCAAGGCAGGCCAGCAGCACGGTTCAATTTCCGTACCAGCCTTCCCGAACTAGGGGCTTTTCACAGTAACTTCATTGAAGCCTACTTGTGACAATAAGCGATTTTCATTTCATTTTACATTTCAGATACATACCAGATGCTCACCAAACAGCTAGTTTCCTCTCCAATCAATCAAATTGCTTTTTTGCTGCGCTGTCACTATTTCTTTTTCACTCTTCTTTCAAATTCAATGGGGACCGGTTCCGAGTAGCTGACTGTTGAACCCCTCGCACCCCCAGGTAGTTGTCGATCTTAAGCGTCAGCCCCGATTAATATCCTTCTGCTCGAGGCTGCTTCCTCGCAGGTCCGCCACCTCTCTGACTCCCAGGTTGGTATGGGCCTCGAACTTCGGTCTCAATGGATAATGACAGTAGATTTCCTTCTCTAGGGTAACCAGATGGGTTTCTACTGATAATCTGGCAACACTTGCTTTTTAATCCCGGATTCATTCAACATATTTAAATAGGGGCTGGTTTAGCACAGGGCTAAATCGCTGGCTTTGAAAACAGACCAAGGCAGGCCAGCAGCACGGTTCAATTCCCATACCAGCCTCCCCGAACAGGTGCCGGAATGTGACGACTGGGGGCTTTTCACAGAACCTTCATTTGAAGCCTTATTGTGACAATAAGCAATTTTAATTTTTTTTTTCATTTCGAATTCCTCTGTTGTTGTATAATTTAATTCATTTCTCCATATCACTGAGAACAAGATTCAGTATACAGTCTGGGAAATTGAGTAACCTGCTGGCACTTAGTGTGAAATCTTGCATGTGAAAAATCATTACTTGGGCAAGGTAGCAGAGAGCCCAACAAGGAATCAGCGCCTTTGGGAAAGGAAATAAAGGAGCAGTCTTTGAGTTCTTACAGTGTTATTTCAGTGGAGGTTCTGACTGAAATGTGAAGAATGATTTCAGCAAATGGTTTACAGGTCAGAACACACACTGTCAATTTCTGTAACAGTCATTTGTACATGATTGCTGCCGAATGTCACAGTTCTTCACCAGAGGCAGTGAAATTGTCAAACTTTCGATGGGAGTGATAACAGCACGGTAGCATTGTGGATAGCACAATTGCTTCACAGCTCCAGGGTCCCAGGTTCGATTCCGGCTTGGGTCATTGTCTGTGCGGTGTCTGCACATCCTCCCCGTGTGTGCATGGGTTTCCTCCGGGTGCTCCGGTTTCCTCCCACAGTCCAAAGATGTGCAGGTTAGGTGGATTGGCCATGATAAATTGCCCTTAGTGTCCAAAATTGCTTTTAGTGTTGGGTGGGGTTACTGGGTTATGGGGATAGGGTGGAGGTGTTAACCTTGGGTAGGGTGCTCTTTCCAAGAGCCGGTGCAGACTCGATGGGCCGAATGGCCTCTTTCTGCACTGTAAATTCTATGATAATCTATGATATCCCCTGCTTGTGATAGTATTAAATGGGCAATGACTGACAATCTTCCAACTGGGAGGGGTAACATTCAGAAAATTCATATTCCATGTCAAGTTGACATCTCATACAATTAGTTTGGTGATTTGCATCACTGCGCTGACTGGAGGTGATGAAAATAGATTAGCCACATGAAACTATTACCCTTTTAATTATACCCCCCATACCCCACCTCCCACCACAACTTTCTGACTGACCCAATGTGATGCTGCAGTGAGCACACAACTACGTTCCATTGTCTCAAGATTTTTGCAGTAATCCCAATTCTTTCTGACCAGGAAATCCCAGTACATTTGTTAACCTTTAAAAAAAAATGGAATAAAATAAGATGTGAACATCAAGTAAACTAAGAAAGGAAGTTCAGAGCTTTGAAATCAATTGGCATTCATTCATCGTTGATGAAGTTACCTGACCCACCGATGAGATTTCTGTCCGGTAACTTTTTCACGTGCATTGATTATTCTGTGTGTTGAGCACTTTGATGAAACTTTCATTACATGGAGACTATCTTCCTGAAGAAACAAATTACCTGTCAAGTGAGCTACTTGCAGTAGCCGAAGGAAGAGGCTTCATGGAACATACGGAAGGCTGTGTAAGAACAATGTTTATTTACACTGTACACAATAACCACAATGTACTACAACACCCTCCCCGACCTACACCCAGGCCAGGGTTTACATACTGTAAAGCTCCTCCCAGTCAGGGGGTGTCTCCACCCTCTCAATTATCAGGGGAGTTATATTCCATGGTGTAGCAGGGAAATTGGACACAACATAGTGCTTGGGCCCTGAGGGGGTGATAACACCCGCCTCCCCTCAAGTCTGGAGAAACGTCCATTGCCACAGGCGGAGGTAGAGGTCCGCTCCCTGTGGTAATCACCACTGTTGTATATATTAGGAGATGTGTAGTAAGGCCCTGGACTACAGGCACTGGGGTAGTCTCTGCCTGCTGGCTCTGCCCAGTAGGCGGAGTATAAATATGTGTGCTCCCCTACAGCAGCCATTTCGCCAGCTGCTGTAGGAGACCACACATCTTAGTGTAATAAAGCCTCAGTTGTATCCAACTCTCATCTTTGTGCAATTGATCGTGCATCAATTTATTACACTAATGTTTTCAGAAGATGGACCTCCGCATCAAGCCGAATCGCCTGCAGCTGGATCCGCAATCAAGCAACGCCAAAAAGGAATTTGAACATTGGCAAGCTTGTTTCGAAGCTTACATCAGGTCTGCACCAGACCCAATTCCGGAAGCTCAGGAGATCCAGATCCTCTATTCGCGGCTGAGCTCCAACGTTTTTCCGCTTATCCAGGACATGCTGACCTATGATGAAGCCATGGCGCTACTGAAAGAGATCTACGCCCAGCGGACGAACACACTCTTCGGCAGACACGTACTCTCTACTCGTAGTCAGCTCCCTGGTGAGTCCGTAGAAGATTTCTTGCGTGTTTTAATTTCCCTGGTCAGAGACTGTGACTGTCACGGCCACGGAACATTCGAACCTCCTCATGCGGGGGACGCTTTCGTCACGGGGATAGAGTCAGACCACATCCACC
Source organism: Scyliorhinus torazame (assembly GCF_047496885.1). Classification (NCBI taxonomy): domain Eukaryota; kingdom Metazoa; phylum Chordata; class Chondrichthyes; order Carcharhiniformes; family Scyliorhinidae; genus Scyliorhinus; species Scyliorhinus torazame. The sequence goes on from NC_092715.1 coordinate 21,939,871, forward strand.
AGTGACTTTTAGAGGGGGCCACGCTCGACCTCGCGGAAACCAAAAAGCTGGCGCTATCGATGACAATTGCCTCGCACAATATCCAGGCCTACACCCCCGGCCGCGCGGCCCACTCCTCCTACGCATCGTGGTCTCCGCAGACGGCCGCCCCACCGGGGACCCCACTCAGCCAATCCTACGCCTGTGCCACGCGCCAGCCAGCCAACCCTGGGGGCCCCAGATGTTACTTCTGTGGGCAGCAAAAACACCCCTGCCAACGCTGCCCGGTCCGCAGCGCCCTTTGCAAGGCCTGAGGCAAGAAGGGACACTTCTCCGCGGTGTGCCAGGCCCGCTCAGTTGACGCGATCGCCCCGACCGCCCCCCCCCGCGTACGGACAGTGGGCGCTGCCATCTTCTCCTCGGACCACGCGCGGCCCGTGGGCGCCGCCATCTTCCCCTCCTCGGACCACATGTGGCCCATGGGGGCCACCATCTGTTTCAACCCCCGCCATGTGCGGCCTGTGGGCGCCGCCATCTTGTACACCTCAGGATCTCCAGGCGCCACCATCTTGTCTCCCCCACAGCACATGGGCGCCACCATCGTACCAGGACCCATGCCCCCCGGGTACCCCATCGTCCGACACCAGCAACAACCAGCCGCGACTCACCTCGGTCACGATTGACTAGTCTCACCCGCACAATCTAGCCACCGTCTCGACAAGCGTGAAGATCAATGGGCACGAGATCTTCTGTCTGCTGGACTCCGGGAGCACCGAAAGCTTCATCCATCCCAATACGGTAAGGCGCAGTACACCCCGCCAACCAGAGAATCTCCCTGGCCTCCGGGTCCCACTCTGTGGCGATCCGGGGGTACTGTATAGCCACGCTCACAATCCAGCGTACAATTCAACGGCTTCTGCCTCTACGTCCTCCCCAACCTCTGCGCTGCCCTGCTACTCGGCCTGGACTTCCAGTGTAACCTCCAGAGCCTAACATTGAAATTCGGCGGGCCCCTACCACCCCTTACTGTGTGCGGCCTCACGACCCTAAAGGTCGACCCACCTTCCCTATTCACAAACCTAACCCCGGATTGCAGACCCGTCGCCACCAGGAGCAGACGGCACAGCATCCAGGACAGGACATTCATCAGGTCTGAGGTCCAGCGGCTGCTTCGGGAAAGCATCATCGAGGCCAGCAACAGCCCCTAGAGAGCCCAAGTGGTAGTGGTGAAAACTGGGGAGAAACACCGAATTATCGTGGACTATAGCCAGACCATCAATCGGTACACGCAGCTCGACGCGTACCCCCTCCCACGCATATCTGATATGGTCAATCAGATTGCACAGTACCGGGTCTTCTCAACTGTAGACCTAAAATCGGCCTACCACCAGCTCCCCATCCGTAAGGCGGACCCGCCCATACACTGCCTTCGAAGCAGATGGCCGCCTTTACCACTTTCTTAGGGTTCCCTTCGTCGTCACCAACAGGGTCTCGGTCTTCCAAAGGGAGATGGATCGAATGGTCGACCAGTATGGGATGCGAGCCACTTTCCCGTACCTAGACAATGTCACCATCTGCAGCCACGATTAACAGGACCATGATGCCAACCTTGCCAAATTTCTCCACACCACCACTCTCCTAAACCTCACCTACAACAAGGAGAAGTGCGTATTCAGCACGAACCGCTTAGCCATCCTCGGCTACGTGGTCCAGAACAGAGTTCTGGGGCCCGACCCTGACCGCATGCGCCCCCTCATGGAACTCCCACTGCCCCAAGGCCCTCAAATGCTGCCTGGGGTTCTTTTCTTACTACGCCCAGTGGGTCCCAAACTATGCGGACAAGGTCCGCCCACTCATTCAGTCCACTCTTTTCCCCCTGATGGCCGAGGCTCAACAGGCCTTCAACCGTATTAGGGCTGACATCGCCAAGGCCACGATGCACGCAGTCGAGGGGAGAGCGACGCATCAGACGTCGCTCTAGCCGCCATCCTCAACCAGGCAGGCAGGCCCGTGGCATTCTTTTCACAAACCCTCCGAAATTCGACACTCCTCCGTCGAAAAAGAGGCCCAGGCTATCATTGAAGCTGTGTGGCATTGGAGGCATTACCTGGCCAGCAGGAGATTCACTCTCCTCACTGACCAATGGTCGGTAGCTTTCATGTTTAACAACACACAGCGGGGCAAGATCAAAAATGATAAAATCTTGCAGTGGAGGATCGAGCTCTCCACCTACATCTCTGAGATTTTGTATCGCCCCAGTAAGCTCAACGAGCCCCCCGATGCCCTATCCCGAGGTACATGTGCCAGTGCACAGGTGGACCGTCTCCGGACTCTGCACGACAACCTTTGTCACCCGGGAGTGACACGGTTGTACCACTTCATCAAGGCCGCAATCTGCCCTACTCCGTCGAGGAAGTACGGGCAATCACCAGAGACTGCCAGGTCTGTGCGGAGTGCAAACCGCACTTCTACCAGCCGGGCCGCACGCGCCTGGTGAAGGCCTCCCGCCATTTTGAACGCCTCAGCGTGGATTTCAAAGGGCCCCTCCCCTCCACCGACCGTAACACGTATTTCCTCAGTGTGGTCGATGAGTACTCCAGATTCCCCTTCGCCATCCCATACCCCGACATGACGTCTGCCACCGTCATCAAAGCCCTGAACACCATCTTCGCTCTGTTCGGCTTCTCCGCCTACACGCACAGCGACAGGGGATCCTCATTCATGAGCGATGAGCTGCATCAGTTCCTGCTCAGCAGGAGTATCGCCTCCAGCAGGACGACCAGCTATAACCCCCGGGGAAACGGGCAGGTGGAGAAGGAGAACGAGACGGTTTGGAGGGCCGTCCAGCTGGCCCTACGGTCCAGAGATCTCCCGGCCTCCCGCTGGCAGGAGGTCCTCCCTGATGCACTGCACTCCATTCGGTCGCTACTATGCACTGCGACTAACGACACACCCCATGAATGTCCCTTCGCCTTTCCCAGGAAGTCCACATCCGGGGTGCCGCTCCCGACTTGGCTCGCAGCTCCAGGCCCCGTACTCCTCCGTAAGCATGTACAACTTCACAAGGCGGACGCGTTGGTTGAAAGGGTGCAGTTCCTCCATGCTAAACCCCAGTATGCCTATGTAGCATACCCCGATGGCCGCCAGGATACTGTCTCCCTCAGGGACCTGGCACCAGCAGGTTCCCCACACACACAACCCTCCGGCCCAGCGCCACCCTCCCCTCCCCCAGCGCACCCAGCAACAACCCCCCCCCCGGGACCATCAGTCCTCCCCCTGCCCACGCCCGAGCATGAGGAGGATTTCGGCACACTCCAGGAGTCACCGAGGACCAGACCGGCACTGAAATCTCCGCCACCACTGCGTCGCTCCCAACGTCAGATCAAGGCCCCGGACCGGCTAAACCTGTAATTGGTTCGGGACTGTTAAAGCACCATGTAAGGGACTCCAACATTTTTTTTGCCTCTGTATATTAAAACTTGTTCTGTATATAGTTCTCCGGCACCCCCGCCGGACTCAATTTTAACAGGTGGTGAATGTGGTAATCACCACTGTTGCATATATTAGGAGATGTGTGGTAAGGCCCTGTACTACAGGTACGGGGGTAGTCCCTGCCTGCTGGCTCCGCCCAGTAGGCGGAGTATAAATATGTGTGCTCCCCATCCAGCAGCCATTTCGCCAGCTGCTGTAGGAGGCCACACATCTTAGTGTGATAAATCCTCAGTTGTATTCAACTCTCGTCTTTGTGCAATTTATCGTGCACCACTCCCCAAGTGGACAATAGTCCAGTGGTAGTGAGGGCGCCCAGGGGGCGTGTAGTGTACCGGCGACCGCCGTTTCTGTTAGATTTTAGAGATGGGAGCGGCGTGACCGGTAAAGGTGCTGGCGCCAAAGACACCTGGATGCTGTCGTTGGGTGGGCCGATGTCCATGTCGAGTTGATGTCGTGGTCTTTGTCGTCACAAAATGTGGACCGTGTCGCCAGGCTCAAAGATGTGCAGCTGCATGCGGCGATGCAAGTCCATCCTGGAGCGACCATTCCGTTACCAGATCCATGCACCAGCGTCGGGAAAATAGAGTTCTAAGCCGTTGTTGCATTAGTAACTCCACCGGTGCAACCCCAGTGGTGGCATGCGGGGTCGTCTGATAGATAAAAAGGAAACGAGCCAGCCGGATTTCCCAAGGCCCAGCTGTCAACTTTTTCACAGACCATGTGAAAGTCTGGAGTGGCCGCTCTGCCAACTCATTGGTTGCCGGGTGGAAGGAGTTTTCACGTGCTTGATTCCATTTGCGGTCATGAACGATTCAAAGTCTTGACTGGTGAATGCTGCCCAGTTATCGAACACTTGGGGCGGGATTCTCCCCTACTGGGCGGGGCGAGGGGTCCCGGCAGGATGGAGTAGCCAAGCCCTCACCTTGAGGGGCTAGCCCCGGGCCGGACTGGTTGGCGCGCCGCCAGCCGGCGGGAAAGGCCTTTGGCGCCACGCCAGCTGGGGCTGAAAGGACTTCGCCAGGCGGCAGAAGTCCGCGCATGCGCGGGAGCATCAGCGGCTGTTGACGTCATCCCCGCGCATGCGCAGGGGAGGGTGTCTCTTCCGCGTCGGCCATGGTAAAGACTGTGGCCGAGGCCGAGGGGAAAGAGTGCCCCCACGGCACAGGCCCGCCCGCGGATCGGTGGACCCCGATCGCGGGCCAGGCCACCGTGGGGCATGTAGCCACCTGGGTTGGCCACTTCCCGACTTAAAATGGAGAACCGCAAAGGCTGAAGGGAAATTCAGCCAACACAGGCAAGGACTAGCAAATACAGAAATCATGTATATTGAAACTTGCAAAACAACCAGACAGCACTGAAACCAGCAGCCATCTGCATAGTAATGTAGCAGCCACCTGCATAGTAATGAGCGATTCCAGGGCACAATGGCAACAGTTAAGGTAAATAAAGCCAAGCCAGACTCCAGCTGGCTCGCAGCTATGTATGGTCATTCAGAATGGACTCGGAGATCAAAAGAGTTGCCCAGCACTGTGGCCCTAGCCAAGAATGCCATAAAGCCCCACCGACACCTTTGATGCGGCATCCCACTCGACTCTGGCATCGCCATCTTGGAATATTGGGTCAATGGTGGCTCCGTGGTCACTCGTGGGTGAGTCACAGCAATAGGCGTGGGAGATTGGAATTCGCTGCCTGAAAGGGTGGTGGAGGCAGAGACCTTCATAACATTTAAGAAGCATTTAGGTGTGCACTTGAGATGCCAAGGCACACAGGCTATGGATCAAGTGTTGGAAAATGAGATTGGAATTGTTAGATGGTTGTTTTTGATAGGCTTAGACGCGATGGACCAAAGGGCCTTTTCTGAGCTGTAGACCTCTATGACTCTAACTTATATTCATCCAGCATCTTTCACGCCTTCAGAAAGTCCCAAAGCCAATGACATACTTTTGAAGCAGCTGTATAAGACTGGACTAGACTGTTCACAACCTTGAAATTTGGCTCCAAGGTGAGCTTCCGACCTCATATCTGCACTAGCATATAAGATTCTGAGGGGAAAATAAAAGCACATTACTGCAGATGCTGGAATCTGAAACAAAAACAGAAAATACTGGACAATCTCAGCAGGTCTGACAGTATCTATGGAGAGCGAAGGGAGCTAACATTTCGAGTCTGGATGATTCTTTGTCAAAGCCTTGATTCAGCAAGATTCTGAGGGGACTTGACAAGGTGGATGTGGGCTGTATCTAGAACTAGGGGTCACTGTTTAAAAATAAGGGGTCCCATTTAAAACAGAGATGAGGCAAAATTATTTTTCTAGGGGGGCCGTGAGTATTTTGGTGCTCTTCCTGAACAGGTGGTGGAAGCAGAGTCTTAATTTATTTTTAAGGCAGAGTTGGAGAGATTCTTGGAAAGCCAGGGGGTGGTAGGTTATTGGCGATAGGTGGCACACAGATTTGAGGTTATTACCAGAACTGACATGATCTCATGAAATGGTGGAGCAGGCCCGAGGGGCTGAATGGCCTACTCCTGCTCCTTGTTTGTATGTTCATATGTTACTGAGACCACCTGCATCCATCTCTGTTGAATCACCCGAATCGGCCCTCCCTCAGCTCACCTGCTCCTGAAAGCCTCAACCATGCCTTTGTTTCCAATGTACTTGGACTCCCTGACAACCCCCTAAACCCTGCCATCTATACCCAAACACACGCCAAGTCCTGCTCACCCATCTCCCCTGTGTGTGCTGACCTACATTGTCTCCTGGTTAAACAACACTTCAGTTTTAAACTTGACCCTTTTCCTCAAATCCATCCAGAACCTCGCCCTTTCTAACATGTTTTTTTTATTACCTTTTCACGCCCTAAAATGCTTGGTGAGTCATCTGCGCTTCTTTAATTCTGGCTTCTTGAACATTCCTGATTTTAATGGCTCCACCATTGAAAACACATCTTCAACTGCCTCGGCGCCATCTCTAAAATTGCCGCTCTAAGCCTTTCTTGGCTCTCTACCTTTCTTTTTTCTTTCAAGACAATGGGACGTAACTTCTGAGCTCCAGGTGTCATATGCGCTGTGGAGGTTCACAGGTAAGATTGCATGGCAGTTGTCCAGAAGTGCAAACTATCCATGGGAAATTGACCTGCACTGGGAACAATGTGAAAATGCAATTTAAATAGCAAACATTGGTTTTAAGCCAATAGTTATCCAGAAAAAGTTAGAGGCAATAAAACATCTCCAAATTTCTCAATAGCAATTGCATAGACCCACAGTGATCCCCCACAGGGTTGCCCCCACTCACCAGAACCCCCAGGGCCTGCTCCCCTTACTCCCTCCCACAGTACTCCCTCCATCCCGAAGGGACTACATCCCTCAACAGGAACTCCCCAACCTAAAAGGTTCTCACCACCCCCAAAGGGACTATTCCACCTTCTCCCCACCACCCCCACCCAGTCAGGCCCGACTCTCATCCCCTTCCCTTCACCCACCTCTGGGCCTGGCCCGCACCCCATCTCCTCATGGCATGAACCAACACCCCAGCCCCCCCAGGCCTGATACCCACCCCTCACCCAGGCCCAACCTCATCCCGGCATGGCGTGATCCGATGCCCCTGAGCCTGACACCTCCCTCCCCCGAACCCGAGGCCTGACTTGACACTTGACACCCTACCCGTAAGGCCTGACCCAACTCCCTCCCACTTCATACACTTACCATCACCCTAGCCTGTCAAGGACCTTTAAACATGGCTGGTCCTTTAACTTACATGGTTAGTGCTGTTAAAAAAGGGGCATGGTCACCTTACAGCCCTTTGCGCTGGACACCAGCCAGATTCCCAGCTTGAGTCGGAATGTCAGGCAAGACAGGAATTGAAAAATAATTTTGGTTCGAAGGTCACATCGGAGTGTCAATTGAACTCTGATTGCCACTCCAGAAAGTTCAGACCCAATATTTAAAACCTACCTCTTTGACCAAATTTGGCCTAATGTCTACGGATCTGACTAGGTGTCAAATTTGGTTCCATAACAACCCTTTGACGTGCCTTGGGATATTTTACCATGTGAAAAGGGCTCGATAAATGCATGTTGTTGAGGTGTTGTAACTGTTAAGATCCTGAACCAAACGCGAACATTTGTTCGGATACCAGACAAGAACCCCAAACACTTTTTTAATTTCTAAAAGTGTGTGAAAAGGATACTTCACCCCTGGAATGATGACTCTGCCCAATAGGTATCTTTTATGTTCAACAAAATTTAATTTAATGACAAAATTAACCACATTAACATCAAAGAAAATAGCTTTATAATTATTAGTCAAACAGTTTGTAAACACAAGGGAAAACTTAAACTTATGCCTTACACCTTCACTATAAATATTCACCTGAGGAAGGAGCAGTGCTCCGAAAGCTAGTGACATCGAAACAAACCTGTTGGACTTTAACCTGGTGTTGTAAGACTTCTTACTGTGCTCACCCCAGTCCAACGCCGGCATCTCCACATTATAAATATTCCAACCAAGCAATCCCAATACAATTCAAATGCCATTTATAAATAAATTTAACAGAGCAGGTTTACATTCTTATCTGGGTAGAGACTTTTCAAAGAGAGATTCTTTCAAGAGCAACCTGAAAAAGTCCTTCTGTCTTGTCAGAAGCTCCTGTTCAACTTGACTGCATTTGACAAAACTGCTGTTCAACTTAAAAATTCCTAGCAGACTGCAAAACCTATAATCAAACTACAGACAGACTTGTCTCCTCCCATTAATTACATCATCTGTATCCCACTGTGATGTTCCATCATCTGGTTAGCTTGGACTACATACAATCCCTCATAAATTATCTGCTCCCCAGCGTATCTCCAGCAATCATAACAATGTTGCATTAGTCATCTCTCTGTCAACAAGTAAATGGTTAAAATTACTAATTACCTCACCTATTATGACCTCTTAACTGCAGCTTTAGTAGACACACAGTTTGAACCTTAACCTAGATTCTTTAATAATCTTACTGCAGCAAATACATACCATAACCCGGTCTTTTAAAAACCTTACTGCAACAGAATTAAACACAATAGATAGGGTGTGCTTTAGTGGAAAAAAAGAGACAAGTTTTGCGTGCGTTTAGCGGGATATTTCCCGGCACTTGCAGAACCGCTATTAAACAGGAGAAACTTGGCTTCTTTTTCGGGCCTCGTCCAAGGTCACACTTAGGACTCATACCTGCACTAATGAGCTCAGCTCGCCAGTGCAGGAAGAGACGGGACGCCATTTAAAAATGCCACCCCGATCTCTCGACCTCCCCCACCGCAGCCTCTGGACCCTCCAACACCCCAGCTTACCAATTAGGGGGTCCTCAAAACCCCACACCTCACCTCATAAGAGCAGATTCTTGGCATGGGCAAGATACTACCTGGGCACCTTGGTATTGCTAGTTTGGCAGTGCCCCTGCCAGCCTGGCAGTTCCCCGACCAGCCTGGAAGTGCCCCGGCCAGCCTGGCAGAGCCACCCGGGCACTCTGGCATTGCCAGGGTGTCAGGCTGGCAGTGCCACAGTGCACAGGTGCATTGAGTGCCAGGGTTCCACCCTGCCCAGAGTCCGACCACCTATGGTGCCATGGCACGGACTCCGAGGTGAAGCCATTTGATCCCGCACCTTGGATAACTCCAGCGCAGACATATTCAGGTAAGCCTAACTGCTCACTTCTATATGGAAATCTGGATCACGCCCAGTGATCACTGGTCCAGATGCAAATCTGGATCATGCCAAAGATCTCGTCAGATTTCACAAAGTGTGACCAGCATCGTAAATCTCGTGAGGGGCCTGTCGCAAGATTTACTGGTCTCATCACATTCCAAGTCGGGCGCGATGAGGCCGGTAGATTGGGCCCATATACACCGATTTCCTACATTCATCACATCACTTTTGGAGTTTCAGATAATTCGGAACTATTTGTGCATGTATCCACACACAGTACGAGATAAACAATCAAATGATGTTGGCCAGCATACCAAAGGTTTTGCTGCTATTCTTTAAATTGTTCCATTGGATCTTTTACATAGATCCATTGAAAGGGCAGATGGGGCCTTGATTTAATATTTCATGCAAAAGGTGAAACTCCTGACAGGAGTGTCAGCCTACATTATGAGCTAGACTCCTAACATGATGCTTGATCCTACAGCTTTCCTGTAACAGCATTCTGAGTCAAGTCAGGCATGAAAAGAGACCACAATCCAATCTTGAGCAGTATATGTTCTGACCGCCAAAGTTTAAACACAAGCTAACGCTGTCAAATAAAAGCCAAATTACACTTGAGACAAATAATGAAACAGATAGGAGATTTGTGAGGACCTATCTGACAGGAAAACCTATTGAAGTGGATTAACCTCTGGTAGTGGCTCTTGCAAAAAAATTAAGGGGTTAGGAATCTGGCAGCAGTGACTGTTGCAGCACCTGCGTAGTGTAAGAGGCCAGGGCTTAGAAACTCCAAAGTGTATTATGAAGTTCGCCTGACCTATAACTTTTATGTTCAATTTGGCTAGGATGAGCACAAAAGCCTTCACTGCAGGTGTGATTCATTCGACTTCCTAGACACTTTAATCAAAACAAGGTTTATTCTAAGAATATAGTTTATATATATATATATATATATATAATATATATATATATACAAACACAGCAAGAATTGTTACCAATTACAAACAAAAAGACACCACACAGCTAATTATTGTGTAACACTTCATGAATTCCCCCTTAGCTGTTCCAATTCAATAACAAAATCCAATTAAAACAAAACCCTTTTACAGTGGCCCAGCACACTGTATTCTCACTTGAATGGGACTGGTCCTTTTCCTGAAATTCTGATCCAATTCCAAACAGCAGATTAAAACTCCTTCTGGAAAGTTTATCTTTAAAGTTAACACTTCTTTTTACTGGAACAACTTTTAAAATGAAAACAGAGAGAAACAGGCAAAACACTTCTTTTCTCGTTCTGTAGTCCACAGCAGTCAAACTGAAACTGAAACCCTCTCTCACCTCACAGCCACAGCCCAATGTGCTACAAATCACATGATAAGAGACTAAACCTTTCTTAAAGAGACACTCACATGACAATAGTCAGTGGAAGTTGATTAAAGTTGATCTTGTGGCCAACTAAAATGGCTACCCGCAAAGGATAATGGGAATTATGGTCAGGTTGGGACACAGACGGTACACAGCCCCTGTGTATTGTGCAGAGGGAAACCAGACTAACTGAAACTCATACCTGCTAAAGGTCAATCACCGATTTCCCCAGGACAATGGGACACAGATCGGAATGTAGCAACAGTATCAGACTCGGGGGCACCTATTTACCTTATATGGAAGTGCAGACGTGCCTTGGACAATGGCAGCTAGGACCCGCCCAAGCCATCGAGATACCCGCCCCTAATTGGCCAGAATCGATTAGGGTGATCGAAACCCTATCGATCCATTGCATCCCGAATTGGGATCGCCCAAAAGAGCACGAAGGATCGGGGGATAAAAACTGCGCAACCAGTATTCGGGCTCTTAAACATTGGCAAGGAAATTTCCTGCTGATTACCACATACTGGCCACCATCAGCTGATGAATCATTACTCCTCCATGTTGAACATCACTTGGAGGAAGCACTGAGGGTGGCACAGACACAGAATATGCTCTGGGTGGGGGACTTCAATGTCCATTACCAAGAGTGGCTCGGTAGTACCATCACAGACTCAGCTGGCCAGGGCCTAAAGGACATAGTGGCGAGGCTGGGACTGCAGCAGGTGGTGTGGGAACCAACAAGAGGGAAAAATATACTTGACCTCATCCTCACCAATCTGCCTGCTGAAAATGCATATGTTCATGACAGTGTCGGTAGAAGTGACCACTGCACAGTCCTTATGGAAACAAAGTCCCGACTTCACATTGAGGATACCCTCCGTCGTGTTGTGTGGCACTACCACTGTGCTAAATGGGTTAGACTTCGAACAGATGTAGCCACTCAAGACTGGGCATCCATGAGACTGTGGGCCATCAGCAGCAGCAGAATTGTATTCAACCACAAAGGAATCATTTAGAGCATAGAGCATAGAACAGTACAGCACAGTACAGGCCCTTCACCCCATGATGTTGTGCCGGCCATTTATCCTAATCTAAGATCAACCTAACCTACATCCCTTCAATTTACTGCTGTCCATGTGCCTGTCTAAGAGTTGCTGAAATGTCCCTAATGACTCTGACTCCACCACCTCTGCTGGCAGTGCATTCCACACACCCACCACTCTCTGTGTAAAGAACCTACCTCTGACATCTCCCCTATACCTTCCTCCAATCACCTCAAAATTAAGTCCTGACGTGACAGCCATTTCCACCCTGGGGAAAAGTCTCTGGCTATCCACTCTGTCTATGTCTCTCATCACCTTGTATACCTCTATCAAGTCACCTCTCTTCCTTCTTCGCTCCAGTGAGAAAATCCCCAGCTCCCTCAACCTTTCCTCATAAGACATGCCCTCCAGTCCAGGCAGCAGCCTGGTAAATCTCCTCTGTACCCTCACCAAAGCATCCACATCCTTCCTATAATGAGGCGACCAGAACTGGACACAATATTCCAAGTGTGGTCTAACTAGTGTTTTATAAAGCTGCAGCAAAACCTCGCGGCTCTTAAACTCAATCCCCCTGTTAATGAAAGCCAACACACCATACGCCTTCTTAACAACCCTATCAACCTGGGTGGCAACTTTGAGGGATCTATGTACGTGGACTCCAAGATCCCTCTGTTCCTCCACACTTCCAAGAACCCTGCTTTTAACCCTGTATTCAGCATTCAAATTCGACCTTCCAAAATGAATCACTTCACATTTATCAAGGTTGAACTCTATCTACCACTTCTCAGCCCAGCTCTGCATCCTATCAATGTCCTGTTGTAACCTGCAACAACCCTCAACACTATTTACAGTGCAGTAGGAGGCCATTCGGCCCATCGAGTCTGCACCGGCTCTTGGAAAGAGCACCCTACCCAAGGTCAACACCTCCACCCTATCCCCATAACCCAGTAACCCCACCCAACACTAAGGGCAATTTTGGACACTAGGGGCAATTTATCATGGCCAATCCACCTAACCTGCACATCTTTGGACTGTGGGAGGAAACCGGAGCACCCGGAGGAAACCCACGCACACACGGGAAGGATGTGCAGACTCCACACAGACAGGGTCCCAAGCCGGAATCGAACCTGGGACCCTGGAGCTGTGAAGCAATTGTGCTATCCACAATGCTACCGTGCTGCCCTGAAATCCATATACTCCACACCCACTGCCCGAAGTTCATCAATGTGCCTCGTCATATCCTCAAAGAATTCACTGAGGCTTGTGAGGGCTTAGAAGGCTGGGAACAGATGAAGCCCGTGAGGAAAATATGGAAAGTAGGAAGGAACTTGAGCAAGGAGTCAGGAGTGCTAAAAGGAGTAATGAAAAGTCATTGACAAACAGGATTAAGGAAAATCCCAAGGCTTCTGATATGTATATAAAGAGCAAGAGGGTAGCCAGGGAAAGGGTTGGCCCACTCAAAGACAGGGGAGGGAATCTATGTGTGAAGCCAGAGGAAATGGGCAAGGTTCTGAATGAGTACTTTGCATCAGTATTCACCAAAAAGAAAGACTTGCTGTTTGATGAGTCTGGGGAAGGATGTGTAGATAGAGTGGGTCACATTGAGATCAAAAAGGAGGAGGTGTTGCGCACCTTGAAAAGCATTAAGGTAGATAGGTCCCGAGGGCCTGATGGGATCTACCCCAGAATACTGAGGGAGGCAAGGGAGGAAATTCGTGGGGCTTTGACAGGAATCTTTGTATGGCTCCAGGTGAGGTCCCAGGGGACTGGAGGATAGCTAATGTTGTTCCTTTGTTTCAGAAGGGTAGCAAGGATTATCCTGGAAATTACAGGCCGGTGAGCCTTACATCAGGAAAGGATTCTTCGTGACAGGATTTACTCCCATTTGGTAGCAAGTGAATGTATTAGAAAGAGGCAGCATGGTTTTGTGAAGGGGAGGTCATGACTCACTAACTTGGTCAAGTTTTTCGAGGCAGTGACGAAGATGATTGATGAGAGTAGGGCGGTGGATGTTGTCTACATGGACTTTAGTAAGGCCTTTGACAAGGTCCCTCATGGCAGACTGGTACAGGAGGTGAAGTCACATGGGATCAGAGGTGAGCTGGCAAAGTGGACACAGAACTGGCTCGGTCATCGAAGATAGAGGGTAACAGTGGAAGTGTGATTTTCTGAATGGAGGACTGTGACTCATGGTGTTCCAGAGGGATCAGTGCTGGGACCTGTTCATAGTAAATATAAATGACTTGGAGGAAAATGTAACTGGCCTGATTAAGTTTGCGGACGACACAAAGGTTGGTAGAATTGTAGATAGTGATGAGGACTGTCAGAGGATACAGCAGGATATAGATCAGTTAGAGACTTGGGCGGAGAAATGGCAGATGGAGTTTAATCCGGAAAATGTGAGGTAATGCATTTTGGAAGGTCTAATACAGGTGGGGAATTTACAGCAGAACCCTTAAGAGAATTGACAGCAGAAAGATCTGGGTGTGCAGGTCCACAGACGTCATACAGCATGCTTGCCTTCATCGGACGGGGCATTGAGTATAAATATTGGCAAGCCATGCTGCAGCTGTATAGAACCTTAGTTAGGCCACACTTGGAATATAGGGTTATATTTTGGTCGCCACACTACCAGAATGATGTGGAGGCTTTGGAGAGCGTGCAGAGGAGGTTTACCAGGATGTTGCATGGTATGGAGGGCATTAGCTATGAGGCGAGGTTGAATAAATTTGGTTTGCTCTCGCTGGAACAACGGAGGTTGAGGGGCGACCTGATAGAGGTCTTCAAAATTATGAAGGGCATAGACAGGGTGGATAATCAGAGACTTTTTCCCAGGGTAGAGGGGTCAATTACTAGGGGGCATAGGTTAAAGGTGCGAGGGGCAAGGTTTAGAGGAGATGTACGAGGCAAGTTTTTTACACAGAGGGTAGTGGGTGCCTGGAACTCGCTACCGGAGGAGGTGGTGGAAGCAGGGACGATAGTGACAAATACATGAATAGGATGGTAATAGAGGGATACGGACCCAGGAAGTATAGAAGATTGTAGTTTAGTCGGGCAGCATGGTCGGCACGGGCTTGGAGCGCCGAAGGGCCTATTCCTGTGCTGTACATTTCTTTGTTCTTTGACATAGGATTAAGGTGCGAGGGGCAAAGTTCAGAGAGATGTGCGAGGCACGATTTTTACATAGAGGGTTCTTTGTTCTTTGTTGACAAACCTCATGGCCCAGCTTGTCCCCCATTCTACCATTACCACCAAGCCAGGGGAACGATAGAGGTTGAATTAAAAAAAAAATTTAAAAATCTGTATTAAGATGGTGGTGACTATTTTTTCATCTTCATTGTTGACCTTTTTCAGACAGATACAAAGAAAATGTGGAACCAACAGATAATGTTTTTTATTCGGGGTGTTGATATTGAGCCTTTACTGACTTTCATTACGCAGAACCACAAAGCAACCTTTCAATTGTGTGGCCTCTGTGAATCTGAAGGAACAGATTGTCCCTGTTGTTGTGGAAGGTTAGAGCGTACTTTGTAATATGTGGTCAAAGTGGTTAGAATAGTAGATACAGAATAGACTGTATGAAATGATGTGCAGTAGTCAATGTACATAACACTATTGCAATTAAGAACATCTGAAGGTTATTTCACATCCTACAGAGCATTGTTTCCATTTTCCTGTCAGTTTTCACTCCTCTTGTTTTTCTTTATTCATTCAAGGATATCGGCACCACCAGCAAGGCCTGCATTTCAGCCGCCCAGGACGTTTTGAGTGGACTGGGACCCAAATTAGCTGTCCACTGATTGGTGCAGGCAGCTACATTGTTTAAGGCTCCAATTAGGGCCAAATGCATTCTGCTGCCATCGGAGTGGTCCCTCGCCATATGGAGAAACCACCAGCTCCATTGAGTAGCAGCCCAAAAATAATCAGAACCAGAGGCTTCATAGCCCAAAGAGGGGTCAAGGACAATAAAGGCAATCCCCAGTGAGCCATGTGGAGGGTATTTCTCTTGATTCAGAGCGACCTGCCTGCTTCGCATCATGTTGAGAGACATTCTTTTGATTCTCGACCTGTCTCAGCAGCGCCCACCTCTCTCGGTGAGAGCTGATTGGACAAGCGTCATAGGGAACCTGCCCGCCCTCCTTAATTGTACAACAAAGTCCAAGATGGCCAATTAGGAGGCCGTCTCTAGGAATATCCATAATTTGTATTATACGGGATATTCATGCCCCCAAACTAGCACCTAAAATAAAGCTTCAGCCTTTTTGAAATTGATATTTTCAGTCTGGCACTTCACAAATTGCACTCAATAAAAACGGAGTGAAGATCCATCATCATGGGGACTCTCCATTTATACTCGTTAACGTGGAGTTCCTGATCAGTGGTTCGAAGCAAAGGTGCAATGCACAGGCAGAAGACACGCCAAGAAAAGTCACTGAAGAGCAGACAAAGAATAACAATTCAGCACAGGAACAGGCCCTTTGGCCCTCCAAGCCTGCGCCGATCACGTGTCCTATCTCGACAACCGCCTCAACCACCTCACTTGGCAGTGCATTCCAGGCCACCACCACCCTCTGTGTAAAAAACGTCCCCCGCGCATCTCCACTGAACCTATCCCCCCTCACCTTGAACTTATACCCCCTTGTAATTTTCAATTCCACCCTGGGAAAAAGCGTCCAACTGTTCACCCTATTTATACATCTAATAATTTTATAAATTTCTATCAAGTTGCCCCTCAGCCTTTGTCTCTTTAGGGAGAACAATTCCAGTTTATTCAATCTCTCCTCATCGCTAATACCCTCCATACCAGGCAACATCCTGGTAAACCTTTTCTGTACTCTCTCCAAAGCCTCAACGTCCTTCTGGTAGTGTGGTGACCAGAATTGGACACAGCATTCCAAATGTGGCCTATATCCAAGCGATTTGACCAATTCTTTCTTATATAACCAACGTTCTATATAACTGTAACATAATTTTTGAACTTTTATACTCTATACCCCGTCCTATGTAGGCAAGCATGCCATATGCTTTCTTTACCACTATTTCTACCTGTGCTGCCACTTTTAAGGATCTGTGGATCTGCACGCCCAGATCTCTCTGCGTCTCTATGCTCCTGATGGTTCTGCCATTTGTTTTATAGCTCCTACCTGAATTGGATCTACCAAAATGCATCACCTCGCATTTGTCCGGGTTAAATTCAGTCTGCCATTTCTCTGCCCAATTTTGCAGCCTATCTATATCCTGTTGTATTCTCTGACAATCTTCATCACTATCCACAACTCCTGCAATCTTAGTATCATCCGCAAACTTTGCTAATCAGATCCCCTTCCCCTCTTAAATAACGGTACAACATTGGCTATCCTCCAATCCAACGGTACAACATTGGCTATCCTCCAATCCTCTGGGATCTCACCTGCAGCCAACGAGGACACAAAGATTTCTGTTAGAGGCCCAGCGATTTCATCTCTTGCCTCTCTCAGGAATCTGGGATTGATGCCATCTGGTTCTGGGGATTTGTCTACCTGAATGCTTTTTAACACACTTAACACCTCCCTCATAATAACAACCTGTTCTGAAGTATTTACATATCCCTCTGAGAACACCACCAATCAACGTGTCCCTCTCATTTGTGAATAACGATGCAAAATACTCATTAAGGTCCTCACCTACTTCCTTTGGTTCTGTGCATAATTTCCCTCCTTTGTCCTTGAGTGGACCAACTCTTTCTCTAGCTGCCCTCTTGTTCCCAATACACGTTTAACATGCCTTGGGATTCTCCTTAATCCTGGCTGCCAAGGACATTTTGTGGCCCCTTTTTGCCCTCCTAACTCCCTGCTTGAACTCTTTTCTACTTTTTTTGTATTCTTCAAGTGCTTCATCTGTTTTTAATTGCCTAGACCTCGCGTATGCATCCTTTTTCTTTTTGACTAGACTCGCAATTTCCCTGGTCATCCACGGTTCTTGAATCCTGCCTTTCCTGTCCTTCCTTTTTACCGGCACATGCCTGTCCTGCACTCCCATCAACTGCTCCTTAAAAGACTCCCACATGCCAAATGTGGATTTCCCTCAAGCAGCCACTACATTAATTGGAGATGTAGGCCATTAACTGCCAATGCAGAAAACAATCAGCAAAGCATATTATGTTCGAGGCCACGACAGCCTCAGTATAATTAGTCAATTAACCCAACCACAGACTCAAATAGATATCAAAAAGTAAAGATGAGAAATTTACATTGGATAAACAAGCAGTTCAATCATCATTATTATTAAACTAGTGTCTGGACAGTAACTGGCTGGCGAGGGAAAGAGTAATCAATTATTCAAAACATTTTTGAATGCTCTTCTAATTTATTTGGAAATAGAGGTAATTTTCCTATATGTTGACGTGATCACAGTCATCCACCCAAGGGACAATAATTAAGGTAAATCAACGGACTGTGTAAGGTGGAGAATTTGGGTCATGACCCAGATAATTTGGATTACCATTCCGTTTAAGACCCCTCTGAAATAATCCCGACTGTTTTCTGTGTGGGGTTGGTGGTGCTGGGTGAAAGTCGTCTTGCTCATTTTTTGCAAGGGACTCACTTTAACCAATGGTTCATCCATGCAAACCAGCAATTTGCAGGCCGTTCAGTGGAGGTTCTGCCGCTCTATTCATAGATTATCATAGAATTTACAGTGCAGAAGGAGGCCATTCGGCCCATCAAGTCTGCACCGGCTCTTGGAAAGAGCACCCTACCCAAGGTCCACACCTCCACCCTATCCCCATAACCCAATAACCCCACCCAACATGAAGGGCAATTTTGGACACTAAGGGCAATTTATCATGGCCAATCCACCTAACCTGCACATCTTTGGACTGTGGGAGGAAACCGGAGCACCCGGAGGAAACCCACGCACACAAGGGGAGGAAATGCAGACTCCGCACAGACAGTGACCCAAGCCGGAATCGAACCTGGGACCCTGGAGCTGTGAAGCAATTGTGCTATCCACAATGCTACCGTGCTGCTCTTCAAGCATTAGCGCTGCTCTGTCTTGTCGTGGACTCGATGGGGCAGCTAACGTTCCCCCTGGCAGATTCAGATGCGAGACCCTGGCCAGTAGGTTTATCAGCTATTGGTGACTCTTGCCCTCTCTTTTGGAAGACAAAACAGTTCTTGGGTTACATGCAGCTTGTCATTACGTGTGTAGCAAGGAAAGAGTGTGAATCAACTTCCTGGAAAAGGAAAGAAAATTGGTGCCAATTGGACATACAGGACACGCTGACCTGTTTATTGTCTCACGTGGTCATACTGTGTGCTGCAGAGAGAATATGTATTTCATTTGTCCTGAGAAAAATGGTCAGGAAAACATTGCAACATCAATTTTGGTGACCCATTTTTTGACATCCCACGACCCATTGCGACCCCCACGTTGTGAACCACTGTTCTAGCTGTCACACCTGCTCCCCAATAGAGCACTTTGAGAGTGTGTATGACTTCTGCTCATCAGCCTTCCCCAGGTCACACACAAACCATTCCTCTGGAAAGCAAGTATGACTTGCTTTTGTTGCACCTCTACGGACACTGGTTCCAAATACTACAACCCTGTCCCCAGATCTTAGCTGTGAAGAAATTTCTGTGGGCTCGTGTGAAGCAGGCTTGTGGGGACTGTGTGTATGTTGTGTGTGTGACTAATTTAATTTAACTGAAGTCAGACTGCAAGATTGAGATCATCAAAAGGATTAGGTCTAAAAGGAGGCATTTGAAGTGGAGATGAGAAAAGCTAATATGGGATACACATAACTACAACATGAATGGTAATTTGTATTTGGCGATAATTGAGGAGTTGCCATTTTAGCTGTTGAATTTCAAAGAGAAATATAAGGAGGTTTTACAAATGGCAAAGATCCGGGTCGGAGAATCACCGGGGGGTGGCATGAATCCCGCCCCGCCGCTCCGAGGTCGGCTGCCGAATTCTCCGGCGCCGGTTATCGGGCGGGGTGGGGATCACGCCGCGCCGGTCGGGGTCCGTTGGCAGCGCCCCCCCGCCGGCAATTCTCCGGGCCCCGATGGGCCGAGCGGCCACCCATTTTCGGCCAGTCCCGCCGGCGTGAAATGGACATGGTCCAAATCATCGGGACCTGGATTGGAGGACGGCTAGCGGAGTCCTCGAGGGGGGGGCGGGGGGGGGGGGTGACCTGGCCCATGATCAGGGCCCACTGATCTGCGGGCGGGCTTGTGCCGTGGGGGCACTCTTTCCCTCCGCACCGGCCTCTGTAAGGCTCCGCCATGGCCGGCGTGGAGAAGAAGCCCCCTGCGCTTGTGCAGGAAACACGCCGGCGGTTCTGTGCATGTGCCAACTCACGCCGGCCCTTCGGCGCCAGTTGGCGTAGCACCAACCCCTCCAGTGCCGGCCTAGCCCCCGGAAGTGCGGAGGATTCCGCAACTTCCGGGTGGCCTGAAGCCAGTGTGGTTCGCGTCGCTCTTGAAGCCGGCGACGGGCCATCGCGCCAAGTGCGGGAGAATCCCGCCCCATAAATGAATAAAACAATGTTATTAAGTTTAATTTTCTCAAAAGTAATGGCCAAGAAGACAACAACATTTTTGTACTCTGGGAAAGATAAATTCCAAAGAAAGTTGAGAACAATGGGATTAAAGTTGAAAGAGGAAAAACGTATTTAAGGAAAGATTGAGAGCTATGTTAGGGAAGTGTGGCCTACCTTCAAAGAAAGCAGCCTCTAGCCACGCCTGAGAATTATGTGTTTGTTCCAGAAAATAAAGTTTTGTCACAAGCCTCAGATTTCCATTGGCGAGTGAGAGAGAAAAGCCCTGTGAAATACTTCCCCTCGAACAACAGTGGGTGCCTTGTAGTAAAATTACTGGAGTTCCTATAGATTAAGAATCTATAGTGACTATAGCACAGTGGGTGGCACTGTTGCTTCACAGCGCCAGGGACCCGGGTTAGATTCCCGGCTTGGGTCACTGTCTGTGCGCAGTCTGCACGTTCTCCCCGTGTCTGAGTGGATTTCCTCCGGGTGCTCCAGTTTCTTCCCACAAGTCCCAAAAGACATACTTGTTAGGTGAATTGGACATCCTTAATTCTCCCTCTGTGTACCCGAAGAGGCGCCGGACTGTGGCGACGAGGGGATTTTCACAGTAACTTCATTGCAGTATTTATGTAAGTCTACTTGTGACAATAAAGATTATTATTATTAAGACTAATTTTAACTGTGTATCTGTAGTCTTGTGTACTTAAGTGTTATTTTCTTTTGTTAATAAATGTATTAATTTTTAGTTCAAATCTCCAAAAGTGGCATTGGAATCTGTACTACTGACTTCAGTACACACACCTTCTCGTAATAAAAATACAAATAGCAAATCATTGTGATAGCTTGACCAAGATTGCCTTTGGGATTTGGTCAGCCCATCAATTACCACTTGCCATATCATAACATAGTAAGAAGCCTTACAACACCAGGTTAAAGTCCAACAGGTTTGTTTCGAATCACTAGCTTTCAGAGAGTAGTTCCTTCATCTAACCACTGTGCTACCATGCTGCCCATAGATCCTCCCACATGGGGAATCACCTTTCGGCATCTACCCTATCAAGCCCCCTCAGAATCTTGTATGTTTCAATGGGATCACCGCTCATTCTTCTGAACTCCATTGAACTTTGAAAGATTACAACCAATGCACCCACTAGCTCTGCAGCCACCTCTTTTGAGGCCCTAGGATGCATGCCATCTGGCCCAGGGTATTTGTCAGCCTTCAGTTCCATTGTTTTCCCATTAATTTTTCTCTAGTAATCATGGTTGTTTAAAGTTCCTCTCTCCCTTTTGCTCTTAATTTTCGACAAGGATGACTCAAAATATGTATAAGGAGTGTGACCTTGGTGTGATGACAATACATGTGCTCGACTCAGGACTTTGTTCACATATGAATGAATTGATGAGCATAAATTATGAATGCACGATCATGCTGATCGTTGCCCACATAAAGGACTGAACTCAAAGACAGCCCATATTTTGTTTAGTTTAAAAGAGATTTGCAAACCTTCACTAATGTTCGACAGCTAAGGTGAATTTCATGGACATCAAATTTGATGAATTCAAGAACTCTAGATCCTATTTTGAGAAATTACAACTGGAATCCTACAAGACAGTGTACTGCACGCATCCAAGGGCAGATACCTGAGATCAACTCACCTGTCTGTACTCTTGGCCTGAAGAAATATTTGTACTTTGGGTACTGCACTAATGCACTCCATCATGAATTGGGGAAGTGGGACAGCACGGTGGCGCAGTGGGTTAGCCCGCTGCCTCACGGCGCCGAGGTCCCAGGTTCGATCCCGGCTCTGGGTCACTGTCCGAGTGGAGTTTGCACATTCTCCCCGTGTTTGCGATTGTGTATCGCCCCCACAACCCAAAGATGTGCAAGCTAGGTGGATTGGCCACGCTAAATTGCCCCTTGATTGGAACAAATTAATTGGGTATTCTAAATTTGAAAAAAAAATGTTTTGAAAAAAATGAATGGATTGGGAGAGTGCGATTTTCCTTTTCTCCTTCCCCCTCGCCACTGCTGGACTGGAAGAGTGACTATGTACAGGCCAAGCCATTCTTTAAGCAAGCAGATTAGATGCCTCCCGAATTGTCAATCCAGAGTTATACAGGAAATGCAGCAACAAAATCAAGACGAGGTAAAATGAATGCACCTTTTCCAACAGCACATTATCGGTCGGTTGGCATAGGGCACTGATGGAGTATAGTCAGAATCAATGGCCTTGCTGGTTCTGAGTAAATTAGCTGAAAGCCAGAGGCATGCTTTCCCTATTCTAATTCACACAGTCCATTAACTCCACACAGTTGAATTGAAAACATGACTACTGATGTGTCTTCATAGTGATATTGATTCTGGTAAATCTGTATTTACTGAGTCTGTCTCTTGTGTTTAACACAAAGCCACTGAAGTTTTATTTAAAATGTAGCTCCAGCTCCATTTACAATTTAAGACCGGGTTATTTTGCAGTGCCCTGCATCATTTTTGTATTGTCACTTGTGCTTTTCTTGTAGGCACAAGGTGAAGCTGAACAGACATTTATGGTGGAAGTCTTGTCAGGCTGTTTATATTACAGGCCATTGCTTGATGTGGTGGTGAATGAATTTTATTTACGAGATGGAAGGAGCTTCTTGCGGTCAGAAGGCAACCTGTATGTGGGTAAGGGATCTTCGAGAATTTTGTTTAAGGTTAAGTAATTACATTTTGAGCTTTTAAAGAAGATGTCTCTCCCACCATTAGCTCACCTGGTCAAGGTAGGGGACAGTTCAGCAGTGCAGGCGGTGAAGATCTCATATTTGACCCCTGGGGACTGTGAAGTGACCTGCTGTCATCCGCAATATAGTTGCTACAATTGCCCCCAATGTTTCTGAGATATAGGCGAATAAGCCACCAAAATTCCTACACCCATTTGCCAGCTATTCTCCCAGGGTCCCCAGTTGATTAATTGGTGCAGAGATGTTGGGGAAATACGGGATAGGGGTCATTTGCAACTGGAGGTCCTTGTAAGGTAAAAAGCTTTAAAGTTTTAATTTAGGTAATTTGAAGACAGTTGGAGACAGGATCTCGGGGAGTGAATATCTTATAATTCTGCCAGAAGAAAGACTGGACAAGATGGGAGCTGCAAAGGGGCAGGCTTCCTGAAGTACAAATTGCAGTCCAGATAACCAGGGAATTGGGGTAGAATGTCTTTCGAAGAAGTCTGGAGTTAAGTGACAGAGGTGAAGGTATTGTTCAGAAGAGTTCAAGGAAGGGCAAACAAAGTGTTTGGAGTTAAAGAGACAGTTACAGTAACTAGATTTAAAGTTGGACAACTGACTTCAGAGGTAGATGAGATGTTTGATGTTATTTTAATACCATCTGGGAATTGAGAGTGAACAACTTGCACAGCAGCCAAGACAAAGAAATCCCAAAGGGGTTGGTATGAAATCCTGGATTAGATTCGCTGTTCAAGTGAAGTGAAAAATGCACTTAAAAGTGCCATTTGTAAAACCTGGATTGGATTTTGGAATGCAAATCCGCCAAGGGAAGGCATTATTATGAGAGAATAATTTAAAGTGTGTTTTGGGAGTAAAGTTTGGAAACTCATGCGACAATCATCTGGGGGGATTCTGAGAAGAAAACCACAGACACTAACTTGGGTTTAGAGTGGAACAAGCATTTGACCACAGTCATCTTGTGCGCTTAAAAGGGACTTTTTGTGTCAATGAGACCTTGGGATGTATTTCGTAATCCATGTTAATCTTTAATCTGTGCGTATAAACAAAGTGGGGAGCTGTAATAACCCTCACGAGACACATGGGTCGTAGAAAAACATACAAAGAAAATAGAAGCAGGAGGAGGCCATTTTGCCCTTCGAGCCTGCTCCACCATTCATTATGATCATCGCTGATCATCAAGATCAATATCCTGATCCCACCTTCCCCCCATATCCCTTGATCTGTTTAGCCACAATAGCTATACAAAAACGTCTTGAAATTGCACAACATTTTGGCCTCAACTACTTTTTGTGGTCGCGAATTCCACAGATTCACCACTCTCTGGGTGAAGAAATCTCTCCTCACCTCAGTCCTAAAAGGTTTACCCCTTATCCTCAAACTATGACCCCTCGCTCTGGACTCCCCCACCATCAGGAACATTCTTTCTGAATCTACCCTGTCTAATCCTGTTAGAATTTTGTAAGTTTCTATGAGATTCCTTCTCACTCTTCTAAACTCCAATGAATATATAGAACATTACAGCGCAGTACAGGCCCTTCGGCCCTCGATGTTGCGCCGACCTGTGAAACCACTCTAAAGCCCATCTACACTATTCCCTTATCGTCCATATATCTATTCAATGACCATTTGAATGCCCTTAGTGTTGGCGAGTCCACTACTGTTGCAGGCAGGGCATTCCACGCCCTTACTACTCTCTGAGTAAAGAACCTACCTCTGACATTTGTCCTATATCTATCTCCCCTCAATTTAAAGCTATGCCCCCTCATGCTAGACATCACCATCTGAGGAAAAAGACTCTCACTGTCCACCCTATCCAATCTTCTGCTCATCTTGTATGCCTCAATTAAGTCACCTCTCAACCTTCGTCTCTCTAACGAAAACAGCCTCAAGTCCCTCAGCCTTTCCTCATAAGATCTTCCCTCCATACCAGGCAACATTTTGGTACATCGCCTCTGCACCCTTTCCAATGCTTCCACATCCTTCCTATAATGCGGCGACCAGAATTGCACGCAATACTCCAAATGCGGCCGCACCAGAGCTTTGTACAGCTGCAACATGACCTCATGGCTCCGAAACTCAATCCCTCTACCAATAAAAGCTAACACACCATACGCCTTCTTAACAACCCTCTCAACCTGGGTGGCAACTTTCAGGGATCTATGTACATGGACACCGAGATCTCTCTGCTCATCCACACTGCCAAGAATCTTACCATTAGCCCAGTACTCTGTCTTCCTGTTATTCCTTCCAAAATGAATCACCTCACACTTTTCTGCATTAAACTCCATTTGCCACCTCTCAGCCCAGCGCTGCAGCTTATCAATGTCCCTCTGTAACTTGTAACATCCTTCCGCACTGTCCACAACTCCACCGACTTTAGTGTCATCTGCAAATTTACTCACCCATCCTTCTACGCCCTCCTCCAGGTCATTTATAAAAATGACAAACAGCAGTGGCCCCAAAACAGATCCTTGTGGTACACCGCTAGTAACTGGACTCCAGTCTGAACATTTCACATCAACCACCACCCTTTGTTTTCTTCCAGCTAGCCAATTTCTGATCCAAACTGCTAAATCACCCTGAATCCCATGCCTCCATATTTTCTGCAGTCGCCTACTGTGGGGAACCTTATCAAACGCTTTACTGAAATCCATATACACCACATCAACTGCTTTACCCTCATCCACCTATTTGGTCACCTTCTCAAAGAACTCAATAAGGTTTGTGAGGCACGACCTACCCTTCACAAAACCGTGTTGATTATCTCTAATCAAATTATTCCTTTCCAGATGATTATGCATCCTATCTCTTATAAACCTTTCCAAGATTTTGCCCACAACAGAAGTAAGGCTCACTGGTCTATAGTTACCGGGGTTGTCTCCACTCCCCTTCTTGAACAAGGGGACAATATTTGCTATCCTCCAGTCTTCTGGCACTATTCCTGTAGACAAAGATGACTTAAAGATCAAAGCCAAAGGCTCAGCAATCACCTCCCTAGCTTCCCAGAGAATCCTAGGATAAATCCCATCCGGCCCAGGGGATTTATCTATTTTCACACTTTCCAGAATTGCTAACACCCCCTCCTTATGAACCTCAAGCCCTAGTAGTCTAGTAGCCTGAATCTCAGTATTCTCCTCGACAACATTGTCTTTTTCCTAATCCTAACCAATTGAGTCTCTCCTCATATGACAGTCCCGCCAACCCAGGAATCAGCCTAGTAAACCTTCGCTAGACTCCCTCCATAACAAGAATATCCTTCCTCAGATAAAGACAACAAAACTGCACAATACTCCAGGTGTGGCCTCACTATTGCCCTATGCAATTGCAGTAAAACATCCCTATTCCTGTACTCAAATCCTCTCACTATGAAGGCCAACATACCATTTGCCTTCTTTACTGCCTGCTGTAGCTGCGCGCTTACTTTCAGAGACTGATCCACGAGGATACCAAGTTCACGCTGAGTATCACACTGGATAAAAGCAAATTACTGTGGATGCTGGAATCTGAAACCAAAGAGAAAATGCTGGAAAATCTCAGCAGGTCTGGCAGCATCTGTGGGGAGAGAAAAGAGCTAACGTTTCAAGTCCAGATGACCCTTTGTCAAAGCTTTGTCAAAGCTAAAAGACAGTATAAGTGGGAAATATTTATGCTGTGGGGTGAGAGAATGAAAGATGAGTCATAGCCACAGAAACCAAGGGAACAGAGTGCTAATAGCCACAGAAACCAAGGGAACAGAGTGCTAATGGCAGTCCCCAGAGAGAACAAACGGCGTGAAAGGCCAAATAGCAGAGAAATTAACATCAGAGGGTAAACTGTGACAGATGTAGATGTGGGGGAGGGGAAGGGGGAAGCAAAGGGGAGAAATGGTAAGGAAAGGGGGGGATAAGCTGGGGGTGATATATATAAAGAAAGACAAGAAAGAAAGAAATGGTAAAAGACAGTTAAAATGAAATGGGATGAAAACAAAGTGGTCGGGGTGGAGTAGAGCTAATCATTTGAAGTTGTTGAATTCGATGTTGAGACCGGAAGGCTGTAGCAGCCTAACCGGAAGATGAGATGTTGTTCCTCTATTTTGCGTTGAGTTTCACTGGAACATTGCAGCAGGTCAAGGACAGACATGTGGGCATGGGAGCACGGTCTTGTGTTAAAATGGCAAGCAACGGGAAGGTCATGGTCCTGAATGCGCCCAGACCGAAGATGCTCAGCAAAGCGATTACCCAGTCTGCGCTTGGTCTCTCCAAACTGTCTTTTATCATTTATTTATCTCTTGTCTTTCTTTATAAATAAATCTCCCCTCCCTCCACCATTGCAATGTTAGCATTCATGTCTAGAGGGCTAGAATAAAAGAGCAGGATTGCACTTCTGAGGTTGTATAAGGCTCTGGTAAGACCCCCATTTGAAGTATTGTGAGCAGTTTTGGGCCCCGTATCTAAGGAAGAATGTGCTGGCCTTGGAAAAGATCCAGAGGAGGTTCACAAGAATGATCCCTGGAAGGAAGAGCTTGTCGTATGAGGAGCGGTTGAGGACACTGGGTCTAGAACAAAGAACAAAGAACAAGAACAAAGAAAAGTACAGCCCAGGAACAGGCTCTTCGGCCCTCCCAGCCTGTGCCAACCATGCTGCCCGTCTAAACTAAAATCTTCTACACTTCCGGGGTCAGTATCCCTCTATTCCCATCCTATTCATGTATTTGTCAAGATGCCCCTTAAACGTCACTATCGTCCCTGCTTCCACCACCTCCCCCGGCAGCGAGTTCCAGGCACCCACTACCCTCTGTGTAAAAAAACTTGCCTCGTACATCTCCTCTAAACCTTGCCCCTCGCACCTTTAACCGATGCCCCCTAGTAATTGACCCCTCTACCCTGGGAAAAAGTCTCTGATTATCCACCCTGTCTATGCCCTTCATAATTTTGAAGACCTCTATCAGGTCGCCCCTCAACCTCCGTTGTTCCAGCGAGAGCAAACCAAATTTATTCAACCTCTCCTCATAGCTAATGCCCTCCATACCATGCAACATCCTGCTAAATCTCTTCTGCACCCTCTCTAAAGCCTCCACATCCTTCTGGTAGTGTGGCGACCAGAATTGAACACTATGCTCCAAGTGTGGCCTAACTAAGGTTCTATACAGCTGCAACATGACTTGCCAATTTTTATACTCAATGCCTCGGCCAATGAGGGCAAGCATGCCGTATGCCTTCTTGACTACCTTCTCCACCTGTGTTGCCCCTTTCAGTGACCTGTGGACCTGTACACCTGGATCTCTCTGACTGTCAATACTCTTGAGGGTTCTACCATTCACTGTATCTTCCCTACCTGCATTAGACCTTCCAAAATGCATTACCTCACATTTGTCCGGAATAAACTCCATCTGCCATCTCTCCGCCCAAGTCTCCAAACGACCTAAATCCTGCTGTATCCTCTGACAGTCCTCATCGCTATCCCGCAATTCCACCAACCTTTGTGTCATCCTCAAACTTACTAATCAGATCAGTTACATTTTCCTCCAAATCATTTATATATGCTACGAACGGCAAAGGTCCCAGCACTGATCCCTGCGGAACACCACTAGTCACAGTCCTTCTATCAGAAAAGCACCCTTCCATTGCTACTCTCTGCCTTCTATGACCTAGCCAGGAGTTTAGAAGGACGAGGGGAGATTTTATTGAAACTTACAGGATACTGCAAGGCCTGGATCGAGTGGACGTGGCGAGGATGTTTCTACTTGTAGAAAAAAATAGAACCAGAGGACACAATCTCAGACTAAAGGGACGATCCTTTAAAACAGAAATGAGGAGGAATTTCTTCAGCCAGAGGGTGGTGAATCTGTGGAACGCTTTGCTGCCGAAGGCTGTGGAGGCCAAATCACTGAGTGTCTTTAAGAGAGAGAAAGATAAGTTCTTGATTAATAAGGGAATCAGGATTATGGGGAGAAGACAGGAGAATGGGGATGCAAAAAATATCAGCCATGATTGAATGGTGGAGCAGACTCGATTGTCCGAGTGCCCTAATTCTGCTCCTATATCTTATGGTCTTGTGGTCATGGTCTTAAAATCAAGGAGGAAGTCCCACTAGCTGGCTGTGCGCATTGCTAACACACATTTCCAGCAACTGTCCCGATTCTGATCTTCTTGATAAATGTCTGCCATTGACTCTGTTTCTCTCTCCACAGATGCTGCCAACTGAGTATTTCCAGCATTTTCTGTTTTCATTTAAGTCTTTTACATTACTTTGATGAGAACAAATGACCCACTTTCACTGACAACAGTTTTGCACCACTTTAATCAATCTGTAAATTGTAAATTTATTTTATCCCAAATTCTTTCATAAATCTAACACCAAAATAGTGCGTGATACTGTTGGCTGAATATTCCCAGTCCTTTAAGACAGCCTGGGAGGCGAGAGGACTTGCAATATCATGAATGAGGCCTCTTCCTGCCACCATGGCATATTACCACAAGAGGTAGGAGCAAAAGTGGACCTTTAAACCTGCTCTGCCAACATGACATGACGTGTCTCCGAACGGGTGGAGGGAATCCTGAAGGGGGAGGGCAAACAGGCAGAGGTCGTTGTACATATTGGTACTAACGACATAGGCAGGAAGGGGCATGAGGTCCTGCAGCAGGAGTTCAGGGAGCTAGGCAGAAAGTTAAAAGACAGGACCTCGAGGGTTATAATCTCAGGATTACTCCCTGTGCCACGTGCCAGTGAGGCTAGAAATAGGAAGATAGAGCAGACAAACACGTGGCTAAACAGCTGGTGTAGGAGGGAGGGTTTCCGTTATCTGGACCATTGGGAGCTCTTCCGGGGCAGGTGTGACCTGTATAAGATGGACGGGTTGCATCTAAACCGGAGAGGCATAAATATCCTGGCCGCGAGGTTTGCTAGTGTCACACGGGAGGGTTTAAACTAGTATGGCAGGGGGGTGGGCACGGGAGCAATAGGTCAGAAGATGAGAGCATTGAGGGAGAACTAGGGAATAGGGACAGTGTGGCTCTGAGGCAGAGCAGACAGGGAGAAGTTGCTGAACACAGCGGGTCTGGTGGCCTGAAGTGCATATGTTTTAATGCAAGGAGCATTACGGGTAAGGCAGATGAACTTAGAGCTTGGATTACTACTTGGAACTATGATGTTGTTGCCATTACAGCGACCTGGTTGAGGGAAGGGCAGGATTGGCAGCTAAACGTTCCAGGATTTAGATGTTTCAGGCGGGATAGAGGGGGATGTAAAAGGGGAGGCGGAGTTGCGCTACTTGTTCGGGAGAATATCACAGCTATACTGCGAGAGGACACCTCAGAGGGCAGTGAGGCTATATGGGTAGAGATCAGGAATAAGAAGGGTGCAGTCACAATGTTGGGGGTATACTACAGGCCTCCCAACAGCCAGCGGGAGATAGAGGAGCAGATAGGTAGACAGATTTTGGAAAAGAGTAAAAACAACAGGGTTGTGGTGATGGGAGACTTCAACTTCCCTAATATTGACTGGGACTCACTTAGTGCCAGGGGCTTAGACGGGGCGGAGTTTGTAAGGAGCATCCAGGAGGGCTTCTTAAAACAATCTGTAAACAGTCCAACTAGGGAAGGGGCGGTACTGGACCTGGTATTGGGGAATGAGCCCGGCCAGGTGGTAGATGTTTCAGTAGGGGAGCATTTCGTTAACAGTGACCACAATTCAGTAAGTTTTAAAGTACTGGTGGACAAGGATAAGAGTGGTCCTAGGATGAATGTGCTAAATTGGGGGAAGGCTAATTATAACAATATTAGGCGGGAACTGAAGAACATAGATTGGGGGCGGATGTTTGAGGGCAAATCAACATCTGACATGTGGGAGGCTTTCAAGTGTCAGTTGAAAGGAATACAGGACAGGCATGTTCCTGTGAGGAAGAAAGATAAATACGGCAATTTTCGGGAACCTTGGATGACGAGTGATATTGTAGGCCTCGTCAAAAAGAAAAAGGAGGCATTTGTCAGGGCTAAAAGGCTGGGAACAGACGAAGCCTGTGTGGCATATAAGGAAAGTAGGAAGGAACTTAAGCAAGGAGCCAGGAGGGCTAGAAGGGGTCATGAAAAGTCATTGGCAAATAGGGTTAAGGAAAATCCCAAGGCTTTTTACACGTACATAAAAAGCAAGAGGGTAGCCAGGGAAAGGGTTGGCCCACTGAAGGATAGGCAAGGGAATCTGTGTGTGGAGCCAGAGGAAATGG
The DNA here is from genome assembly GCF_047496885.1 of Scyliorhinus torazame. Lineage (NCBI taxonomy): Eukaryota > Metazoa > Chordata > Chondrichthyes > Carcharhiniformes > Scyliorhinidae > Scyliorhinus > Scyliorhinus torazame. Next base: position 21,970,880 of record NC_092715.1, read on the forward strand.
GCGAGGTACTAAATGAATACTTTGCATCAGTATTCACCAAAGAGAAGGAATTGGTAGATGTTGAGTCTGGAGAAGGGGGTGTAGATAGCCTGGGTCACATTGTGATCCAAAAAGACGAGGTGTTGGGTGTCTTAAAAAATATTAAGGTAGATAAGTCCCCAGGGCCGGATGGGATCTACCCCAGAATACTGAAGGAGGCTGGAGAGGAAATTGCTGAGGCCCTGACAGAAATCTTTGGATCCTCGCTGTCTTCAGGGGATGTCCCGGAGGACTGGAGAATAGCCAATGTTGTTCCTCTGTTTAAGAAGGGTGGCAGGGATAATCCCGGGAACTACAGGCCGGTGAGCCTTACTTCAGTGGTAGGGAAATTACTGGAGAGAATTCTTCGAGACAGGATCTACTCCCATTTGGAAGCAAATGGACGTATTAGTGAGAGGCAGCACGGTTTTGTGAAGGGGAGGTCGTGTCTCACTAACTTGATAGAGTTTTTCGAGGAGGTCACTAAGATGATTGATGCAGGTAGGGCAGTAGATGTTGTCTATATGGACTTCAGTAAGGCCTTTGACAAGGTCCCTCATGGTAGACTAGTACAAAAGGTGAAGTCACACGGGATCAGGGGTGAACTGGCAAGGTGGATACAGAACTGGCTAGGCCATAGAAGGCAGAGGGTAGCAATGGAGGGATGCTTTTCTAATTGGAGGGCTGTGACCAGTGGTGTTCCACAGGGATCAGTGCTGGGACCTTTGCTCTTTGTAGTATATATAAATGATTTGGAGGAAAATGTAACTGGTCTGATTAGTAAATTTGCAGACGACACAAAGGTTGGTGGAATTGCGGATAGCGATGAGGACTGTCTGAGGATACAGCAAGATTTAGATTGTCTGGAGACTTGGGCGGAGAGATGGCAGATGGAGTTTAATCCGGACAAATGTGAGGTAATGCATTTTGGAAGGGCTAATGCAGGTAGGGAATATACAGTGAATGGTAGAACCCTCAAGAGTATTGAAAGTCAAAGAGATCTAGGAGTACAGGTCCACAGATCACTGAAAGGGGCTACACAGGTGGAGAAGGTAGTCAAGAAGGCATACGGCATGCTTGCCTTCATTGGCCGGGGCATTGAGTATAAGAATTGGCAAGTCATGTTGCAGCTGTATAGAACCTTAGTTAGGCCACACTTGGAGTATAGTGTTCAATTCTGGTCGCCACACTACCAGAAGGATGTGGAGGCTTTAGAGAGGGTGCAGAAGAGATTTACCAGAATGTTGCCTGGTATGGAGGGCATAAGCTATGAGGAGCGATTGAATAAACTCGGTTTGTTCTCACTGGAACGAAGGAGGTTGAGGGGCGACCTGATAGAGGTATACAAAATTATGAGGGGAATAGACAGAGTGGATAGTCAGAGGCTTTTCCCCAGGGTAGAGGGGTCAATTACTAGGGGGCATAGGTTTAAGGTGAGAGGGGCAAAGTTTAGAGTAGATGTACGAGGCAAGTTTTTTACGCAGAGGGTAGTGGGTGCCTGGAACTCACTACCGGAGGAGGTAGTGGAAGCAGGGACGATAGGGACATTTAAGGGGCATCTTGACAAATATATGAATAGGATGGGAATAGAAGGATACGGACCCAGGAAGTGTAGAAGATTGTAGTTTAGTCGGGCAGTATGGTCGGCACGGGCTTGGAGGGCCGAAGGGCCTGTTCCTGTGCTGTACATTTCTTTGTTCTTTGTTCTTTGTTCTTTGACAATGGGACTGGATCCGCAGTTGCAAAATTTATCCCTGTATTCTCTGAAAGATCATAGAATGAGATAGCTCTGGAATGGTCATCTCGGGATTAATTTTTAAATTGCACTGCTGTATAAACCTGTTTTCCCTGTCTCACAGTAAAGTAATTGCAGTGTGCACTGGTAAATGTTTTAATACACTTCCTGTCATTTTTGTCAAGTTGACTACCAATGGGAGACAAGTCAAAAACGGTCGAATTATTGAACCTTTTGACTCAAAGTATCATTCTTCCATATTGTCCCAACAATTGACTTCAGCTGGAGGCATAAAAAACAGCCAAAAGTGCCAAAAGTATGCTGCCTTTCTCCAGCACCGAGAAATATCACTGGTTGTTTGTTGTAAGATTTGTAACTGTTAAATAACCAGGATAAGGGGTGGTTTGCACTGGTGCAGCCAGGATCTTCGACACAAGTATTAACAGTGGGTGGTAAATACATGACATTCAGAGTTCAAAGAGCTGAATTTCACAGGAGGTGGATGACATGACGTGACGTGAAAAAAAACCATATATATTTATAGCACAGAAGGAAGCCATCATGTCTGTACCAGCTGAGAAAAAGCTATCCTGCCTAATCCCACTTTTCTGCAATTGATCCGTGGCACTGTACGTTAAAGCATCTCAGGTGCATGTGCAAGTATTTTTTGAATGTGAGAAGTGTTTCTGCTTCTACCACCTTTCAGAGACTGAGGCCCCCACCACCCCCGAGCAGAAGGATTTCTAAACTTCTCTCTCATGCTTCTACCAATTACTTTAAATCTATGTCCTCTGGTTATCAAGTTCGCTGGGAAGGGAATTGGGTCCTTCCTATCCAGTCTACCCAGGCCCCCTCATAACTTTATGCACCTCAATGGAATCTACTCTCAACTTTCGCTGTTTGAAAGACAAGAACCTCAGCCTATCTAATATTTCCTCATAGCTAAAGTCCTGGCAACATCCTTGTAAATTTCTCTGTACTCTCTCTAATACAATTACATACTTCTTGTAATGCGATGACAGTACTCTAACTGTGGTCTGGGTAGTATCTTATTTAGTTCTGGCATAATTTCCCTGCTCTTATATTCTATGCTTTGCATTGAATCATAGAATTTGCAGTGCAGAAGGGGGCCATTCAGCCCATTTGCACCCCGCTTAAGCCTACGTCTCCACCCTATCCCTGTAAACCAGTAGCCCCACCTAACCTTTTGGACACTATGGGGAAATTTATCATGGCCAATCCACACATCTCTGGACTGTGGGAGGAAACCGGGGCACCCTGAGGAAACCCACGCAGACACAGGGAGAAAGCGCAAACTCCACTCCCGATGCCGGAATTGAACCAGGGTCCCTGGAGCAGCAGTGCTAACCACCGTGCCACCGTGCTGCCCTGACGTGTCATCATCAGGAAGCACTTCTTCATAGAAAAGGGTCCACCTCACCTCTGTTGATACTGGGGGCCGATTTCAAAACCGACAGATTGTTAGAGAGTATCTAACCTTATTATCCTTCCTGCTAATCCAGTGGAACTGAAGCTAATGAAATAGCAGTTTTGCCGATCCAAATATTAGAAGCTAACTAGGCCCAAATGGGGCTTGTACCTGGACCATTCCTGCATTGCTTTGCGTAGCTACTGATCTGAAAATGTTATTGTTTCTAAAGTAATACAATACATGCTTTGTTCTGTTACAGTTATATGTTACCTTGCTACCTTTCGGCTGAAAGAGCTGGGCCTGAAACACTTCACCAAGATTATCCACTCTCAGTCTGCGAACAAAATGCACGAAGTGAGGAAGGCATTATTAATCCCTAGAAATTTAAGTATTTTATTTGAGAAGTGAATTTGTTCAGTGATTCCATAATTATTATCATTTTTCCGCAGTTCCTTAGATTCTTGTTTGATGGCTTGAACCTCAGTACATGGATCAAGGATGAATGGTGCCAAATATATGATATAGCATATGTAAATCAGATGCTGATTGATCCTCTGCTGAGGTAATTTGCCGAGTTTAAGATTCTTTTCCTTTGTTCAACCATACAGTGCATCTTCTGTTGACTGAATTGAATATTGACAATGTACGCACACCATTATTGTCCTAAATAAGTGTCCCTATTCTCACCTTTCATGAGACCTCAGCCTCTTTCATCAACCACACAAGATCCATTCTCCCATATCCTGCCCGTTGGCCTAAAAGCACCTTAGATTTAATCCCAGGTTTAATTTTAACAGTTGCAAATTGATCAGATGACTCAGTGTCTTTCTGCAAAACATGTCAATACTTGAGGCATCAGTACAGACACTTAAACATTGGTGCAGGTGCTTCCAGCAATGTTTGCTCTTCTGTATTATATCAGGGCACAATGGGCCAGTATGGTTTTCTCTGGTTGACACAAGCAAGTCTGACAAAGCCTATTGTTTCTGGAACCAAACTATTGGAATAGACTTTGTAGCAGAATACTAGATGAGGAACGGAACACAACTTATTTCTTTGAATTTAATCCCATTATATGAAATACTTAGAAAAAAGTTTAAATGATGCTTGCAATGCAGTGTAAGCACAGCAAGTAACACAGAATGTGCTATCTTGTCCACACCCGGAACCAATTAAACCAGTGATGGGCAACCTAGGCTGGTGAGTGGGCCGCATGAGTGATCTCCTCCATCTCAGTGGGCCGCAAGTTCGAAATCAGGCCTGTTCACGAACCATGACCCCATGAATAAGATTCAATATATATAATACCTGTTAACTATTTCACAACAAGTTAGAGAAAATGTTTAATCATCATAGAATTTACAGTGCCGAAGGAGGCCATTCGGCCCATCGAGTCTGCACCGGCTCTTGGAAAGAGCACCCTACCCAAGGTCCACACCTCCACCCTATCCCAATAACCCAGTAACCCCACCCAACACTAAGGGCAATTTTGGACACTATGGGCAATTTAGCATGGCCAATCCACCTAACCCGCGCATCTTTGGACTGTGGGAGGAAACCGGAGCACCCGGAGGAAACCCACGCACACACGGGGAGGATGTGCAAACTCCGCACAGACAGTGACCCAAGCCGGAATCAAACCTGGGACCCTGGAGCTGTGAAGCATTTGTGCTATCCACAATGCTACCGTGCTGCCCATGATTTAATCATTTATATATTAATAGAACTATCATCAACTTCAAATTGTAAAAACCAAAATAAGTATTTACACTTTGGATGCAGAGGGAGTGAACTGCTCTCACAGTCAATATTGTGAGTAATCAGCACGCACCTCACTTCACTTGTTTTACGTGCGTATCATTTCAGTCATACCCGTAGGAAAAAAACCGATGCAAATGGAAAGCAGTAGAATGTGGCAACCCTGCGTGTGGGCGTTGATCACCGAAATGTCATGAGCTGCATTCAGAACCAAGATGTGGCCCCCCCAGGCCGCAGGTTGTCCACCACTGAATTAAACTGTTCAATGGTCGATGACGCATCTCTGGTTGGATCTGCAGCGGCTGTTTAGCACGAGCAGGGGCTGTTTAGCACAGGGCTAAATCGCTGGCTTTGAAAGCAGACCAAGGCAGGCCAGCAGCACCGTTCAATTCCCGTAACAGCCTCCCCGAACAGGCGCCGGAATGTGGCGACTAGGGGCTTTTCACAGTAACTTCATTGACGCCTACTTGTGACAATAAGCGATTTTCTTTTCATTTTTCATTCATTTTGTGCTGTATAATAATATGATTCTATGAGTTCACCATTCTACTTTGTTCTCTCATTCATGTCCCTTTGTTAAAGATGGCAACCGGATATCAACAACCTCATTGATTACTTAGCCCACATACTGGCTAATACGATTTCCACAAAAAAGGAGAGCCAGCCTGTAACAGTGCCAAAGGAGTTTAACATCACCAAGCCTAAACCACAATCCATTCCAATGCCCGAGGAAATTCCTCTGCTGCAAGTACAGAGAAAAGTAAGTCTGGTGGGTTGCCATCCATCTTCGCTGAAGATTGGCATGGGAGAGGGAAAAGACAACAGTATAACTACTTTGCTTATTTTTATTTTCTTGCCAATTCTTGCCCTCTTCTCGTTTCCTGAAAATGCTGGTTCCCTCTTGGGTTGTGCAGACAAATGTTAGCCCCAGGATACCTTGGCCAAATGGCCTTGATTGTAAATGTTGACAGGTTTTAAAATCATGGTAGAGCCCAATACTGTCCTCACTGCATTGAGCACCTCAAGTAATCTTGTGCTAATATTTCTCTCCTGAACTCAGGCATTGAAACCAATTATAGTGTTCCTATCAACACCCAGCGGAGATTATCTAACTCAGTACAGGGATTAAACTGGGACTTGGCTGTCATTTTGGCTATGATGCTCTTCCATTTATTCAGTATTTTATGACAGTAAGGTTGATATTTCGTGAAACGGTCTGGGGAAAATGGCTACCATGGGGCAAAAGTAACAGTACATATGTGAACAGGTAATGGGACTTAATTGATACACAGATGGTGCTTTAAAGAAAAACATCAGCTCATCAGTTTAGAGCATCCAACTTGAAGAGGAAAAGGCACAAGAGATTGCAATATCTTCCACAGGTGTCCCTCCAAATGGACACTCACCTAGCCCTACAACAAGAAAATGTGGTTGAAGTTGTCGTGGGACACCTTCCACTCATTTTCAACCTTGTGCCCCTGGATGAAGCTCTGGGAGCATAGAGAGCAAGGGGGACAATGTGGAAACCCTGAGACACAGGCCTTTGCCCCTAATATAAAAACAGACAGTAAAAGCATCTTTAAATATATAAGAAGGAAAAGGGCGGTCAAAGTGAACATAGGCCCTTCAGATAAGGAGACTGGGGGAATAATAATGGGGAACCAGGAAATGGCAGAGGAGTTAAATAAATACTTTATTTCAGTCTTCATGGTAGAAGACACTAACATTCCAAAATTACTAAATAATCAAGGGGCAAAATTCCAGATGCCTCTTAAATGTTGCTAATGTGCCTGTTTCCACCACATCTTCTGGCAACGCGTTCCAGGCACCCACTACTCTCGGCGTGAAAAACTTAACCTGCACATCTCCCTTAAACTTTCCCCCTCTCACCTTGAACCTGTGCCCCCTTGTAATTCACACTTCCACCCTTGGAAAAAGCCTCTGACTATCCACTCTGTCTCTGCCTCTCATAATTTTGTAGACATCTATCAGGTCTCCCCTCAGCCTCCATCTTTCCAGTGAAAACAATCCTAGTTTATTCAACCTCTCCTCTTGGCCAACAACCTCGAGACCAGGCAACATCCTGGTGAACTTTCTTTGCGCACTCTCCAAAGCTTTCACTTCCTTCTGATAATGTGGTAACCAGAACAGCATGCAATACTCCAGATGTGGCCTAATCAAGGTTTTATGCAACTGCAACATGATTTCCCAACTCCTGTACTCAGTGCCCGGCTGATGAAGGCAAGCATGCCATAGGCCTTCTTAATCACCTTGGTCACCTGTTGCCGCTTTTAGGGAACTGTGGACCTGCACGTCAGATTTCTCTGTATGTTAATGGTCCTAAGGGTTCTGGCATTTACAGTATAATTCATACCCAGATTTGATCCTCCAAAATGCATCACCTCACATTTGTCCAGATTAAACTCCATCTGTCATTTCTGTGCCCAAGACTCCAATCTATCTATATTCTGTTGTATCCTCTGAAAATCCTCGGTACTATCAGCAACTCTGCCAATCTTCATGTCATCCGCACCAGCTACAGATCTCTATTCTGAAAAACATCCTTCCACCATTACTCTCTGTCTTCTATAATCTAGCCAGTTTTGTATCCATCTAGCCAGCCCACCCCGAATCCCATATGATTTTAGTTTTTGTACCAGTCTGCCATGCAGGAGATTGTCAAAAGCCTTACTAAAGTCCATATAAACTACATCCACAGCCCTTCCCTCAACAATTTTCTTTGTCACCTCTTCAAAACTCAATCAAGTTGGTGAGACATGACCTTCCCCGTACAAAACCATGCTGCCTGTCACTAACTAGTCCATTTTCCTCTAAATGTGCATATATCCTGTCCCTCAGTATCTTTTCAGGCTCACCGGCCTATAATTTGCTGGATTAACCCTGCTTCCTTTCTTAAACACGGGATCAACTTTGGCTATTCTCCAGTCCTCTGGAACCTCGCCTATGGTCAAAGAGGATGTGAAGATATCTGTTAAGGCCCCAGCTATTTCTCCCCTTGCCTCCTGCAGTAACCTGGGTTAGATCCCACCCAGCCCCGGGGACTTGTCTACCTTTATGCAATTTAGGATACTCAAAACTTCCTCTTTTAATATATCGACGTTCTCAAGAGCATTCGCACACCTATCCCTGATTTCAACATCCGTCATGTCCTTCTGAAATGAAATGAAAATGAAAATCGCTTACAGTCACAAGTAGGCTTCAATGAAGTTACTGTGAAAAGCCCCTAGTCGCCACATTCCGGCGCCTGTTCGGGGAGGCTGGTACGGGAATTGAACCGTGCTGCTGGCCTGCCTGGGTCTGCTTTAAAAGCCAGCGATTTAGCCCAGTGTGCTAAACCAGCCCCTCCTTGGTGAATACCGATACAAAGTACTCATTAAGGATTTCACCCACTTTCTGTGGTTCCACACATATCTTCCCTCCATTGTCCTTGAGTGGGCCTATTCTTTCTAAAGATGTTTCATGGCCCCTTTTAGTGGTCCTTATTCCACGTTTAAGTTCCTTCCTACTTTCACTTGACTTCTCAAGGGATTTTGTCAGTTTTTAGATGTTTAGACCTAATGTAAGCTTCCTTTTTTCTTTTGACTAAGCTTACAATTTCCCTTATCATCCATGGTTCCCGAATCCTTCATTTTTGTGGGGACTTGCCTGTCCTGCACTTCAATCAACTGGCCTTTAAAAGTCTCCCACATGTCAGACGTGGATTTGTCCTTAAATAGCCGCTCCCAATCCACATTCCCTAGTTTCTGTCTAATTTGGATGTAATTGGCCCTCGCCCAATTAAACACCCTCACATTTGGGCCACTCTTGACCTTATCCATGACTATCTGAAATCTTGTAGAATTATGGTCGCTAAACCCAAAATGCACCCCCACTGAAACATCAATCACCTGGCCTGGCTTATTCCCCAATACCAAGTCTGATATGACCCCCTCCCTGGTTGGATTGTCAACACACTATAAGCCCTCCTGGACACACCTAACAAATTGCTCTCCATCTGAGCCCCTGGCTATAAAGGATTCCCAGTCAATAAGTTAATCACAACTACCCTGCTTATTTCACACCTTTTCAGTATCTGAAATTTAAGAATCCTTAAATTCTGGAAATGTCCCAGAGAATTGGTAAATATATGGAACGCGCTGCCTGGGGAGGTGGTGGGAGCAGGTACAATAGCGGCATTTAAGGGGCATCTAGACAATTATATGAATAGGGTGGGAATGGAAGGATACGGACTCCGTAAGTGCATACTGTTTTAGTTTAGGCAGGTACCATGGTCGTTACAGGCTTGGAGGCCGAAGGGCCTGTTCCTGTGCTGTATTGTTCTTTGTTCACATCTGGAATACTGTGAACAGTTTGGGTCCCCTTATCTATGGAAAGATATCCCGGCATTGGAGGCAGTCCAGAGAAGGTTCTCTCGGTTGATCCTGGGTTTGGAGGGATTTTCTTACGAAGACAGGTTGAATAGGTTGGGCCTGTACTCATTGGAGTTTAGAAGAATAAGAGATGACCGTTTGAGACATTTAGGATTCTCAGGGGTTTGACGAGGGAGGTGCTGAGAGTTTGTTTCCCCTTGTGGGTGGGTCTAGGACCAGAGGGCACAATCTCAGAGTAAGGGGGTCACCCATTTCAGACAGAGATGAGGAGGAATTTCTTCTCTCAGAGGGTAGTGAATCTGTGGAATGTGTTATCACAGAGAGCTGTAGCCGCAGGGCCGTTAAATATGTTCAAGGCTGAGAGAGACAGATTTTTAATCAGTGAGGGAATCGAGGGTTATGGGGATAAGGCGGGAAAGTGGAGTTGAGAATTATGTCAGATCAGCCATGATCTCATTGAATGGCTGAGTGGACTCATTGGACCGAAAGACCTATTTTTGCTCCTACATCTTATGGTCTAAACAAAATATCCAGGCCCAAATCTCCAGAGCTGAAGCTGAAGCTGTACGTCAAGCTGCACCTGAACTACTGCATATACATCACCTCAGAGGGGCAATGGGCAGGAAACTGGGCTTGAGGCCAAGGCCAGATCAGCCATGATCTTATTGAATGGCGGTGCAGGCTCAGGAAGCCATGTGGCCTATTTCCACTCTGTTTCTTATGTCCTTATAAGGAACCTATTTCCGAGAGGCATTTCAGAGAGTGGCCAGGCTGATTCTGAGTGCTAGAGGAAAGAGCTGTGAGAAACAACTTAATAACCTAGTTATGTTCTTCAGCTTGAGAAGAAATGTCTCAACGGGGACATTATAGAGATAAATAGGATCCATAAAAGGGCTGGAGAAAATAAACTTTGTTTCACAGGCCATTGCAACATGACAAGAATGCACAAGTTCATGGTTGTGAAGGGCAAAGCTAAAACAGAAGCAAGGTAATAATTTTTCACACAGAAGGTGATCAACAGCTGGTACATGTTAACAGAAATGATGATTGAGGACAGGGGAACAAATTAATTTAACAAGACATGAGCTCCTTTCATTGGAGATTTGGTAGGGTTGGTATTATCAAAGAATGGAATCAAACAGCTGGAAGCGTCTTCCTCATCCAAATGTATCTTGCAGTTCAAATGCATGATCTCATATGTCATGGGGTCCTTGATTATACTTAGGCAAGGTTCACTTATCACAGACATCAATTTTACTGACGGTACAACTTTGGGGTTAATGGAAGTCAAGACATAGATGTGATTAATCTTTCTTGATATTAATTTACCAGAACAGGTGCCGGAATGTAGTGACTAGGGGCTTTTCACAGTAACTTCATACTTGCGACAAGAAAAGGTTATTATTATTATTCACACTTTTATGGGCCAGGGTTGAGAGAATCCCAAAGTGTATCATGGAGTTCACCTGACCCACATCTTTTAATAGATTGTGGTATGGGGAGCACACGGCTCACTCTACAGGTATGGTACAGCTGAAAATGGACCAGTGGTTTTCTTAAAACAAACAATGTTTATTCTGTGAACTCAAGTTAACCTTTTTAAAACAAACAATGAATATCTTAGCAACCAGTAAATCAAATACACCCCCAAAGAATACAACACTAAGTAATCTGTATGCTGTCCTTTTAACATCCAAAAGACTTAACAAACCTCTAAACAGGAGCACATTAGGGTTTACATTCAATACTGAGACCTTTTTACAATTCTGAGTTTACCAAATGATCCATAGATAGTATTTTGATGACAGGGATCAACAGCAGTGCAGCTCACAGACACACCCAAGCTTTTCTCAAACTGAAACTAAAAAAGCAGAAGTAGAGCTCAGCTCCACCCACACTCTGACATCATTCCAGTAACATGAGCAGCTCCATTTCTTAAAGGTACATTTCTTAAACACCCATTTCTTAAAGGGTACTCTCACATGACACACAATAGGGGAGACTTTCCGCTGGATCCCCTTGGCACATACCAAGAAAAATCTCAGAATTAATTATAATGTAAGAAAAAATTGGAAGGGTTCATTTCATGAGGGTAGTATCTCCGTGCCTAGGTGAATGTGATGTGCCTGTGTTCAGGCCAAGGAAAATGTCCCCAATGTTTTTTACAGTAGTCATAGTCAGAACAAAACTAACATAGTTGTCTTTAAAAAAAAATCAGCATCAAATACAACTGGGATATAATGGTGGGAAAGGAAACAATTCTTTTTACAGCTTCATAAACCAGAATCTACTGGGTGTGGCAGGATGGGCTGGAAGGCAAGGGAAGTGGTATTTAACAGGAATCAGCACCACCTCTCACACAGCACCAATTCAAATATATAACTCACCAATTCATTGAAGCCACTGATCAGGGATTCTTAGAGTGTAAGCTTGCTGTTGTTGAAACATCTACTGCAGGTCAGTTCTAATCAGAGGAAAGGGGCAACAAGGTGGCACAGTGGTCAGTACTGCTGCCTCACGCGTCGAGGACCCGGATTCAATCCAGGCCCCGGGTCACTGTCCGCGTGGAGTTTGCACATTCTCCCTGTGTCTGTGTGAGTCTCACCCCCACAACCCAAAGATGAGCAGGGTATGTGGATTGGCCACACTGAATTGTCCCTTAATTGGAATTAAAAATAAATAAAGTTGTTATCAGAGAAAACTGTTGCTCAGAAAAGCACACTTTGGAATATTGAATCAAATTCATCCCTGGGAGAGCATGAATTAAAGTTTTAATTCAGAACTTAAAACCTCAAATTGAATCACTCTTATTTCAATATTCATACATGATTGTAGTTTTTAAAAAGAGCTATTGCTTCATTATTAAATATAGAAGGAGCAGCTTCCTCATTCAGAAAATTGGAAGGCTTGCATTTATGTAACATGTCTCTCAGAATGTTCTCAAAACACTTAATGCATGATGATTTACCGTCACTGTTGTTATGGAGCAGCCATTTAGTAACCAAAAAAGAGATCCATGGCTAATCAACATTTTTAGTAGAATTGGTGAAGGGTAGATGTTTTAGAACAAGCTCACCCCTTTGGACACAGAAATTATTTTGCTGGTTGCAAATGCATAAACGTGAACAGGGAACATCGGGGCTTTTACCCTGCCCATTAATATCTTTGCTTTCTAAACCAATAGATGCGGGCAGGTTGTTTCCACTGGTTGGGGAAAGCAGAACTAGGGGGCATAGCCTCAAAATAAGGGGAAGTAGATTTAGGACCGAGTTTAGGAGGAACTTCTTCACCCAAAGGGTTGTGAATCTCTGGAATTCCTTGCCCAGTGAAGCAGTTGAGGCTCCCTCTTTAAACGTTTTAAGAAAAAGATAGATACCTTTCTAAAGAATAAAGGGATTCGGGGATATGGTGTACGGGCCGGAGAGTGGAGCTGAGTCCACAAAGATCAGCCATGATCTCATTGAATGGCGGAGAAGGCTCGAGGGGCCAGATGGCCTACTCCTGTTCTAGTTCTTATGTTCTTATACTGATTAGCAGCATTATCAGTCAATTGGAAACTAAGTAGATACATTGATAGGGCAAAGGACGGTTAACTGGCAGAAGAATGTGTAAGCTTAAAAATGGCCAGTTGTGTTGTTGGTGACTCTGAAACCCCTGAAACAGATGCGCGAAGGCCAAGGCTCGCTAATCTGACTGCTCGATGTAATTCTGTCAATGTGACAGGACATTCTTTGCAACAGCAGAATGTACAGTTTGGGATTGTTTGCTCCTGCGCCAATCAAAGCCAACTCCCAGCAAGGGAAGCAAGTGCACAACAGAATATTCTCAGCTTTCTTTTCCTCATTAAAAAGCAAAGCTGCTGGAAATGAAAATCCACACAATTACCATATGCTCGCTGCTGTGGCACCTTGCAGAGACACAAAGCTAGAATAAACAGGGGTAATATCAGAGGAAATATTAAATGTTGCAACAGCTTTTCTGTGTGTGTGGGTGCAGGTCACTCGAATTGCAAATTCAGCTCCTGTAGTGCAATATTGTTTTAAAATTTAAACCATCATCTCATGTAATTGAAAATGGTGGAAGCACTCAGCTGGTCATAGGAACAGGAGTGGGCCATTTATCCGCTCAACGCTGCCCCATCATTTCATGGGATCATGGCTGATCGATGACCTCACTCCATCTACCTACATTGTCCTGGCACTCAAATGTCCAACCTTGAGTGTAGTTATGTCTATGGGACAAGTGGCTCTCGTCACAAAGTAAGGATGCAGTGCTGTGCATCCTCTCACCTGAACACTTGCCGAGATCACTGAATCATCTCTAAATGGATTCACAGCAGCCGAACATCGTCAGCTGCCTTGTCCCAAGTGTGAATTATCTGATTCATCATCGATGTCACATGGAGTGCTTTGTTCCATTGCTTGAGATGGATCCCTTTGAGCAGCCTTGTCAGATTGAAGGCCTACAGCTACAAGCTCACTGAGAATCATGCAACAGCCCTGCCTCATTTTGCAACTGGGATGCCGGAGAGAAGCTTGAAGAGGCAATAACTTCTGACATTTGATGCCGTTGATTTCCTCCTCCAGTTAGCCTCTCGTCTCAACAAGGACACATGCTGGTTTAGGGGCTGGTTGAGCACACTTGGCTAAATAGCTGGCTTTTAAAGCAGACCAAGGGAGGCCAGCAGCACGGTTCAATTCCCGTACCAGTCTCCCCGAACAGGCGCCAAAATGTGGTGACTAGGGGCTTTTCACAGTAACTTCATTGAAGCCGACTTGTGACAATAAGCGATTTTCATTTCATTTCATTTTCATGCTCCCGAGGCTTCATCATCCTTCAAAGGATGAGCCTGATATATTACTCTCAAGACCGTATGCATGTCATGTGAGAGTACCCTTTGAGAAATGGGTGTTTAAGAAATATACCTTTAAGAAATGGAGCTGCTCATGTTACTGGAGTGATGTCAGAGTGTGGGTGGAGCTGAGCTCCACTTCTGCTTTTTTAGTATCAGTTTGAGAAAGCCTGGGTGAGTCTGTGAGCTGCACTGCTGTTGATCTCTGCCATCCAAAAACTATCTATGGATCATTTGGTGAATTCAGAAGAAGTATAAATGTTTTCAGTCTTGAATGTAAACCCTGATGTGCTCCTGTTTGGAGGTTTGTTAAGTCTTTTGGATGTTAAAAGGACGGCATACAGATTACTTAGTGTTGTATTCTTTGGGGGGTGTATTTGGTTTACTGGTTGCTAAGATGTTCACTGTTTGTTTTAGAAAGGTTAACTTGAGTTCATAGAATAAACATTGTTTTGTTTTAAAAACTACTGGTCCATTTTCTGCTATACCATACCTGTAGAGTGGGCCGTGTGCTCCCCATACCACAATCTATTAAAAGTTTTGGGTCAGGTGAACTCCATGATACACTTCGGGGTTCTCTAACCCTGACCCATAACAATTGGGGGCTCGAGGGAGATAAAAGTCTATCTATTGGTTTGGCTTAGTGAACTTAAAGACAGTGAGGGGTGAGCATATTGTGGTTGCTTTTCAGGTGTGGTATTTTAGTTTAGGTGGGTAGTGTGTTGTGGACAATGGCTCTTTCAGAGATTCAGAAGTTTTTGGGGGTGGAGACTGTCACACGCAGTACCTTACGGACAGAGACTAAAAGCAGACTGTTAGATTTGGCAAAAACATTGCAGTTAACATTACCTGACAGAATGCGAAAAGATGAGGTAATTATGGTGGTGGCTAAGCATTTAAAGTTGCTTGAGATACAGTCTGACTCATTAGAAATGGCAAAGATCCAGTTGCAGATTAAGCAACTTGAACATGAAAAAGAATTAAAGCAGCTTGAATACGAAAGAGAGAGAGCGGAAAGAGAAAGAGATAGAGAGGAAAAAGAAAAAGAGAGAGAAGAAAGGAGAAAAGAAAGAATAGCCCTAGCAGAACAAAAAGAAAGAGAAAGGGAGATACAGATCAGGGAACAAGATAAAGAGAGAGAGTTTGAACTTCAGAAAATGGCCATGAAACATGACAGTCAGTTAAAATTGGCAGACGTAAAGGGAAACGTACAGTTGGATGATAGTGATGAGGACAGTGAGAAAGAGTGTCAATGTCGAAGGCTTGGTGGGAATCTATTTAAATATGTCCAAGCATTGCCAAGGTTTGACGAGAAAGAAGTGGAAGCCTTTTCATTTCATATGAGAAGGTAGCTAAACAAATTAAATGGCCACAGGACATGTGGATATTACTGATTCAAACAAAGCTGGTAGGTAGAGCTAGTGAAGTGTTTGCATCACTACCGAAGGAGGTATCTGGGACATATGAGGAGGTGAAAAAATCCATCTTGGGTGCATATGAACTAGTGCCTGAAGCTTACAGACAAAGGTTTAGAAATTTAAGGGAAGAATTTCGTCAAACATACATGGAGTTTGAAAGGATCAAACAGAGTAATTTTGATAGGTGCATAAGGGCTTTGAAAATAGATCAAACGTATGAAGCTCTCAGAGAAATTATAATTTTGGAGCAGTTTAAAAATTCAATTCCTGATGTAGTGAGAACTCATGTAGAAGAGCAGAGGGTTAAAACTGCGAGATCAGTAGCAGAAATGGCAGATGATTATGAATTAGTTCATGAATCAAAGCTTGATTTCCGACATCAGTTTCAACCTGTGAGGGATAGAAACTGGGGACATGAGAAATACTCAAGTGGTAAAGGTAAAGGTGATCTGATGGGAGATAATACAGAGAGTGTACCTCAGATTAAAAAAGAAATCCAGGAGGTTGGAAAAGAAATGAAAAGTTTCAAATGTTTTCACTGTAATAAACTAGGCCTTGTAAAGTCACAGTGTTGGTGGTTGAAGAAAAGCACTGGGAAGGCTGATGTGGTAAAACAGGATAAGACAGTGGGGTTTGTTAAAGTGTTAAAGGAAAGCCCAAGTGATGCGAAGGAGGTGCAAAAGATTGTACAGCCTGATCAAGAGGTGATTGATAAGAAGGTCCCAGATACGGGAGCTAGTCAATCTTTAATGGTAAGAGATGAGGAGTTATGTAGGTTGGGAAGAATGTTGCCAGAAAAGGTGGTAATATGTGGAATTCAGAGTGAGAGGAGTAGCGTTCCATTATATAAGGTAAGGTTGGAAAGTCCAGTGAAGAGTGGTGAAGTGGTAGTAGGAGTAATAAAGAAACTATCTTGTCCAGGAATACAGTTTATCTTGGGTAATGATGTAGCTGGGTCGCAGGTGGGAGTGATGCCTACTGTGGTTGATAAGCCAGTGAAAAATTAGACAACTGAAGTGTTGAAGGACGAATATCCTGGGATTTTTCCGGATTGTGTGGTAACAAGGTCGCAAAGTCACAGGTTAAGACAAGAGGAGAAATCAAAGAGTGAAGATGACGAAGTGCAATTGTCAGAAACGATTTTTGATCAGATGGTTGAAAAAGAACAAGAACAGGTGGAGGATGAGGCGGATATTTTTAGTTCAGGAAAATTGGCGGAGTTACAACAAAAAGATATAGAAATAAAACGGATGTATCAGAAAGCATATACGGAAGAGGAATCTGCATGCATACCAGAGTATTATTACCGTAAAAGTGATGACTTGATGGGAAAATGGAGACCTTTACATATGCAGGCGGATGAAAAGTGGGCAGAAGTTCATCAAGTAGTATTGCCGGTAGGGTACAGAAAGGAGGTATTGCGAGTTGCACATGAGGTACCAGTGGGAGGTCATTTGGGAATAAGGAAAACTCAAGCTAAAATCCAAAAACATTTTTATTGGCCTGGACTACATAAAGATGTAGTTACATTTTGTCAGTCATGTCACACATGTCAAGTGATAGGGAAACCTCAAGCAGTGATAAAACCAGCGCCCTTAATACCCATTCCAGCATTTGAGGAACCTTTTACACGTGTCCTAATTGATTGCGTGGGACCGCTTCCTAAAACAAAAAGTGGGAATCAATATCTTTTGACTATAATGGATATGTCTACTAGGTTTCCAGAGACCGTTCCAGTATGTAATATTACAGCTAAAAAGATTGAGGAGGAATGACTTAAATTCTTTCCTAGATATATGGACTACCCACAGAAACACAATCGGCTCAAGGATCAAATTTTACCTCGAGGTTATTCAAAGAAGTAATGGATAGCTTAGGAATAAAACAATTTAAATCAACTGCGTACCATCCAGAATCACAGGGAGCGTTAGAAAGGTGGCATCAAGCATTAAAGACAATGTTGAGGGTGTATTGTCAAGATCATCCAGATGATTGGGATAAAGGAATTCCATTCGTTCTGTTTGCAATTAGGGATGCTCCTAATGATTCAACCAAATTTAGTCCTTTTGAACTAATTTTTGGTCATGAGGTAAGAGGACCACTTAAATTGATGAAGGAAAAATTGGTGAGTGAGAAATCGGAAATTACATTATTGGATTACGTGTCAAATTTTAGGGAACGATTAAATATAGCAGGTGAATTGGCTAGACAACATTTGAAAGTTGCACAAAATGTGATGAAACTGGTCGCGGACAAGAAATCCAAAGTTCGTAGTTTTGCCAGTGGAGATAAAGTTTTAGTGTTGTTACCAGTGGTAGGTGAACCTTTTAAAGCAAGGTTATGTGGACCTTATCATATTGAAAGGAAATTAAGTGAGGTGAATTATGTGGTACAAACACCAGATAGAAGGAAGACTCACCGTGTGTGTCTTGTGAATATGCTTAAAAGGTACTTTGAAAGGGAAGGAGAGAAAAAGGAGGAGATTTTAATGATTCTAACTCAAAGTGACGAACCAAATCCAGATGACTGTGAATTTGACATACCTCAAATTAAATTGGAAAATGAGGATGTTCTTAATAATTGGGATAAATTGTTGAGTAATCCTCCAGAGGAAAAACAAACTGACCTGAAAGAGTTATTGATATCACAGGGGCAAGTTTGTGGAGATAATTTGAGAAGTACTAAAATGGCTATACATGATGTAGATGTGGGAAATGCTGTTCCAATCAAACAACATCCATATAGACTTAACCCTTTAAAATTGGCACAGGTTAACAAAGAGATTGAGAGTATGCTTAAAAATGGCATAATTGAAGTGGGTTGCAGCCAATGGAGCTCACCCATAGTGATGGTGTCTAACCAGACGTTACCCAACGGTTGTGTGTGGACTATAGAAAGGTTAATGCAGTTACAAGAACGGACTCTTATCCTATCTCACGTTTGGAGGATTGCATTGAGAAAGTGGGACAGTCCGCTTTTATTTCCAAATTGGATTTACTTAAAGGTTACTGGCAGGTACCTTTATCCGAAGTGGCAAAGGAGATTTCAGCGTTTGTGACTCCAGTTGGTATATACCAATTCAAAGTTATGCCATTTGGCATGAAAAACGCCCCAGCCCCATTTCAACGCTTAACTAACAAAGTTGTTTCAGGATTACCCAATTCTGCGGCATACATCGACGATCTGGTAATTTTCAGCCAGACATGGAAAGAACATTTAAAACATCTAATGGAGCTATTCAATCGACTTCAGGAGGTGGGTTTAGTGATAAACCTAGCCAAAAGTGAATTTGGAAAAGCCCAAGTCACTTTCCTTGGCCATACAATCGGACAGGGTCGAATGGTTCCACGGGATGTGAAAATGAAAGTTATTGGGGAGTTTCCGATACCCTCGACACGACGGGAAATAATGCGCTTTCTTGGTATGAGTGGATTTTACTGGAAATTTGTACCCAATTTTAGCAGTGTGGTCGCTCCACTGACGGGCTTGCTCAAGAAGCGTAACAAATTCCATTGGACAGCGGAGTGTCAACAGGCATTTGACGGCCTGAAGGCTGTGTTAACCACTGCTCCTGTGTTAGCCATCCCAAATTACACCAAACCATTCAAAGTGGCTGTTGATGCGAGTGATGTGGGCGTAGGTGCGGTGCTTCTACAGGACGACAACGAAGGGCGAGAGCGGCCTATTGGTTATTTTTCAAAGAAATTGAATTCTCACCAGAAAAAGTATTCCACGATTTTCACATTTATGTAACCAGCAATCCATCTCACACTGTTATATATACTGATCACAATCCGTTGAAATTTCTGGAGCGATTCCAGAATAACAATACAAGGCTGTTTCGCTGGCGTTTACTGTTACAGCCATTTCATTTAAAAGTAGTACATGTGGCAGGACGAGAAAACGTGATTGCTGATGCTTTGTCACGAATGTGATGAACGGAAGCAATTTCCGTTGGAGGAAGAAGAAGGAAAAAATGGACTATATTATTGTACCTGTTTGCGTGTGTTATTTTTTGAAACAAAAAGTATATTTACTGTGTGCATTTCTTAAAGGATGGTGAAAAGGTGAAAAATGAAACCATCTTGAAGTTGATGGTTTATTTTGTTTTTCTTGGGGGGGAGGTGTCATGTGAGAGTACCCTTTGAGAAATGGGTGTTTAAGAAATGTACCTTTAAGAAATGGAGCTGCTCATGTTACTGGAGTGATGTCAGAGTGTGGGTGGAGCCTGATGTGCTCCTGTTTGGAGGTTTGTTAAGTCTTTTGGATGTTAAAAGAACGGAATACAGATTACTTAGTGTTGTATTCTTTGGGGAGTGTATTTGATTTACTGGTTGCTAAGATGTTCACTGTTTGTATTCGAAAGGTTAACTTGAGTTCATAGAATAAACATTGTTTTGTTTTCAAAATCACTGGTCCATTTTCTGCTGTACCACACCTGTAGAGTAAGCCGTACCACAATCTATTAAAAGTTGTGGGTCAGGTGAACTCCATGATACACTTCAGGGTTCTCTAAACCCTGACCCATAACATACAGTACTCTCATATTGAAGTGCATGGTATTCATGCTGGCCTATGATGGAGGGCACTTGTCCAAGACTGTACTCATTACAACTTGTCATCCTCCAGGTGGAATCTGGTAGCAATGAGGGAGTTTTGCGTGCCCCTGCCTTGTCTGGCACATAGTATGGCCTCTTCCCCTGCAGCAATTTATATGCTCCTAGTCCTGTAGCACCGATTCTTGATGAATGTGACAAATGTGAGGCATCACGGCAGGGTAGCACGGTAGCATTGTGGATAGCACAAATGCTTCACAGCTCCAGGGTCCCAGGTTCGATTCCGGCTTGGGTCACTGTCTGTGCGGAGTCTGCACATCCTCCCCGTGTGTGCGTGGGTTTCCTCCGGGTGCTCCGGTTTCCTCCCACAGTCCAAAGATGTGCGGGTTAGGCGGATTGGCCATGCTAAATTGCCCATAGTGTCCAAAATTGCCCTTAGTGTTGGGTGGGGTTACTGGGTTATTGGGATAGGGTGGAGGTGTGGACCTTGGGTAGGGTGCTCTTTCTAAGAGCCGGTGCAGACTCGGTGGGCCGAATGGCCTCCTTCTGCACTGTAAATTCTATGATTCTATGATCAGGGGCGGGATTCTCCGACCCACTGCCGGGTCGGAGTATCGCTGGGGGGCGGCGTAAATTCCGCCCCCGCCGCATGCCGAATTCTCCGAAGGGTGAAAAGTCGGCGGGACGTCATATGCGCCGTCCGCCTCGGAGAATGGCAGGGGTGGGCGCGAGACAATGGACTCCGGGGCTGCCCATATTCTCCCGGCCGGACGGGCCGAAGTCCACGGGTCACGTCGGCGTAAATCAAAACACCTTTTTAACGGCATCAACCAGTGCTGATGGTTGACGCCGTCCAGCGTGGAGGTAGGTCACGGCCTGGGGGGTGGCCGCAAGAGAGGTAATGGCGTGGCCGCAGTCTGTGTGTGTGGAGGAGAGGTGTGTGGGGGTGGCGGGTGGCGGGGTGGGATGGGGTGGCCTTCTGGGGAGTGCCGGGGAAGGGGTGGGTGAGTGCCAGGGACGGGGGGGGTGAGTGCCAGGGGGGGGGGGGGGGTGAGTGCTGGCGAGGGGAACGGGGGGGGGGGGGTGAGTGCCGGGGATGGGGGAGGTGAGTGGCGGGGCCGGGGTGTGAGTGCCGGGGACGGGGGGTTGAGTGCCGGGGACGGGGGGTTGAGTGCCGGGTACGGGGGAATGAGTGCCGGGGACGGGGGTGGGAGTGCCGGGACGGGGGGGTGAGTGCCGGGGACGGGGACGGGGGTGACTGCTGGGGATGGGGACGGGGGGTGAATGCCGGGGACGGGGGGATGAGTGCCGGGTACGGGGGGTGTGTGTGCCGGGGATGGGGGGGTGAGTGCCGGGGACGGGGGGGTGAGTGCCGGGGATGGGGGGTTGTGTGCCGGCGAGGGGGACGGGGGGGATGAGCGCCGGGAACGGGGGGGGTGAGTGCCGGGGAGTGGGGTGCGAGGGCAAGGGAGTTTGTCCGCCTGGCCAGGTGCCATCCTCCAACAGTTGCGCCAATGCAGCCCATGCCACCTGGCTGGGGGGAGGGGGGATACGGGCAATGATGACATGTCGTCATTCCCCATCCCTCCCCAGCAGGCCGTCATGTTTTCTGATCAGCCAACGATGTTGGCCGCTGTGGCGGCAGCCGCTATTCTCCATGTTGCCCTGGAGGAGGAGGAGGCGAAGGAGGAGCGTGCCAGAGAGGTGGCGCAGGCTGCCGCAGAGGAGCGTGCCACAGAGGGGCAGGCGGCAGCCGCCCAGGCTGGAGGGACACCCGTCCGACAGGACGAGAAGGAGGAGCAGGGAGCACGTAGTGGAGGAGGAACATGAGGAGGGATGGGAGGACGTTGCGGCGCCACGGCAACGGAGGCACCTGAGGAGGCCCCGTGTGTACCGGCCCCGGTTGTCGTACCAGGACCTCACGGACCGGGAATGCAGGAGGAGACTCCGGATGAGCCGGGAAACCGTGGCACACATCTGCCACCTGCTGGCACAGCTGGCACCGCGTGGCACGGGGGGGGACACCCTCTCCCCGTGTCCGTCAAGGTTACGGTGGCCCTGAACTTTTATGCCGCGGGGTCATTCCAGACGCCAGGTGAGGACCTGTCCGGCGTCTCGCAGACATCGGTGCACCGGTGCACCCGGGCAGTGACAGACGCCCTGTATGCCATTGCGGACCGCTACATACGCTTCCCTGTGGAGCGGGCCAGCCAGGATGCCCGGGCCTTGGGCTTCTCTGCCGTGGCCGTGTTTCCCATGGTCCAGGGTGCGATCGATGGGATGCACGTTGCCGTGCGGCCAGCTGCAGATAACAGGGCCGTGTTCACCAATAGGAAGGGGACCTATTCCATGAACATCCAGCTGGGCAGCACGGTAGCATTGTGGATAGCACAATTTCTTCACAGCTCCAGGTTCGATTCCGGCTTGGGTCACTGCCTGTGCGGAGTCTGCACATCCTCCCCGTGTGTGCGTGGGTTTCCTCCGTGTGCTCCGGTTTCCTCCCACAGTCCAAAGATGTGCAGGTTAGGTGGATTGGCCATGATAAATTGCCCTTAGTGTCCAAAATTGCCCTTAGTGTTGGGTGGGGTTACTGGGTTATGGGGATCGGGTGGAGGTGTTGACCTTGGGTAGGGTGCTCTTTCCAACAGCCGGTGCAGTCTAGATGGGCCGAATGGCCTCCTTCTGCACTGTAAATTCTATGTTAATCTATGTCTGCGATCACCACATGATTATCCTGCATGTCTGCGCCCGGTACCCAGGAAGTGTACTTGACTCATACGTGTTGTCGCGGTCTTACATCCCCGGAATGTACGAGGGACGCCACCCCTGGCTGAGGGGCTGGTTGCTGGGCGACAGGGGTTACCCGTTGCGGTCGTGGCTGATGACGCCTATACGGAGGCCACAGAATGACACGGAGAACAGCTACAATGATGCCCATGCAGCGACAAGGGGTGTGATAGAGAGGTGCTTTGGCGTGTTCAAAATGCGTTTTAGGTTCCTGGACCTCTCTGGGGACACCCTCCATTATCCATCAGATAGGGTCGGCCGCATCATTGTGGTGTGCTGCGTCCTGCACAACATAGCCCAGCAGAGGGGCGATGTTCCACAGGCAGAGGAGGGTGAAGTGGAGGAGCAGCAGGAAGAGGCGCAGTCCTCCCAGATGAGGGGGATTGGGGCAATGATCAGGGCAGACGGGCTAGACATGGGCAGGTGGCTGTCCACCGTTACCGGCTGGGCCAGCGGGCACGGGACAGGCTGATAGCCACCCGCTTCACTGACTAGGGGGCGTGGGAATCGGCGAGTATGGCCACATACCGCACACCATGGCAACACCCGAACACCCTCACCCCCCCCCCACCAATCCACCCACCCAGCACCCACACCCCCCAACCACACCCACCCCACCCGCATGCACACCACCCCTTCATTGCAGATCCATCTGCGGCACAACGGCCGGGCTCTCACGGGCGCAGGTGGACGCGTGTCTATTGCAGGCCATGGAGGATGATGACAACCCGCTCTGCAATGAGCTCCTGGCTCCACGTCGTTGGACGATGTCTGACCCATGGCCACAGTACCATCATCCACCCGGACCATCCCTGCATGCGGCTGTGACACTGCAGCGCACGGTCCCGTCCTCTGCCCTGGGGGATGGTGAGGGCGGCCCAGGGGGAAGGGGGCAGACTCACCTGAGGCCGCCCCTCACACACACACTGGCGCTCAACGTACATGACACCCCCACGCACTTCGGACAGAGCACAAAGGCAGCTTCTGTAGGTGTTAAATTGGTTTTAATAACAAACAGTGCATACACGTGCCCTAGCCCCTAAAACTCGTCTGTGCCCTGCACTCGT
This sequence comes from Scyliorhinus torazame, assembly GCF_047496885.1. NCBI lineage: Eukaryota > Metazoa > Chordata > Chondrichthyes > Carcharhiniformes > Scyliorhinidae > Scyliorhinus > Scyliorhinus torazame. The sequence continues at coordinate 21,994,894 of NC_092715.1, forward strand.
GCCAACTTACTCAGTGTCTAATTGTTTGGCCTTATGGGCCCTTTGACTACGCCTAGGTGGTTCCCCAGACGGTACAGCAGAACTGGAGGTGGACTCCTGCGATTCCTGCCCTCTGACTCGAGATCCCTTTGGCGGCCGTTTCCTGCGGCGTCCTGGCCTAGATGGGCCAGGCTGCGGCCCGGGCGACTGAGATGGCGAGCTGCCAGCCTGTCCTGCCCATTGCCCACCCGATGCACCTGGGACGGAAGGGGGGGGGGGGGGCGGGGAGTCCAAGGTGCTGCAGTGTTCCTGGACCTTCTCTACAGGGGCACCAGGGACGGGCGCCAGCAACTCCTCCTCCCTCGGGGTTCCCAATGGCCCCCAGGCCTCGACATGGGTCGGGGGTGCGAACGGACCGGCCATCCGACGCCCCTCCGACACCTGGTGCTGCCAATCCTGGAGGCCCGTGCTGGTATCGACAAGCGTCTGCAGGTTTGCAGCCATGGAGCTCAGGGAGTTGGCCATCCCTGTCTGTGACTGTGCGACGCCGGCTAGCACATGAGCAATGGCGCCGACGCCCTCAGTGATGGCCTGCTGAGACTGGGCCATGGCCTGCAGGGATTGGGCCATTGCCTGCTGAGACTGGGCCATGGCCTGCTGAGACAGGGCCACGGAATTGAGCGCCTCTGCCATCTGCCGCTGGCGCTGGCTCATGGCATCCTGTGAGAGGGCAGCCATGTCCTGGGCCACAGACGCCGCCTGCACGGAAAGCCCCAGGCCTCACAGACTACTCCCCATGTCTGACACCGTCGCACCTATTGCCTCCACCGCGGATGCCACCCGTGCGGTGTCGGCCTGGGTGGCATGAATGACCGGCACCACTCCCAGCTCCTGGACGCGGGTGCACTCCTCCACCTGCGACTGCAGCCGCTGCAAGCCAACCGTCACCCTCTTCGCTCGTCCCAGGTTCGGTGGTTGCATCGGGGCTATGGGTGGGTGGTAACTCCAGGAACCCGGGATCCATCTGGGCGGCAGATATTCGCTTGCGCCAGGCTGCCCTCCGACCTCCCTCTGCTGCTCGTACCTCCACCTGCTGTACCTGTACGGCTGTGTTGTGCGCACCAGTGAGTGTACCAGACGCCTCATCACTAAAGTGCCCAACCGAGGTGAGTGTCTCTGCGATGGTGGAGGGTGTTGGAGACAGCAGTGGCGTTATGTCGTGCGCATCGTCTGACTCTGAGTCCATGGTACTTTGGGGTGGCGGTGCGACTCCACCCATCCACTCTGTGTCACTGTCCTGTATTTCGGTTTCTGGGTAGGGGTGTCCTGGGTAGGGGTCTCCTGGGTAAGGGTGTCCTGGGTAGGGATGTCCTGGGTAGGAATGTCCTGGGTAGGGCTGTCCTGGGTAGTGGTGGCATGGGTAGGGCTGTCCTGGGTAGGGCTGTCCTGGGTAGTGGTTTCGTGGCTTGGCAGCGACGGGGGCCTGTGGCTGCCCCCCTCGTCGCTGGGTGGCACACGCCTGCGTCACCGCACCTGCATGGGACGGGGGCGTCGTCTCCCTATTGCTCCAGGTCTCTCCGTCTCCCGTGGTCGCCGTGGGGCATCCTGCGGGCGTCTCGTGCCAGAGGGTCCGGGTCTCTCCGTATCCCGTGGTTGCCCTGGGGCATCCTGTGGGCATCATGTGCCAGAGGGTCCGGGTCTCTCCCTATCCCGTGGTTGCCCTGGGGCATCCTGCGGGCGTCGCGTGCCAGAGGGTCCGGGTCTCTCCGTATCCCGTGGTTGCCCTGGGGCATCCTGCGGATGTCGCATGATCGAGGGTCCGGGTCACTCCGTATCCCGTGGTCGTCTTGGGGCATCCTGCGGGCGTCGCGTGCCAGAGGGTCCGGGTATCTACGTATCCCGCGGTCGCCCTGGGGCATCCTGTGGGTTGTCGGCATCTGCGGGGATGGATGCCTCGACGTTTGCTCCTGCAATACACAATGAAGCATGCACGGTTAGACACACAGGCAGTGATCAGGTGATATGTGGAGGGGGGATATGGGGGAGGGGGGATATGGGGGACGGGCTGTCGGTGGCTCACTTGCTGGTGGGCCCCCGACCTCTGCATTGGCAACCTTTCGGTCCTCAGGTCCGCCAGCCAGTTCCAGGGCCCTTTCCTCATGTACGGTGAGTGGTCTCTCATCAGCTGGGCCCCCTCCAGTCCTCTCATGCTCCCTATTGTTGTGTGCGCGCTTCTCCTGTGGGGGGCGGGTGGGTGGCAGGGGTAAAGGGCAACAGTGTTAGACAGATATATGAATGCACGCCATCGGTTGCGCGTATAGTGCAAAGGTTAGCGTTAGTGTTGGTTTCACCTGGGGGTGTGCCGCAAATCGGGCAGGGAGGGGGGGGGGATTCACCCTGGCTGCCCTGACGAGGTCGTTCACCTTCTTGTGGCACTGGGTGCCTGTCTGTGGTGTCATCGTCACAGCGCCGACAGCCTCTGCCACCTCCCTCCACAGACGCCGGCTGAGGCGGGGGGGCGATCCTGCGGCCGTGTCCGGGGTACAGGGACTTCCTCCTCTCCTCCACAGCGTCCAGGAGCGCCTCGATGTCGCGGTCCTGGAACCTCGGGGCTGCGCGGCGGGCGGCCATCTTGTCGGTTCTTCCGGGGTGGGGGGACGCGTCTTTTGAGCACGGCGTCACCGTCCACGTCGGGTGACGCCATCGCGAATGGCGTCACGCCGCTGCCAGCCCATTCGGGGCCGGAGAATTTGCGTTGTTTGGGGGGGCCCGACGCTGGAGTGATCCGCGCCGTTTTTGGCGCCGGGTCCCGGACATCACGCCAGTTTTCGGAGAATCCCGCCCCTGATTCCCGGGCATGCAGAACCATCGGCGACAATGTTCTTTCTCATCTACAGATAAACATGCAAATTCTGTACTCCCTCAATCTTGGAAGCCACCTATGCATGACATCTCTGTGAGCCTCTTCCTCTTGTGTCTGGAGTGGCCCCTTAGCCTTGAGGGTTCTGCTCCTCTCTCTGGGGAGCCAGGTGCCTCCTTTGCAATGTTCACTTTCTCTTCTGCCTGAAAGTGATAATGCAGGCAGCAGTAAATCCAGACTCCATCTTCCTGATAGTCTCCTCTCTGAGGTATCAATGAGAAATGGACAACAGCATTCATCTGCAAAGGTTCTCTTTCTGTCAATTACTGGGCAGTGAATGTGAGTTCAAGGGTGTGGTTCCCATGTTGGAAAGAAGGGAGGTTTGCGGATGTTATTGGGGAGTGTTTAAACTAACTTGGCAGGTGGGTGGGATCCTGAGAGATGGTTCAGCAGTGGGAGATGTATGGCCAAAATTAGAAGAGACAGCATGTGAGTCAGGAAGGCATAGACATTATAGGCCAGTTAAGTCACAACGGAGTTTGGCAAGATTGGATATAATTTATTTTAATGCAAGAAAGGAGTCTGACTGTTGCGAGTTTCTTTTACTTTGTCTTTTCTGTGGCTCTGTTCCAATTATGGCAATCGGTGAGTTTGTCCTTCTTTCTATGTTATCTATGTCCGAATGCTTAGAATCACCAGGTATCGAATACTACCCCCACAAGTTTCAACCGCCTATCGATCAAAGAGCCAAACACCAGTTAGTTAGTTCAAGGTCAAGGGTACTTTATTTACACACAATTAGTCATGCAACATAAACCCTACCAGTTAACTACACCTATCAACTAAGACAACCTGTACTTAAGTTCGGGCATCCGGCTTAGGTCAGAAAACAGTGGCCGCTGTTCAATTCTGGATCTCTCGGGTTCGAAGGAGTAACTGCTGCTCAGCTGGGCTCATCCGCCTCTTTTGGTCGGTCCTTCGATTTGGGCCTTACTAATTGGGTGATCCCTGATCACTCCGTTCGATTCCTTAACCAATAAGTGGGCGGGGATCTGGATGGCTGGGCATGTCTACTCTGTCTTATGGGTCAAAAACATTTACCTAATTTTCCCTAAATAACACACATCTAAGAATTTCTAGGGGGCCATTTAACATTCAGTAAAAAGGGGAACCTCTAACTGTCTCTAACTAGATTACACTCATGCTGCTATTTAACAATCAAAGAACTTATCATTCAATACAAAAATCTGATCGCAGCATCACATTTCTTCCGATCACTCACATTAATACACAGAAAAATAAACTTTATTAACAAAACAACAACTGCGAAATTTATTAAAGAGTACATAAGAACTTAAGAACTAGGAGCAGGAGTAGGCCATCTGGCCCTTCGAGCCTGCTCCGCCATTCCATGAGATCATGGCTGATCTTTTGTGGACTCAGCTCCACTTTCCGGCCCGAACACTATAACCCTTAATCCCTTTATTCTTCAAAAAAACTATCTATCTTTATCTTAAAAACATTTAATGAAGGAGCCTCTACTGCTTTACTGGGCAAGAAATTCCATAGATTCACAACCCTTTGGGTGAAGATGTTCCTCCTAAACTCAGTCCTAAATCTACTTCCCCTTATTTTAAGGCTATGCCCCCTAGTTCTGCTTTCACCCGCCAGTGGAAACAACCTTCCCACATCTATCCTATCTATTCCCTTCATAATTTTATATGTTTCTATAAGATCCCCCCTTCATCCTTCTAAATTCCAACGAGTACAGTCCCAGTCTACTCAACCTCTCCTCGTAATCCAACCCCTTCAGCTCTGGGATCAACCTAGTGAATCTCTTCTGCACACCCTCCAGCGCCAGTATGTCCTTTCTCAAGTAAGGAGACCAAAACTGAACACAATACTCCAGGTGTGGCCTCACTAACACCTTATACAATTGCAGCATAACCGCCCTAGTCTTAAACTCCATCCCTCTAGCAATGATGGACAAAATTCCATTCACCTTCTTAATCACCTGTTGCACCTGTAAACCAACTTTTTCCGACTCATGCACGAGCACACCCAGGTTTCTCTGCACAGCAGCATGTTTTAATATCTTATCATTTAAATAATAATCCCTTTTGCTGTTATTCCTACCAAAATGGATAACCTCACATTTGTCAACATTGTATTCCATCTGCCAGACCCTAGCCCATTCACTTAGCCTATCCAAATCCCTCTGCAGACTTCCGGTATCCTCTTCACTTTTTGCTTTATCACTCATCTTAGTGTCGTCTGCAAACTTGGACACATTGCCCTTGGTCCCCAACTCCAAATCATCTATGTAAATTGTGAACAATTGAGGGCCCAACACTCATCCCTGAAGGACACCACTAGCTACTGATTGCCAACCAGAGAAACACCCATTAATCCCCCCTCTTTGCTTTCTATTAATTAACTAATCCTCTATCCATGCTACTACTTTACCCTTAATGCCATGCATCTTTATCTTATGTAGCAACCTTTTGTGTGGCACCTTGTCAAAGGCTTTCTGGAAATCCAGATATACCACATCCATTGGCTCCCCGTTATCTACCGCACTGTTAATGTCCTCAAAGAATTCCACTAAATTAGTTAGGCACGACCTGCCCTTTATGAACCCATGCTGCGTCTGCCCAATGGGACAATTTCCATCCAGATGCCTCGCTATTTCTTCCTTGATGATAGATTCCAGCATCTTCCCTACTACCGAAGTTAAGCTCACTGGCCTAGAATTACCTGCTTTCTGCCTACCTCCTTTTTTAAACAGTGGTGTCACGTTTGCTAATTTCCAATCCGCCGGGACCACCCCAGAGTCTAGTGAATTTTGGTAAATTATCACTGGTGCATTTGCAATTTCCCCAGCCATCTCTTTTCGCACTCTGGGATGCATTCCATCAGGGCCAGGAGACTTGTCTACCTTTAGCCCCATTAGCTTGCCCATCACTACCTCCTTAGTGATAACAATCCTCTCAAGGTCCTCACCTGTCATAGCCTCATTTCTATCAGTCACTGGCATGTTATTTGTGTCTTCCACTGTGAAGACTGGCCCAAAAAACCTGTTCAGTTCCTCAGCCATTTCCTCACCTCCCATTATTAAATCTCCCTTCTCATCCTCTGAAGGACCAATATTTACCTTAGCCACTCTTTTTTGTTTTATATATTTGTAGAAACTTTTACTATCTGTTTTTATATTCTGAGCAAGTTTACTCTCATAATCTATCTTACTCTTCTTTATAGCTTTTTCAGTAGCTTTCTGTTGCCCCCTAAAGGTTTCCCTTTAAGGTCCAGAAAGAGCGTGGGGTTTGTTGGAGTCCGAGGAAATGGGCTCTAGATGTGTATATTGGAGGGCGGGAGGCTCTCCTCCTCTATTTTCGCAATCTAATTGTCTGGATGACACTGCACAATATGGCTATCACAAGTAAGGCTTCCACTGTGTAGGACAGTGAATACCACTTTACGAGGTTCTCACACCATGTGGGGGTATCAGTGGCTGGGTGTATGTGTGGTGTAGTGTCTGGGCTGGGGGTGTTGTGTTGGGTAGTCATGTTCGGGGCCTGTGTGATGAGGGAGGTCGAAGTGGGTAACGCGTGCAACGATCATGATGCTGATCATCAGGGTTGTCTTCATCTTATTCAGGTTTTCCTTCGCCTTCGAGTATCTTCGTATCTTTCTAAGGGAACAAGCATAGTATATGTTATAATCGTGTGGTTTAACATCTCGTATGTCTGTCTGTGTCTCCTTAACGTCAATTTCCCATTAGAATCGTCACCATATGTGACTCCTTCATTTTTTTTTTAAACAAGACATCCGGAAATAAAATACTGTGTCACAGTGCGAGCACTCTTGCAGCCTGTGGTCGATTGACTGAGTGGACGGACAAATTCTCCGTCCTCTGCAAACTTGTTTTTCCAACCAAGTGTTTCTGACATGTAAATAGTATTTGGGGGATAGCAACCGAAGGGTTCCCGGAAAGGGCTGAAGTTGTGGCAAAAGGCATTGTTTAAACCACAGGACTAGAAAAGAACAGCAAAAGTGTTTCGAAAACAAGTATCTGAATGGGGTGGTGCGTATGATCCGCGGCAGCGCAAGAATGGGTGGGATCCCCGGGTAGGGCGGTGATCAGTGACGTTGCTCCACTACCCGAGCTTGGCTGACCAAATGTATAGGGGGTCCTCAGGCAGGGCGGGGATAAGTGCCGTTACTCCACTGCCTGAGTGACCTTCCAAGAGTGGTAAGAATTTGTAACTAAATGGGCTCCAGACAAACTTGTTTCTTTAACTGCCATGTGGCATCGGAAAAGTAATTATGACTGCATCAAAGAAGCGTCCGTGAGGACGACACACAAAATCGTACAAGAGAGAACGAACAACATTTAAACACAAACTAAACATAAAAGCGGGCAGGTTCCATCAGAGTACAGGACACCGTAAATCTCGATCGGTTCCTGACTCTCATCATCTGGACACCTCAAGGTTCCATTTCAAAAGATTTTCAAAGGGGCTACCATGGTGGGAGTCAGACTCGGAGTTGTCACCATCTCCCGGGTGCCAAACTCGTTCATGGAGTTTGCATGCTAATGCGGCTAACGTGTGCCGATGTGGGGTCCATTTCATCATTCCTTGTCAGGCGAGAGGAATTGTCACGGTGCCAGTGCTTCGTGTTCCATAGGGAGGTTGCAAGGGGGCTGTCGCTATCCTCGGGTGGTGGGTCAGGTTCCGGTGTGGGCAAATAAATTGTTTCAAAGAGGCTGAGCGTATCATGGTCGGGGTCTCTGAGCCTGTAGTGACTGGGGCCTGGTTCGTGGGATCTTTGTTCGGGTCTGTCAGGGGCTTCGGTTGTGCTGTCGCTGTCGCTATCAGCTGAATCAAGCGTCAAGGTGAAATTTGATTCTGCAGGCGTGGTCAAGGTCATGTCTGTGGACGTGCTGCTGCTGCTGGGGGAGAGGGAACTTGGGTTGTCATTGGGCGGGTCCTCATCATCTGCCATCGCCAATGAGAGGTGGTGCGACTGGCTGCACTGCATTCCATAAACCTTAAGCTGATTTACATGGAACCATCCTGATTTTCCATTTGGATACGTGATTTTATAAACTGAGGGGCTTACTTTGTCCGAGATTGAATAGGGTCCTGCAAATTTAGGGGAGGGGAATGAGCTTGGGTTGTATAAGGTGATCATTATTTGCTGTCCGACTGTATACTATGTCGGGTGTACCGTTTTATCAAAGCAGGCCTTACTCTGCTTTCGTTTAGCGCCTAGTCGAACAGCTGCAGCGAGCTGTGCCGCTTTAATACTCTCTACCATGTGCTGGACTGCTTTCTCATGTGTCAGGGCGGTTGTGGGCCCAACACTGATCCCTGAGGAACACCACTAGCTACTGATTGCCAACCAGAGAAACACCCATTAATCCCCACTCTTTGCTTTCTATTAATTAACCAATCCTCTATCCATGCTACTACTTTCCCCTTAATGCCATGCATCTTTATCTTATGCAGCAACCTTTTGTGTGGCACCTTGTCAAAGGCTTTCTGGAAATCCAGATATACCACATCCATTGGCTCCCCGTTATCTACCGCACTGGTAATGTCCTCAAAAAATTCCACTAAATTAGTTAGGCACGACCTGCCCTTTATGAACCCATGCTGCGCCTGCCCAATGGGACAATTGGGGGGTATATCCTGTTGAGCTCGACACTGTGTTCCTAATAAACATGCGAATGGGAGCACTGTGTCCCGTGTTGTGTTGTGCTGCTGCACCATTTTTCTAAGTGTGGCTTTTAGTGTCCGATTCATGCGCTCCACTCTGCCGCTGGACTGCGGGTGATAGGCAATGAGGAACTTTTGTTTAATCCCAAATATCGTCATCACATTTTTCGTAAAGTGGGAACCTTGGTCCGACTCAATACTGCGGGGGAGTCCCCATCTTGTAAAAATCTGTTCTGTTAAGATCTTCGCCGTGGACTTGGCTGTGTTTGTTCTCGAGTGGAACACTTCAACCCATTTTGCAAATGTGTCTATCACCACTAACACATACTTGTATCCATTTCTGCAGGGGGGAAGGGGGCCAATATAATCCAATTGAAGGTTTGTCCACGGGCCATTTCAGGGTGGGTGTGTCGTAGCTGGGCTTTTTTCGCGTACTTATCGGGGTTCTTTTGAGCACAAATTAAACAGTTTTTGACGTAAAGGGACATGTCGGTTTTCAAATCAGGCCACCAGCAGAGGGGTCTGAGGTGGACAAGGGTGGATTCAATCCCTTGGTGTCCATGGCCGTCATGGAACTTACAAATTATCTCATTCCTGTCCTGGGTGGGCAATACATAAATTCCATCTTTTAAAATGATTCCCTCATCGACCGTCAAAGAATTCCTAAACTTTTCATAGGGGGCTGGGAAGTTGCCTTTTAAAACCTCCTCTAATGCTTCGTCTTCTTTTTGTGCCTGGGCTAGGTCTTGGATGTTGGTCTGTGAGACCTGAACTGCGTGTACTGGGGCACTCTCGGGGGGTTGCCAAAAGTGGCCATGTCGTGAGCCTGCCTTCGCTAGGGCGTCAGCTTTCACGTTACCGGGTGGGGAGGAACGATGGTGACTTCTTACTTTGATGATGCCATATTTCCTGCCTTTAGCAGTCTGGAGGATATGTTTGAGCAGTGGGGCTGAGGGTAGAGGGTTTCCGTCGGCGGAAATAAATCCTCTCGATTTCCACAGGGGTAGGAATTCCGTTAGCTATTGCAGACGTACAAACTGTGCGAATATATGTCTGCAGGGGTCGGGAATATATCGGGGTGCTGGACAATGTAAGCAATGGCTGCTAACACGGCTGCCTGCAAACCTAAGTGTCCAGACAACTTTAAAGAAATCTCTTCTAAGGCGCGTCCCTGTGCGTCCTCTACATAAATACCACAGCCTGTTATTCTTTACTGTGGAGGAGCCACCTACATAAATTCTCAGTGCTTTGTCTGTGGGCTGGGGTCCGATACCTGTCTTTCTTGGTACCAACTTGGGAACAAAGGGGCCTGTGCTGTGCTTGGGGGCTATGATCTCGCACTCATGTGGGGCTCCTGCATAATGCAAATTATCGGCCAGAAACGTGTGCGTTTTTGTCCGTTTTACAGTGATGTTGCGTTCCTGTCAGAGTAGGGTCCATCGCGCTGCTTGAATTTGGCTTACTGTGCCATCTTTTAGTCGGTCGTCCAATAAAAGCTGTGTTGGGGTGTGCTCGGTCAAAATGTTTACTGGGTTGAGTCCGGTTATGTACGAGAAGTACTGTACCGCCCAGAAAACTGCTAACAGGTGCCTCTCGCAGGCTGTAAAGCCTTGTTCCACTGGATCTAAGACTTGTGAGGCATAGGCTATGGGTCCTAGACGATTGTGCCTTTCCTGCAGGAGTATGGCCGAAAGGGTTCGGCCTGTGGTCGCTACCTCGATCGCGTATGGGGAGTGTGGATCTGGGGCTTGCAAAGCGGGGGCTGTGCTCAGGGTGCGTTTCAATGCATCCACGGCATCCATGTGCTGTGGAAGCCATTTCCATGGGGCCTGTTTCTTTAGGAGCTCGGAAAGTGGGGCTGCTTTTGTGGCGAATCCGTCTATGTGGTTTCTACAATATCCACCCAGTCCTAAAAATGACCGGAGGGCTGTAACGTTTTGGGGAAAGGGCAATTTTACAATGGAATCTATGCGTTTGTGTTCTATTTCATGCTTCCCATGCGTGATGACCGTACCTAAATATGTGACTTTTTCCTGAAGGATTTGGGCTTTCTTGGGGTTAATTTTGCATCCAATCGTTGTGAGCAGTTCTAATAATTCAGGAAGAAGCGAGATGTGCTCTTCCTTGGTGTCCGTCTGTAGGAGCAAGTCGTCTACATACTGAACAAGGCATTCAGGGCAGGAAAATTTAGATAATCCGTTTGCCAATTGCCTGTGAAAAATGGAGGGGGAGTTGTGGAAGCTTTGTGGAAGGCACGTCCACGTGTACTGCTGTCCCTGGAAAGGGAACACAAATTTATACTGGCATGCTTTGTCCAGTGTTATGGACCAAAAGCCATTACTCATATCTAACACCGTAAAAATTTTTGACTGGGGTCCCTGTCTCAACATGGTCTCGGGACTTGTGGCAACGGTGGGGGCTGCTAGGGGAGTCACTTTGTTCAATTCTCTGTAGGCGATGGTCAGTCGCCATGATCCATCGGGTTTTCTTACTGGCCAAATCGGGGCATTATTTGTCGATGCAACGGGTCGAATCATGCCTTGATTCAATAAACTTTGAATTACCTTGGCTATCTCTCCCTCGGTTTGCTGGGGGAAGCCGTACTGTTTCTGGGGTTTGGGATCGGGACCTGTAATGTTTACTACACCTGGGATTTTGCCGCAGTCATGCTTGTGCTGGGCAAATGCTGCCTTATGTCTTTTCAAGACCTCTCTCACCGCTTTGTCTGTGGTAATGGTTTGTGGATCAAACCAGTACTCTCCTACTGAGCTGATTCTATGGGCATAATCTCCTACTGTGAGCGTAGCGGGGGCTCGCGCTGCTCTAGCCATTTTCCATATGCATCGGTTGACTGGGTCGAATGAAAGGTTGTGTGCGCTCATGAAATCGATGCCTAGGATGTGTTCTGCTGCCAGGGGCAAGACTACTAAAACAACCGAATGTTTTGTCTGAATGGTACTGAGCTGTACATAGAACATAGAAAATACATGATGTGGAGATGCCGGCGTTGGACTGGGGTGAGCACAGTACGAAGTCTTACAACACCAGGTTAAAGTCCAACAGGTTTGTTTCGATGTCACTAGCTTTCGGAGCGCTGCTCCTTCCTCAGGTGAATGAAGAGGTCTGTTCCAGAAACACATATATAGACAAATTCAAAGATGCCAGACAATGTTTGGAATGCGAGCATTAGCAGGTGATTAAATCTTTACAGATCCATAGATGGGGTAACCCCAGGTTAAAGAGGAGTGAATTGTCTCAAGCCAGGACAGTTGGTAGGATTTCGCAGGCCAGATGTTGGGGGATGAATGTAATGTGACATGAATCCCAGGTCCCGGTTGAGGCCGCACTCATGTGTGCGGAACTTGGCTATAAGTTTCTGCTCGGCGATTCTGCGTTGTCGCGGGTCCTGAAGGCCGCCTTGGAGAACGCTTACCCGGAGGTCAGAGGCTGAATGCCCTTGACTGCTGAAGTGTTCCCCGACTGGAAGGGAACATTCCTGCCTGGTGATTGTTGCGCGATGTCCGTTCATTCGTTGTCGCAGCGTCTGCATGGTCTCGCCAATGTACCACGCTTCGGGACATCCTTTCCTGCAGCGTATGAGGTAGACAACGTTGGCCGAGTCGCACGAGTATGTACCGCGTACCTGGTGGGTGGTGTTCTCACGTGTAATAGTGGTATCCATGTCGATGATCTGGCACGTCTTGCAGAGATTACCATGACAGGGTTGTGTGGTGTCGTGGTCACTGTTCTGAAGACTGGGTAGTTTGCTGCAAACAATGGTTCGTTTGAGGTTGCGCGGTTGTTTGAAGGCAAGTAGTGGGGGTGTGGGGATGACCTTGGCAAGATGTTCATCGTCATCAATGACGTGTTGAAGGCTGTGAAGAAGATGACGTAGTTTCTCCGCTCCGGGGAAGTACTGGACGACGAAGGGTATTCTGTCGGTTGTGTCCCATGTTTGTCTTCTGAGGAGGTCGGTCCGGTTTTTCGCTGTGGCACGTTGGAACTGTCGATCGATGAGTCGAGTGCCATATCCCGTTCGTACGAGGGCATCTTTCAACGTCTGTAGATGTCTGTTACGCTCCTCCTCGTCTGAGCAGATCCTGTGTATACGGAGCGCATGTCCATAGGGGATGGCTTCTTTAATGTGTTTAGGGTGGAAGCTGGAGAAGTGGAGCATCATGAGGTTATCCGTGGGTTTGCGGTAAAGCGAAGTGCTGAGGTGACCGTCCTTGATGGAGACGAGTGTGTCCAAGAATGCAACTGATTTTGGAGAGTAGTCCATGGTGAGTCTGATGGTTGGATGGAACTTATTAATGTCATTGTGTAGTCGTTTCAGTGATTCTTCGCCGTGGGTTCAAAGGAAAAAAATGTCATCGATGTATCTGGTGTATAACATCGGTTGAAGGTCCTGTGCGGTGAGTAGGTCCTGTTCAAACTTGTGCATGAAGATGTTGGCGTATTCGGGTGCGAATTTGTTCCCCATGGCTGTTCCGTGCGTCTGAATGAAGAACTTGTTGTCGAAGGTGAAGACGTTGTGATCCAGAATGAAGCGGATGAGTTGCAGAATTGCGTCTGGAGATTGGCAGTTGTCGGTGTTGAGTACTGAGGCTGTTGCAGCAATGCCGTCGTCATGGGGGATGCTGGTGTAGAGTGCCGAGACGTCCATTGTGACGAGGAATGTTCCTTGTTCAACTGGTCCATGGGTGCTGAGTTTCTGTAGGAAGTCCGTCGTGTCGCGACAGAAGCTGGGTGTACCTTGTACGATGGGTTTCAAGATGCCCTCGATGTAGCCAGAGAGGCTCTCACACAGGGTCCCATTGCCTGAAACGATAGGGCGGCCTGGTGTGTTGGCCTTATGTATTTTTGGGAGGCAGCAGAGATCTCCAATGCGGGGAGTACGTGGGATGAGAGCACGTAGGGTGCTCTGAAGATCTGGATCCAAGGTCTTGATCAGTCTGTTAAGTTGGCGGATGTGTTCCTTGGTCGGATCTGCGGGTAACTGTCTGTAGTGTTCTTGGTTGTTCAGTTGTCGGTATACTTCTTTGCAGTAGTCCGTTCTGTTCAGTACGACAGTGGCCCCCCCTTTGTCTGCTGGTTTGATGACGATGCTGTGGTTGGTCTTGAGAGCGCGGATGGCATTGCGTTGTGCTTGGGTGACGTTCGGGGTTGTCTTGTGAATGCGATTGATGAATCTGGCATTGACGCGACTCCTGACGGCTTGAGCATACATGTCGAGTCTAAGACAGCGGCCTTCCGGAGGGGTCCAATTCGACTCTTTCCTCTTCGGTTGCCGCACCGCAGATCTCTCGGTCTGCTGTTCCGGTTCATTGGTAGTCTGCTTGGGTTCGCTGTTGGCCTCTTGGGGTCTGTGGAAGAATTCCCGGAGCCTCATTCGCCTGATGAATTCCTCCGTGTCTGCCGCGAGACTGATGGGGTCCATTTTGGTGGTGGTGCAGAAATTAAGCCCTCTGCTGAGGACTTCGATTTCGTCTGGTTGAAGGGTGTAGTCTGACAAGTTGACAATAGATTTCCCTGTATTGTTTTCTACTGTGACACCGGGGGTGGCTTGGTTGCTGCCGGTGGTGATGCCAAGTTTCTCAAGCTTTCTGTTCTTGGTATGCATATAGGTGGCATAGTATTGTTGTCTCATCTGTTTGGCGGTGTTCCGCAGCTGGTCTGCTGCATCCTGAGCGCAAGTTGAGAATATGGCCTCTATCTTGGTTTCCAGGTTGCGTCGTCTGCTGTAGAGCTGGCGGACGAGGTGAGAGAGGTGTGACGGCAGAGTCTCTCAGCGAAGTCTGTGTTGTAGGTCGACTTGAGTGGGTTTGTGATCTGTAGCCCTTTCGGGATCTTGACTGCTTTCTTGCATCTTTGTAGAAACTTAATGTCAGTGTCTATATGCGCGATCTTCCTGGAGATCCTCTCCACTTTGAGCCGGCAGTTTGCGGTGTCGATGGTAGCCATGATGTGGAGATGCCGGCGTTGGACTGGGGTGAGCACAGTACGAAGTCTTACAACACCAGGTTAAAGTCCAACAGGTTTGTTGAACCTGAATAGAAAATACAGCACACAACAGGCCCTTCGGCCCACGATGTTGTGCCGAACCTTTGTCCTAGATTAATCATAGATTATCATTAAATTTACAGTGCAGGAGGAGGCCATTCGGCCCTTTGAGTCTGCACCGGCTCTTGGAAAGAGCACCCTACCCAAACTCAACACCCCCACCCAACACCAAGGGCAATTTTGGACACTAAGGGCAATTTATCATGGCCAATCCACCTAACCGGCACAATTTTGGACTGTGGAAGGAAACCGGAGCACCCAGAGGAAACCCACGCAGACACGGGGAGGATGTGCAGACTCCGCACAGACAGTGATCCAAGCCGGAATCGAACCTGGGACCCTGGAGCTGTGAAGCAATTGTGCTATCCACAATGCTACCGTGCTGCCCTTGAGAACAAATAAATCTACACTATATCATTTTACCGTAATCCATGCACCTATCCAATAGCTGCTTTAAGGTCCCTAATGTTTCTGACTCAACTACTTCCACAGGCAGTGCATTCCATGCCCCCACTACTCTCTGGGTAAAGAACCTACCTCTGATATCCCTCCTATATCTTCCACCATTCACCTTAAATTTATGTCCCCTTGTAATGGTTTGTTCCACCCGGGGAAAAAGTCTCTGACTGTCTACTCTATCTATTCCCCTGATCATCTTATAAACCTCTATCAAGTCGCCCCTCATCCTTCTCCGTTCTAATGAGAAAAGGCCTAGCACCCTCAACCTTTCCTCGTAAGACCTACTCTCCATTCCAGGCAACATCCTGGTAAATCTCCTTTGCACCTTTTCCAAAGCTTCTACATCCTTCCTAAAATGAGGCGACCAGAACTGTACACAGTACTCCAAATGTGGCCTTACCAAAGTTTTGTACAGCTGCATCATCACCTCACAGCTCTTAAATTCAATCCCTCTGTTAATGAACGCGAGCACACCATAGGCCTTCTTCACAGCTCTATCCACTTGAGTGGCAACTTTCAAAGATGTATGAACATAGACCCCAAGATCTCTCTGCTCCTCCACATTGCCAAGAACTCTACCGTTAACCCTGTATTCCGCATTCATATTTGTCCTTCCAAAATGGACAACCTCACACTTTTCAGGGTTAAACTCCATCTGCCACTTCTCAGCCCAGCTCTGCATCCTATCTATGTCTCTTTGCAGCCGACAACAGCCCTCCTTACTATCCACAACTCCACCAATCTTCGTATCGTCTGCAAATTTACTGACCCACCCTTCAACTCCCTCATCCAAGTCATTAATGAAAATCACAAACAGCAGAGGACCCAGAACTGATCCCTGCGGTACGCCACTGGTAACTGGGATCCAGGCTGAATATTTGCCATCCACCACCACTCTCTGACTTCTATCGGTTAGCCAGTACGTTATCCAACTGGCCAAATTTATCACTATCCCATGCCTCCTTACTTTCTGCAGAAGCCTACCATGGGGAACCTTATCAAATGCCTTACTAAAATCCATGTACACTACATCCACTGCTTTACCTTCATCCACATGCTTGGTCACCTCCTTAAAGAATTCAATAAGACTTGTAAGGCAAGACCTACCCCTCACAAATCCGTGCTGACTATCCCTAATCAAGCAGTGTCTTTCCAGATGCTCAGAAATCCTATCCTTCAGTACCCTTTCCATTACTTTGCCTACCACCGAAGTAAGACTAACTGGCCTGTAATTCCCAGGGTTATCCCTAGTCCCTTTTTTGAACAGGGGCACGACATTCGCCACTCTCCAATCCCCTGGTACCACCCCTGTTGACAGTGAGGACGAAAAGATCATTGCCAACGGCTCTGCAATTTCATCTCTTGCTTCCCATAGAATCCTTGGATATATCCCGTCAGGCCCGGGGGACTTGTCTATCCTCAAGTTTTTCAAAATGCCCAACACATCTTCCTTCCTAACAAGTATTTCCTCGAGCTTACCAATCTGTTTCACACTGTCCTCTCCTATCTCTTCAGACTCAATACACAATCTCCCGCTACTGTCCTTTATCGGACCTACCCTCGCTCTAGTCATTCTCATATTTCTCACATATGTGTAAAAGGCCTTGGGGTTTTCCTTGATCCTACCCGCCAAAGATTGTTCATGCCCTCTCTTAGCTCTCCTAATCCCTTTCTTCAGTTCCCTCCTGGCTATCTTGTATCCCTCCAATGCCCTGTCTGAACCTTGTTTCCTCAGCCTTACATAAGTCTCCTTTTTCCTCTTAACAAGACATTCAACCTCTCTTGTCAACCATGGTTCCCTCACTCGACCATCTCTTCCCTGCCTGACCGGGACATACATATCAAGGACATGTAGTACCTGTTCCTTGAACAAGTTCCACATTTCACTTGTGTCCTTCCCTGACAGCCTATGTTCCCAATTTATGCACTTCAATTCTTGTCTGACAACATCGTATTTACCCTTCCCCCAATTGTAAACCTTGCCCTGTTGCACACACCTATCCCTCTCCATTACTAAAGTAATAGTCACAGAATTGTGGTCACTATCTCCAAACTGCTCCCCCACTAACAAATCTATCACTTGCCCCGGTTCATTACCAAGTACTAAATCCAATATTGCCCCTCCTCTGGTCGGACAATCTACATACTGTGTTAGAAAAGCTTCCTGGACACACTGCATATATACCACCCCATCCAAGCTATTTGATCTAAAGAGTTTCCACTCAATATTTGGGAAGTTAAAGTCACCCATGACTACTACCCTGTGAGTTCTGCACCTTTCCAAAATCTGTTTCCCAATCTGTTCCTCCACATCTCTGCTACTATTGGGGGGCCTATAGAAAACTCCTAACAAGGTGACTGCTCCTTTCCTATTTCTGACTTCAACCCATACTACCTCAGTAGGGTGATACTCCTCGAACTGCCTTTCTGCAGCTGTTATACTATCTCTAATTAACAATGCCACCCCCCCCCCCCACCTCTTTTACCACCCTCCCTAATCTTATTGAAACATCCATAACCAGGGACCTCCAACAACCATTTCTGCCCCTCTTCTATCCATGTTTCCGTGATGGCCACCACATCGTAGTCCCAAGTACCGATCCATGCCTTAAGTTCACCCACCTTATTCCTGATGCTTCTTGCGTTGAAGTATACACACTTCAACCCATCTCCGTGCCTGCAAGTACTCTCCTTTGTCAGTGTTCCCTTCCCCACTGCCTCATTACACGCTTTGGCGTCCTGAATATCGGTTACCTTAGTTGCTGGACTACAAATCCGGTTCCCATTCCCCTGCCAAATTAGTTTAAACCCTCCCGAAGAGTACTAGAAAACCTCCCTCCCAGGATATTGGTGCCCCTCTGGTTCAGATGCAACCCGTTCTGCTTGTACAGGTCCCACCTTCCCCAGAATGCGCTCCAATTATCCAAATACCTGAAGCCCTCCCTCCTACACCATTCCTGCAGCCACGTGTTCAGCTGCACTCTCTCCATATTCCTAGCCTCACTATCACGTGGCATCGGCAACAAACCAGAGATGACAACTCTGTCTGTCCAGGCTTTTAACTTCCAGCCTAACTCCCTAAACTTGTTTATTACCTCCACACCCCTTTTCCTACCTATGTCGTTGGTACCTATGTGCATCACGACTTCTGGCTGCTCCCCCTCCCCCTTAAGGATCCTGAAGACATGATCCGAGACATCCCTGGCCCTGGCACCCGGGAGGCAACATACCTCCCGGGAGTCTCGCTCGCGACCACAGAATCTCCTATCTATTCCCCTCACCATTGAATCCCCTACAACTATTGCTTTTCTATTCTCCCCCCTTCCCTTCTGAGCCCCAGAGCCAGACTCAGTGCCAGAGACGCTAGGGCCTTCCCCCGGTAGGTCATCCCCCCCCAACAGCATCCAAAACGGTATACTTGTTTTGAAGGAGAACGGCCACGAGGGATCCCTGCACTGTCTGCCTGTTTGTTTTTTCCCCCTGACTGTAACCCAGCTATTCTTGTCCTGTATCTTGGGTGTGGTTACCTCCCTGTAACTCTTCTCAATCACCCCCTCTGCCTCCCGGATGATCCGAAGTTCATCCAGCTTCAGCTCCAGTTCCCTAACACGGTCTTTGAGGAGCTGAAGTTGGGTGCACTTCCCGCAGGTATAGTCAGCGGGGACACCGGTGGTATCCCTCACCACCCACATCCTATAGGAGGAGCATGCAACTGGCCTAGCCTCCATCCCCTCTTACCTGACAGAATATAGCTGCCCTGTGGACTAACTAGATCTCCGCCCTCAGACTCTGCTCCCAGTCAGCTACACTTTCTGTAAACTCCTGGCTCTCTTCTCACTCTTTGCGGAAATGTCGGAAACAATATGAAAGGAGCACCTTACTCCCTCCTCACCTAACTCCCTCGGTCACCAAACTCTTACTGTAGCACTCAAATGCACCAAATTCAGCACTCCCTCGGTCACCAAACTCTTACTATAGCACTCAAATGCACCAAATTCAGCACTCCCTCGGTCACCAAACTCTTACTATAGCACTCAAATGCACCAAATTCAGCACTCAGTGCAAACAAAGTCTGCACTGTAGGGGATCACTTTTATACTGTGAATCTGGCCTCTGAAAACTGGCCTAATCCAATTAACTAATTAACAAGCTCCAGCTGCAAGTGCCTACAAGTAGAAACTTTGTTTAAAGCTGATTGAAAATTCACCTTCTTCTAAACCAAACAGCAACTTTAAGTTAATTAACGAAATGAAAGAAAGACTAAACTTTAGATAAAAATGAAGCCTTATACTCCCTCGATCTCCAAACTCTCACTATAGCACTCAAATGCACCAAATTCAGCACTCAGTGCAAACAAAGTCTGCACTATAGGGGATCACTTTTATACTGTGAATCTAGCCTCTGAAAACTGACCTAATCCAATTAACTAATTAACAAGCTCCAGCTGCAAGTGCCTACAAGTAGAAGCTTTGTTTAAAGCTGATTGAAAATTCACCTTCTTCTAAACCAAACAGCAACTTTTAAGTTAATTAACTAAATAAAAGAAAGACTAAACTTTAGATAAAAATGAAGCCTTATACTCCCTCGGTCACCAAACTCTCACTGTAGCACTCAAATGCACCAAATTCAGCACTCAGTGCAAACGTCCACAGGGGTTGTGATGTGTCCCTGCTGGAGGTGATCTGTAAAGCCACTAAGGGTAATTGTGTCTGTAGTGGGCAA
Source organism: Scyliorhinus torazame (assembly GCF_047496885.1). NCBI lineage: Eukaryota > Metazoa > Chordata > Chondrichthyes > Carcharhiniformes > Scyliorhinidae > Scyliorhinus > Scyliorhinus torazame. The sequence goes on from NC_092715.1 coordinate 22,014,700, forward strand.
AATATCTTTCTGGTACATGATGGAGGAGTTTAACATGGTTCGGGACCCTCCTGTGTCCCAAAGGAACTCTACAGGGTGTCCCCGGACTGTGCCTGCAACGACCGGTCTGCCGGACTTATCCCAAAGGGTATCGCAGACCCAAGTTGGGGAGCCCGAACACCGTCAGTCAGTGCCATTCATGGCCGAATTATCTGGTTGGGCGCTAACACTGTGAATGGGTCGGGTATTGTTTTTGTGGGGGGCATTTGGGTGCTGATTTCTTTGCTGCTTTGTGGGGGGCATTGCATTCTCGGGCATAATGACCCTCGTGTCCACAGTTATAAAATTCTTGTGTCTTGGGGTGTGGCGCTGTACCTCTGCCTTCATTTACCCATGCGGGGTCTTGGTGTGCCCTTACTGGATTCATTGTGGCGTCTACTCTCTCATGCTCTGCCTTTTTCTGTATAGACTGTTCCCAAGCTCTGGACAATCGCTTTAGAACCCACACTTCATTGTGTGCTGGGTCTGAGGGGTCGTAACTGGCACATGCCTTCCGTCCTGCCTCTGTGGCATGGGACACTAACGTACGGGTCCATTTGGACATATTGTCTGCTGATAAATGGGCGCGGCTAACTCACCGAATACAGCAGTAAAATGGATCCAAAGGTGTCCAGCATTCTGTTGGATGCTCTCCCTTTTTCTTAAAAAAAAATATATATTTATTAAAATTTTTAACACAATTTTTCTCCCTTACAAACAATAACCCCCACCCCCTGTAACAAAAAAGAAAAAAAAAGAAACGAGAAATCGCGTGGAGCAAGATATATACATGACAAAATAGTATATTTACATAGCTTTGTACACTGGCTCTCTCCCGTACGTGCCAGTTTCCCTGACTCTTCATGTTATCTCTTGCTCCTCCGCCCCCCCAGGCAGCCCCCCCAGGTCTCCAACTGTATGAACCCAGCCAAATCGTTTATCCAGGCCTCCATGCTGGGGGGCTTCATCTCCTTCCACATTAGCAAGATCCTTCGCCGGGCTACTAGGGACGCAAAGGCCAGAATACCGGCCTCTTTCGCCTCCTGCACTCCCGGTTCATCCACTATTCCGAATATTGCTAGCCCCCAGCTTGGCTTGACCCGGACTTTCACCACCTGAGATATTGCTCCCGCCACTCCTCTCCAGAACCCCTCCAGTGCCGAGCATGACCAAAACATATGGACATGGTTCGCCGGGCTCCCTGAGCACCTTCCACATCTGTCCTCTACCCCAAAGAACCTGCTCAACCTCGCCCCCGTCAAGTGAGCTCTGTGAACCACCTTAAATTGTATCAGGCTGAGCCTGGCACACGAGGAGGAGAAATTAACCCTACCCAGGGCATCAGCCCACAGACCTTCCTCGATCTCCTCCCCCAGTTCCTCCTCCCATTTACCCTTCAACTATTCTACCAGCGCTTCCCCCTCTTCTTTTATCTCCTGGTGTATTGCCGACACCTTGCCCTCCCCGACCCATGCATCCGAGATCACCCTATCTTGAATTTCTTGTGCCGGGAGCAACGGGAATTCCCTCACCTGTCGCCTCAAAAAAGCCCTCACCTGCATATATCTAAAGGCATTTCCCGGGGGTAGCTCAAACTTCTCCTCCAGTGCCCCTAGGCTCGCAAACGTTCCGTCAATGAACAGGTCCCCCATTCTTCTGATCCCCGCCCGATGCCAGCTCTGGAACCCCCCGTCCATCTTCCCCGGGACAAACCGATGGTTACCCCTGATCGGGGACCACACTGATGCTCCCATTGCACCCCTGTGCCGTCTCCACTGGCCCCAGATCCTTAGCGTTGCCGCCACCACCGGGCTCGTGGTATACTTTGTCGGCGAGAGCGGCAGCAGTGCCGTCACCAACGCCCCCAGGCTCGTTCCTTTGCAGGACGTCATCCCCATCCTCTTCCATGCTGCCCCCTCTCCCTCCATAACCCATTTGCGGATCATCGACACATTTGCTGCCCAGTAGTAGCTCCCCAGGTTTGGCAGCGCCAACCCTCCTCGGTCCCTACTGCGTTCCAGGAACCCTCTCCTTACCCTCGGGGCCTTATTCGCTCACACAAACCCCATAATACTGCTGCCTACTCTCTTAAAAAAGGCCTTAGTGATCACGATGGGAAGGCATTGAAACACAAACAAAAACCTCGGAAGGACCACCATTTTGACCGATTGCACTCTACCCGCCAGCGAGAGCGGTAGCATGTCCCATCTTTTAAAATCCTCCTCCATTTGGTCCACCAACCTCGTCAGATTCAGTTTATGTAGGGCCCCCCAACTCCTGGCTATCTGGATCCCCAGATACCGAAAGCTCCCCTCCGCCCTCCTCAGCGGTAGGTCCCCTATCCCTCTTTCTTGGTCCCCCGCCTGTAATACAAAGAGCTCACTCTTCCCCACGTTGAGCTTATAGCCCGAAAACTCCCCAAACTCCCTTCGATTCTGCATGACCTCCACCATCCCCTCCATTGGATCCGCCCCGTACAGCAACAGGCCATCCGCATATAGCGACACCACATGCTCTTCTCCCCCTCGGACCACCCCCCTCCATTTATTAGACTCCCTCAATGACATGGCCAATGGTTCGATCGCCAATGCGAACAACAGGGGGGACAGGGGGCACCCCTGCCTTGTCCCTCGGTACAGCCGAAAGTACTCCGACCTCCGCCGGTTCATCACTACACTCGCCACCGGGGCTCTGTAAAGGAGCTTAACCCAACTGATAAACCCTCCCCCGAACCCAAACCTACGCAGCACCTCCCAGAGATACTCCCACTCTACTCGGTCAAAGGCCTTCTCCGCGTCCATAGCTGCCACTATCTCCGCTTCTCCCTCCACCGATGGCATCATTATCACGTTCAAGAGCCGCCGCACATTGGTGTTTAGCTGCCTACCCTTTACAAATCCTGTCTGGTCCTCATGAATCACCCCCGGGACACAGTCCTCGATCCTCGTGGGCAGCACTTTTGCCAGCAACTTTGCATCCACATTGAGGAGCGAGATCGGCCTGTACGATCCACATTGCAGTGGGTCCTTGTCCCGCTTTAGGATCAAAGAAATTGTCGCTTCCGACATTGTCGGAGGTAGGGTCCCCTCCTCTCTTGTCTCATTAAAGGTCCTCACTAATAGCGGGGCCAACAGGTCTACGTACTTCCTGTAGAACTCCACCGGGAACCCATCTGGTCCCGGGGCCTTCCCCGCCTGCATGCTCCCCAAACCCTTGCTCAGCTCCTCCAACCTAATTGGTGCCCCCAGACCAGCCACCTCTTGCTCCTCCACCCTCGGGAATCTCAGCTGGTCTAGGAATCGTCTCATACCCTCTTCCCCCATTGGGGGCTGGGATCTGTACAGCTCTTCATAGAAGGCCTTAAATACCTCGTTTATTTTCGTCGCACTCCGAACCGTGGCTCCCCTTCCATCTTTGACTCCCCCTATTTCCCTCGCTGCCATCCTCTTACGGAGCTGTTGTGCCAGCATCCGACTAGCCTTTTCCCCATACTCATAGGTCGCCCCCTGCGCTTTCCTCCACTGTGTCTCCGCCTTCCCTGTGGTCAACAGATCAAACTCCATCTGAAGCCGTCGTCTTTCCCCAAGTAATCTTTCCTCCGGGGCCTCTGCGTATCTCCTGTCCATTCTCAAAATCTCCCCCACTAACCTCTCCCTTTGCTCTCCCTTTTTCTGCCTGCATCGGTTGAGTCCGTCTACCAGATCTCCTCTAGTATATCCTATGGCGCCTAAAATGGCCGTTTTCATTTCTTGGAGGCTCCCTCCTCCCACATTTTGTGGGTCGGGAAGGGCTGAACTAACTGAGGGGTCTGAGCACATAACTATGAGCTTAACCTGTTCTGGCTCGTCTAAATCGTTCATGAGGGTTTGTTGTTTTACTAGCTCGAAAAAGTGATGTGGGTCCGATGTGGGGTGGAAAGTATCTATCTTCTCGCGGGCATCTCGTAACTGGGTGATAGATAATGGAGTGGTGTACACAAAATCAGGTTGGTCTTCTGTGGTAACCCTGCGCTGTGTGGTAATGGGGTTCATTAGGTTGGGTGCTGCCTGTGCAGTCGGTGGTGCGGATGCTTTTCTTTTCAGGGCCTGGGGGGCTCTATTTTGATTCTCGGTCTCGCTTACGTACCATTGGGCCATTTCACTGAGTTCCTGCCAATCGGGGCCATCTTCCTGGTCTAGCTGTGGGCCAAAGGTGTCTCTGAACCCATTTTGAACTGATAGCAGGGATTGCAGCTTTGCAATTTGCTGCCTGCATTTGGCGTGATCCACCAAACTCTGCCTCTGTTCCGTGGTGGAACTGTGGAGTACTCGGAGGGCTGCCTTAAGATCATCGCACTGTTTCTTTAACTGCTGTACCTGATTCTCTGTCTCTTCTCTTACTATTACAGCACGTTGTATGTCCTGGTAGGCCTTATCGTACTGGATTTGGAAGCTGCTAAGGTGGGCGAGACAGGATTGATGTGCCCTCTTGACTTCATCCATTTCCTTGTCCTTCGCCGCTAACTGCTCCCGGAGCTGTACATTTAATCTCTCGCTTTCACTTAAATCTCCCTCTCTACTTGTCTCCTCCTCAAGCTGCTTGCGGAGCGTCCTCATGACCTCCTCTGTGCCTCGCAATTGTGCCAGACAGGACACGATTGCCATCGGCTTACAAACCTTAGTCAAACTCTTCTTATGGATCTCGGTCAGGCTGTCCCACCAAGTCTGTCCTGTGCTGCCAGGACCTGTCTCTTCATTCGCGCAAAACTCGGACCATCGTATCTCTTTATCTCGTCTTCCCATACGAGACACTCTTCTGATCTGTTGGTCGTTGCGACCTCGGGCTCTTGTGGATGCATAAGGCGTTCCATTGCCTTCATGGCCATCCCTACAAATACTTCTGACTCCCGGAAATTTGGAACAAGGGGGAATAAAGCGGTGGCGCAAACACGGGTACGGCTTTAGCTATTTTCCGGTTTACGCAACTCCCGAAAGTTTCACGCAACAAAATCTATCGAGGTTATCTTACATCCCTTTGATAGTACGCATGCAAATTGCACACTTCCGAATTCTGGAGGTTTGATCGATACTGGTTTCGCTTGTGGTTTCTTTTACTTTGCCAATTTGGATTCTAATTCAAATGCTTTTGCGGGTTCTCTCGGAGTGACACAGTCGCTTCGGGGTCGAGTCCCGTCAGATGTCGCCAATAACTGTTGCGAGTTTCTTTTACTTTGTCTTTTCTGTGGCTCTGTTCCAATTATGGCAATCGGTGAGTTTGCCCTTCTTTCTATGTTATCTATGTCCAAATGCTTAGAATCACCAGGTATCGAATGATACCCCCACAAGTTTCAACCGCCTATCGATCAAAGAGCCAAACACCAGTTAGTTAGTTCAAGGTCAAGGGTACTTTATTTACACACAATTAGTCATGCAACATAAACACTACTAGTTAACTACACCTATCGGCTAAGACAACCTGTACTTAACTTCGGGCATCCGGCTTACGTCAAAAAACAGTGGCCGCTGTTCAACTCTGGATCTCTCGGGTTCGAAGGAGTAACTGCTGCTCAGCTGGGCTCATCCGCCTGGTAGCGGGCGTTGAACTTGGACTCACTTCTGGTGTTGCTGCACTTGGCGATGGCTGTGACTGGGGTACCAAGACCAAGAGAGAGCGAACATATGACAAACTCTTCTTCTTATACTCGGGGGTTTTCGCGCTGTTTCGGGCGGTCCTTCGATTTGGGCCTTACTAATTGGGTGATCCCTGATCACTCTGTTCGATTCCTTAACCAATAAGTGGGCGGGGATCTGGATGGCTGGGCATGTCCCAAGTGGTCACTGACCCCGTTGTTTACGTTTCCCTTGAACACGGAGTGGTGCCGAAATGTCTGGGACTGTCCCGGTTGCTTGAGTACCAGTCCTTTGTTTTGGTGATGATGTGCCATCAAATGCTAATCAACCCCATTAAAATACTAATTGGACGGAGTTTCGATACGTCTGGACTTCTTGCTCACAAATATGCATTTCAGGCTCTGAGCCTGCCTGAGTCTTGGCTTGTCCATTTTACCCGCCAGGCTTTGCGAGTTTCTCTGTACCTAGTTGGAAGTGGCCATCCCAGATGGCTACATGACAAACAAGATGAGTTGAGGACACAAATTAAAACATGGTGGTATAATGTAATTGATGTCACTGAGACATGGTTGAGAAAGGGGCAGGATTGACAGCTCAGTATTCCAGGATATAGGATCTTCAGGCGAGACAGGGAAAGAGATAAAAGAGGAGGGGGTGTCGCAATTCTGCAATGCTCGGCAAGCTGGTCAGCAAGAAGGGCTTCGCCAAGCTGCGGGAGGTAGACCACGCCCCCAGGTCGTTTTGGCAGCGGTCCAAAGTGGGGGAGTCACCCCAGGCGATAATTGTGCCGCTTCGGAAATACCAGGACAAATAGCAGATCTTGAGGTGGGGAAAGGCATGAGAGGGTGCAAGTGGGAAGGACATTCCATCCGCTTGTACCAAGACACTGGGGCAGACCTGGCCAAGCGTCGGGCCGAATTTAACAGTGTCAAATCCGCCCTGTACAAAGGTGGGGTGCAGTTTGGCATGCTTTACCCTGCCAAGCTATGGGTTATGTACGAAGGGAAGGAACATTATTTCGACGCCCTGGAGGATGTCAACAAATTTCTCCAGAAAAACGAACACAGGCGAAGACGCAGAGAAAGCTGGGACAGGGCAGGGGAATAAGCAGGGGGTTAAATAGGGGAACCTGGCTAATGGGGGAGCAGCTACCCTAGCGAGTAAGCTGGTGTACGGGAGTACAGCGAAGGAAAAGGCTGCGGTGCGCCTCCCAGGAGGGAGGTAATGCCTGGCAGAAGGGAGGAGAAAGACTGAAATTCAGGGAAAACGAAGGAGGGGGGGTGGAATACTTGATGGTCAGCGGGACCCTGGAAGGGGACCCAGTAGACTGGGTAAATATGTACATCCTGAACTGGGACGTCGCAGAGTTTGTCAAGAAAATAATGGCTGAAATCCCAGACCTGGACACCCACAGACCTATGATGCGGGGTGGGGGGGCACATTATTTGGACGTGAGGTTGGAGAACGGACGGGCCCAACGCCTCCCATGGAGGCTGGATGCAGCTCTCCTTGCCGATAAGAAATTCTGTAGTAAAATATCCCAAGCCATCGATGATTATGTATCCTGCAACTTACACATATACACATACCCACCCACACCCTTGTTTACCCCCTCAATGTCTTTTCTCCATCTGGAGGTTGCAGGTGCCTCCCCTGACTGAGTGGGACAGACGCCCACGCCCCCACTCCACCCTCCACAGTATAGCCCTAGCCCTGCAGCCCATTGAAATCCACCACTGCCTTACTGCTGGTCTGGCAGCTAAAGACTTGCCTGTGACAACTCCCTGAAAGTGAAATGGTGCTGCCTGCAAAGCCTGATGCTGACTCCTACAAGCAGTGCCTGATACAAAGTAGGCAAACGAACCTCGAAGTGACGATTGAAGTGCGATTCCTGGGTTGGGTCACTGTCTGTGCGGAGTCTGTACGTTCTCCCTGTGTCAGCGTGGGTTTCCTCCGGGTGCTCCAGTTTCCTCCCACAAGACAGCACGTCTTGGACATTCTGAATTCACCCTCCGTGTACCCGAACAGGCGCCGGAATGTGGCGACTTGGGGCTTTTCACAGTAACTTCATTGCAGTGTTAATGTAAGCCTACTTGTGACAATAAAGATTATTATTATCAAACAAGGTTAGAAGAAAGTGAAAGCTTACGTTTTGGTCAGTGGAAATGTTATTCAAAGAAGCACGATTAAAAGTCAGGCCTACCTTAATCTTCACCTGTTATTGCAAGAGTGACTACACCTAAAAAGGATTTGATTGGCTGTAAAACCCTTTGAGACATCCGAAGATCGTGAAAGGTGCGATATAAATCCAAGTTTTTCTTTATTATCTTACTATAATTGCTCTTTGTGCACCTGTGCCCTCTGCTGCTTTGTAAACAAGGTTCTCGTAAGTCAATAATACTGAGGAATTTGCGTTCTTGTCAGCACCCCCTGGCAGCAAGTCAATTTCCTGGCGATAATCAATTCAAGTCTTACATTACTCAAATGCTTCGTGAAGTTTTTTTTTGGTTCATCATAAGAAGATTCAAAAATCTATTAAAAAATTATGTTTGCAAGTGTGTTAGATTTCCGTGGTGCAAGTAGCATGGCTGAGCATAAGTGACTTGTTGAAGCAACATGGGATGCCTTGCATCGGGAGTGCTGTCCGTATTCTCTCAAAGGTCCATTAATTGTGGGCACTGTGAGGCATTGTTCTATTACTGAAAAGCACGAGCAGTATTGCACAGATCTATTGGGAGAACCAGGAGCAGCACTGACAACCACGGCGAGCAGCCCAACATCAGCCTCCTGCTGGAATCTCTATGTGTGCTGGAAGAAGGGTACAGTAGGGAAACAAAAGAGCAAAATAGAACAAGAAGGAAAACGTATGTTCTTCTGGATCTAAGCCGTGCAGTTAAAACCAGAGAATCTCAGAGCACAGAAGAAGCTACTTGGTTCATCATGTCATTGCCAGATATTTGAAAAAGCTATCTAAATTAGCCCCATTTCCCCGGAGGCCTGCAGATTTTACCTTTTTTATAAATCAAATAGAATTACCTGGGAGCACATTGGATGAAGGAACAATGAATAGGGGGCGCCATGGATAATAACTGTGCTAAAACAGCGAAAGGAGCAATTTATTACAAAGAATTTAGCATAAACATTTGCAAGAAAACAGTGTCACATGGAAAATCCAACGTAGGCTGCAGATACTGTGCATGGGGTTGAGAGAGTCTGTGGGTTAGGTAAACAGGCATAAACTGTGGAAGGAGTGAGCTCAATGATCTTGTTCCAAGCTCACTTATGACTTGCTGTATGCTAAAGCTGTGACATTTGTTTTGGATGACACTATGAACTGCTTCCTCCTCACAGGTTGCAATCCTAATCTCTCAAGGCCTTGAATAGATTGCCCCCGCATTGATCTCTAAGCTATTGATTCATGACAGTGGCTCAACCATAACAATAAACAGTTGGGCCACTCCAGGTAGTTTGCCACTTCGATGCTCTTTAATAATAATAATAATCTTTATTAGTGTCACAAGTACGATTACATGAACACTGCAATGAAGTTACTGTGAAAATCCTCTAGTCGCCACACTTCGGCGCCTGTTTGGTTACACTGAAAGAGAATTCAGAATGTCCAATTCACCTAAAAAGTACACCTTTCGGGACTTGCGGGAGGAAACCCACGCAGACACGGGGAGAATGTGCAGACTCCAGACAGACAGTGACATCCAAGTTAGACAAACTGTATTCAACTTCTGTGGTGTAATCAGTGCACAAAGATACAGGAAGTAGCCATATTTAGTCTCATGTGGCGACCAAGTCCCAAGATCCCAGAGATGGCACCTGTGTGGCATCTGTTTTAAAAATAAAAACTTTCTGTTCCTGGTTTATTGTGTTGGAGACACAAGTCTACTTATAAACCAAATGAAACCCATGAGATTAAAGGGACAATGGCAGTGTATACTGACTAATTAAGGATAAGAAAGGTAAGAGTAATACATAGAAATATAGATACATAGAAGATAGGAGCAGGAGGAGGCCTTTTGGCCCTTCGAGCCTGCTCCGCCATTCATCACGATCATGGCTGATCATCCAACTCAATAGCCTAATCCTGCTTTCTCCTCATAACCTTTGATCCCATTCTCCCCAAGTGCTATATCCAGCCGCCTCTTGAATATATTCAATGTTTTAGCATCAACTACTTCCTGTGGTAATGAATTCCACAGGCTCACAACTCTTTGGGTGAAGAAATGTCTCCTCATCTCTGTCCGAAATTGTTTACCCTGAATCCTCAGATTGTGACCCCTGGTTCTGGACACATCCACCATTGGGAACATCTTCCCCGCATCTACCCTATCTAGTCCTGTTAGAATTTTATAAGTCTCTATGAGATCCCCCTCATTCTTCTGAACTCCAGCGAGAACAATCCCAACCTAGTCAATCTCTCCTCATATGACAGTCCCGCCATCCCTGGAATCAGTCCTTTGCTGCACTCCCTCGAGAGCAGGAAAATCCTTCCTCAGAAAAAGAGACCAAAACTGCACACAAGGTTCTCGGTGTAGCCTCACCAAGGCCCTGTACAATTGCAGCAACACATCCCTGCTTCTGTACTCAACACCTCTCGCAATGAAGGCCAACATACCATTAGCCTTCTTTACTGCCTGCTGCACCTGCAAGCTTACCTTCAGCGACCGGTGCACAAGGACACCCAGGTCCCACTGCACACTCCCCCCTCTCAATTTACAACCATTCAGGTAGTAATCTGCCTTCCTATTTTTGCTTCCAAAGTGAATAACCTCGCACTTATCCAAATTATACTGCATCTGCCATTGTTGCTCTGTTTCAGTCCCAACAGCGTCGCCAATACCGTGGGTATTTCTATTTATCTTAGTGAACCACAAGCCTTCCCTTATATCGATTAAATGACCACACAACCAGTTAGTTAGTTCAAAAGATGGTTTATTTACTTACACAAGCGTTATCTCAACATGCAAACACAATATCTACTATGAGTTAAACTACACCTATCAGCTACAATAACCTATACTTAACTTCAGGGGAACCGGCACTGTGCAAATGGATAAGGCCTTTATCTGGATTTCATTTGGCTGGTTCGAAAAAAGTGACTCTGTCTCTGCTGGGCTCATCCGTCAGGTAGAGATCGTTGGTCTTGAATTTAGCTGGCTGTTGCTGCTGCAATTGGGCTGGCACAGGCTGGATCCAAAAGAGATGGAACACATGGCTGTGTCCTCGTTTCTCCCTCTGGGATTTTGCGCTCTTTGGGGCGGTCCTTAACCTTGGACCCAATAGTTCCACAGGGCTCTGACTCTCTTCGATTTTGGCCAATAAAGGGGCAGGTGCCTTGGTAGCTGGGTGAGTCCTTAGTGGTCATTGGCAGTTGTGCTTTCTGAGTAAGGGGAGTGGCGCCGATCAGTCTGTGGCTGCACCAGTAGCTTGATTGGAGTTCTATTGTCTTGGGAAAATGGGCTATTAAAATTCAAACGAGCGGGGGTTTCGATCAGGTCTGGTTACCTGTGTTTTAGATACACATAGATTGGGTATCTGTCTGAGTCTTGGGTTGACCATAATTCCCATGGTCCTTTGCAGGTGGCCATCTTAGATGGCTACACCATTGACTTGCTCACTCATGCAACCTGTCCAGATCATGCTGTAGGATCTCTGCATCATCGTCACAGTTCACCCTCCCACCCAACTTGGGTATCATCTGCAAACTTTGTGATGTTACATTTTGTTCCTTCATCCAAATCATTAATGTATATTGTGAATAGCTGGGGTCCCAGCACCGATCCCTGTGGCACCCCACTAGTTACTGCCTGCCAATTTGAAAAGGACCCATTAATTCCTCTTTGTTTCCTCTCTGCCAACCAGTTTTCTATCCACCTCAATAAACTTACCCCAATCTCATGCGCTTTAATTTTGCACAATAATCTCTTATGTGGGTTCAAACGCCTTCTGAAAGTCCAAATATACCACATCGACTGGCTCCCCCTTGTGAACTGTACTGGTTACATCTTCAAAAAATTCCAGTAGATTTGTCAAGCATGATTTCCCCATTCATAAATCCATGCTGACTCTGACTGATCCTGCCACTGCTTTTTAAACGTTCCGCTATAAAGTCCTTGATAATGGATTCAAGAATTTTCCCCACTACCAATGTTAGGCTTACTGGTCTATAATTCCTTGCTTTATCTCTACTTCCCTTTTTGAATATCGGAGTGATGTGAGCTACTCTCCAATCTGCAGGGACAGCTCCAGAATCTATAAAATCCCGGAAGATGACCACCAATGCATCCACTATTTCCAGAGCCACCTCCTTAAGCACTCTGGGATGCAGATTCTCAGGCCCTGGGGATTTATCCGCCTTCAATCCCATAAATTTTCCCAGCACCATTTCTCTACTAATATTGATCTTCCTCAGTTTTCCCCTCTCACTAAACCTTTCATTGTCCAACATTTCTGGTTTCTGATTTGTGTCCTCATTTGTGAAGACAGAACCAAAATATGTATTCAATTGCTCAGCTATTTCTTTGTCCCTTATTATGCATTCCCTTGTTTCTTTCTGTAGGGGGCCTACATTTGTCTTTACCAATCTCTTTCTCTTCACACATCTGTAGAAACTCTTAGTGTCAATCTTTATGTTCCCTTCAAGCTTACTTTCGTACTGTATTTTCCCCATCTTAATCAATCCCTTGGTCCATCTTTGCTGAATTCTAAAATGCTTCCAATCCTCAGACTTTTATTTTTCTTGGCCAATCTGTATGCTTTATCCTTGGATCAGATACTATTTATAATTTCCTTTCTAAGTCATGGATTGGCCCTCATACCCATTTTGCTTTTGTTCCAGACAAGAATGAACAGTTGCTGCAATTCCCCCATGTGTTCCTTGAATGTTTGTCATTGCTTATCGACTGTCATCCCTTTCAGTAGTTCTCCCCAATCTATCAAGGCCAACTCACGCCTCATATCTTCATAGTTTCCTTTATTAAGATTCAGCACCCTAGTCTCCGAATCAACCACTTCACTTTCCAACAGACTGGGTTCAGTTCATGTTCTCAAACTTGCCCCTCTCGTGAGGTGTGGTGATCCTCAGGTTAAATCACCACCAGTCAGCTCTCCTCCTCAAAGGGGAAAGCAGTCTGCGATAATCTGGGACTATGGTGACATTAATTAATGTGCTGGAGAAAAAGAAAGTGCTGGTTGTCCGCTGAAAATTAGAAGGCATCCACCGTGTCAATTTTCAGGAAGTATTTGAAATATTTCCTTTACGGGATCCACATCCTCCACACTGCACTCAGCTGTTCATCTCCTCTGCAAATTCCACCCAAACCTACTTGGTGAGGTGGGCTGGCCTCCTTCTACAATCCTCCGGAAAGACCTAACTCTGCGCCCTCACTAATTCCTCCATAACCTCAAGTGCCGCATCAGTGAATCAGGCATCGACTCTTTCCTATCTGGAATACATCTTGCGTCTCCTTTTGCCTCTGAAAACTTTCAGTCGAAAATCCACAATTCTGTGTGTGCTTCTGACACCCCTTTAAAAACTCGGCCCTCTTTCGGGCTTCTTGCTGCTCCTCCCTCCTACTGCAGCTCATTGGATATCAGTCTGGAGGGACCCTTTCTCATTGGCTGGTCACCTCAAAATTCCCCTGAAAGACCCACTACTTACATGGTAGAGTTTCCGAGACCATATGGTCCCAACACTAAGTCAAAAACTGAGGGCTGGAATATCACGGAATTTGTGAGACTCCGCGGATCTCTAAAAATTGTGACTGGGACCCGATTCCGGGATTTCTGAGCTCATTCTCGGGTTTCTGATTTTCACCAGTGTGTTTAAAGGATCCCTGCTGGTTTGTGACGCAAGCCCACATCCTGAATTCCGACCTGGTCAGTTCCATTCTGGGGGTAGGCATGTCCTATTCCGCCACAATTTTCATAGATCAGGCCAGATTTTCAAAGAGTCGTGGTTCACGGTACCTCAGAGATTTCACCATAGTCTTCATCAGGGAACCTTACGAAAAGTGCATTCAAAAGCTCCTCCTCATGGCAAGAGATGATTCCAACTCATCCGACCTGCCATGGCTCTTCATATCCCCAATCTATGGGATTCCCCCACCCACTTGCCATGGCCTCTCATGCCCCCATGTCAGGCTCTGACATTTCCATGCCCATTCACCCACTATATACTGTATGGAACCAATAAATGCTATAGTGAGAGTAGAATATGTCAAAAAACTCTTTTTAGAAAAAAGAGTTATTCATTGATAACTTTCCACTTAGTTTAAAAAAATACTTGCGGGCCAACAAAAGTGTCAATCATCCAGACCTTTTCAAGTATAAATAGCAGAAACTTCAAGCACATTAGCCTATTTACCTTGTGTAAAAGAAATTGTCAGCATAGATCAGAGAGCCAAAGCTGTCAGATCAGGCAATGTTTTTTCTCGACGTGCAGGTGCTTCAATGGATTTATGGACCCTCAGCCAAATCTTATTCTTGATTGTAACCCCAGTCATCCATTTGAAGACTAAAACACTTGAGTCCTAGGGAAAACATTGCTTGGTTGACAGTCCAGACAGATGAAAAGGAGTTGGCCAGTCGGAAGCCAGAAACATATCTGAAGTAGTTCTAATGTTGATATCTTACTACAGTTTGTGTTGCATTAGTTGAAATAATTGTGGTGCAATCATTGGTTGGATCTCAGAGTTTGTGTAAAAGCGTTCAAGACAAAGGAATCCTAAAAGGCAAGTGTGAAAACCTGGAGGCGGATCCTTGTTAACAGTGGAGAGGAAGCTTTGTTTGAAAGGGTAGTTGGAACACCTGAAGATGGATTCTTGATGAAAACAGCTGCTGGAAAACATTGTTTGAAAGAAGATTTGAAAGCATGTATTTTAAGAGTGGAGCTTGGAAACACTCATGTGACAATCATCGGGGGTGGGGGTTTTGTGAAGAGATCCAAGGAAGCTCGATTGAGAGGTGTTGGTCATTTGGCTTCAGAATGGGGTGCTAGCCTTTAAATAGGTGTACATTTGTGAAGATAAGGGGAAATGAAGGAGTATTGTATTACATTCAAACTGTTGATGTTTAATTAAAAACATTTTCTTGATTTTAAAAAACGAGTTGGCAGTCCTGTGACTCCGTTTCCTCCACTTTTTCTAAAATAAAGTTCCGATCTTCTGAGCCAGGGTTCCATTCCAGATCTTCCCATCCAATAATAACACCAACTGGGATCATAACAATTATAACTGGTACAAAGAGCCACAGCACAGTGGCAGGGCTTTTAGCAGCCCACCTTGGCACCCAGAAGCCGCTATGGCTGCCTCTGAAGTTTTTCCCAGCCTGACAGACCTGATTCCAGCAAACGACCACCCCACCCCACACAATGTAAATCCCATCATTCCAGGCACTCCCCCCCCCCCGCCAATGAGGCGGGCAGCCGAGCCAGGATGTCTCCTGATTCCTGCTACCCCTTAAGATGAAAATCTAGCCTTAAATCTGTAAGATTCCACCCAAGCTTTTGATTGATTGATTTATTGTCACATGTACTGAAGTACAGTGAAAAGTATTTTTCTGCGGCCAAGGGTATGTACACAGTACGTACGTAGTAGACAAACTGAATAATCAACAAAGTACATTGATGAATAGTGATTGGTTACAGTGCAGAACAAGGGCCAAACAAAGCACAAATATGAGCAAGAGCAGCATGGGGCATAGTGAGGAGTGGTCTTACAGGGAACCGATCAGTCCGAGGGAGAATCGTTGAGGAGTCTAATCGCTGTGGGGAAGAAGCTGTTTCTATGTCTGGATGTGCATGTCTTCAGACTTCTGTATCAATAAATCTGGTTAATATCTAACTGAAATCCCCCAAAATTATTTTTTTTACAATTGATTTGATCTCTTGCTAAAATTTATGACACATTTTTCTTAATAGTGTAGTGGCCAAATAATTTGGTTGTTATTCCTCCATCGGTTGGTGAGCTGATTTAGCACCTTCATAACCTTAGATGTAGAGAAAATGTCCCCACGTTCAGGAAAGACCAAAACTAGGAACCATAAATATAAGATAGTAATTGATAAGTGCAGTGAGGTATACAGGAGAAACTTATTTTCACAGTGAGTGGTTAGTATGTTGAACTTACTATCACAAGGATTGCTTGAAGTGGCCAAAACATGCATTTAAGGGCATACTAGATGCATAACCCATGAGGGAGAAAGGAGTAGAAGGATATGTTAATGAAGAATGGGGAGGAGGAGGCTGGTGTACAGCTTAAATAGTCTACTGTAAATATTGGGCGTGAAATCGGGACGCCGCTGGTAAATATCATGAAAGGCCTCTTCCGGGATTCCTGACGATCGTTGCGCCCTGCAAGACATCGCAATCTGGATCCTGCTCACAATGGGCAGGGTCCAGGTTTGCATAGTTTTTAAAAATAAATTTACATTACCCAATTATTTTTTCCAAGTAAGGGGCAATTTAGTGTGGCCAATCCACCTACTCTGCACATTTTTGGGTTGTGGGGGCAAAACCCACGCAGATACGGGGAGAATGTGCAAACACCACTCGGACAGTGACCCAGAGCCAGTGACCCAGAGCCGGGTTCGAACCTGGGACCTCAGCGCCGTGAGGCAGCTGTGCAAACCACAAGGCCACTGTGCTGCCATAGGTTTGCATAGTTAAGTGAGCTTAACTGCTCATTTAATTGTGTCAACGCAGATCTAACCAGCCCCCGGGGTCTACCGGCCTCACCGAGGAGACTCTAGTTGGAAGCCATTTAGCACTGGTCTCCACAAGCGGGGACCAGGCGACCCTGCGCTTGGGGTTCTCTCACATGATCGGAGTGTAGTCATCTAAGATGGCCACCTGCAAAGGACCATGGGAATTTTGGCCAACCCAGGACTCAGACAGATACACAGCCTATGTGTATCTAAAACACAGGTAACCAACTTGACCGAAACCCCCGCTCGTTTACATTTCAATGGCCCATTTTCCCAGGACAATAGAACTCCAATCAAGCAACCGGTACAGCCACAGACTGATCGGCGCCACTCCCCTTACTCCGAAACACAACTGCCAATGTCAATGACCGCTAAGGACCCGCCCAGCTACCAAGGCACCCGCCCCTTTATTGGCCAAAATTGAAGAGAGTGATCAGAGCCCTGTTGAACTATTGGGTCCAAGGTTAAGGACCGCCCCAAAGAGCCAAAATCCCAGGGGGATAAAAGAGAGTGCAGCCATGTGTTCTGTCTCTCTTGGACCTGTGCCTACCCAATTGCAGCAGGAACAGCCAGCTAAGTTGAAGACCAACGACCGCTACCTGATGGATGAGTCCAGCAGAGACAGAGCCACTTTCTAGCCAAGTCAAATCCAGATAAAGACCTTTATCCATTTGCACAGTGCCGGTCGCCCAGAAGTTAAGTATAGGTTATTGAGCTGATAGGTGTAGTTTAACTTGTAGTAGATATTGTGTTTCCATGTTGAGATAACTCTTGTATACGTAAATAAACCATCTTTTGAACTAACTAACTGGTTGTGTGGTCATTTGATCGATATAAGGGAAAGGCTTGTAGTTCACCGAGATAAATAAATAGAGCAACATTATTGGCGACCTCTGACGGGACTCGATTAGAAGTGACTTTGTCACTCCGAGAGAACCCACAAACGTTGAATCCAATTGCAAGAAAGAGAGGGTGAGGCTTTGGAGATTGCACTGGAATTCCGGGCCCAACAGGAGTGCAGCGCAGAGATTAGGAAGAACACAGAGGCGGAAGTTACTAAATTCTACGCCCTGGACAGTGAGGGTGACTGTACAGAAGCCTCGGATCGGGACGGAGTGGGATCTGGAGAGGAGGGAGATCCTTTGATTGGCAGGATGGACCGCAAGGGAGCAGCGCCTTACCATATCTGGGTGTACAAAGCTTTCGGTGCTCCCGGAGTCCAGCAGGCACGAGGTCGCATGGCCGTTGATTTTCACCATCGTCGACGCAGTGGCCATGTTGTGCGGGCGAGATTGATCCAGCGTCATCGAAGGGTGGCGAGCATGTGCGGTTCTGATCTCGGAATGTCCGGAGACCCTGTGGGGACAAGATGGCGGCGTCCATGGTGCGCACATTGCGTGGTCGGGATAAGATGGCAGCGCCAATGGTGCGCACATTGCGGGGTCGGGACAAGATGGCGGCGCCCATCGGGTGCATCGTGGCCGAAGGGGGACAAGATGGCGCCACCCATTGGCCGCACATGGCCCCGGGAGGAGAAGATGGTGGCTCCCATTGTGCATCTGGCGTGGGGGACGGGGCGATAGCGGGCGCGATTGCAGCGATTGCCCGGGCCTGGCACACAGCCGTGAAGTTTTGGCGGGGGTTCTTCTGCTGACCGCAGAAGTAGCAGCAGGAACCCCCGGGGTGCGTAGATCGGCATGCGGCGCAGGCGTATTGGGATGACAGGGCCCCGGCTGAGGAGGTCGGCGGCGGCGGCCAGGAGGGGTAGGAAGGGGTAGAAGGGTGGGCAGAGCGGCGGGAGGGGTAAAATTGCACATTACGGGATGCGACCGTCATGGAGAGCGCCAAGGTTTTCGTCTCCGCCAGTTCGAGTGTGGCCCCTTCCAGTAATCGTTCTCGGATGCAGTCCGACACAATCCCCATCACGAAAGCATCGCGCATGAGGAGGTTCGCGTGTTCGGCAGCCGTAACGGCCTGACAGTCACAGTCCCGGATGAGTGGAATTAGGGACCGGCAGAAGTCTTCGATGGACTCACCAGGTAGTTGCGAGCGGGTGGCGAGTACATGCCTGGCAAGAGCATGTTCGCCTTCTGTGCGTAGTTTTCTTTGAGGAGTTCCATTGCTTTCGTGTAATGAAATGAAATGAAATGAAAATCGCTTATTGTCACAAGTAGGCTTTTTGTGGCGTCTTGGATCAACGGGAACACGCTGGAGCTCAGTCTGGAGTATAGGACGTTAATCTTCTGAGCCTCCGTTGGCACGGGGTCCGTGATGTTGATGTTGGCCTCAAAACATGCTAGCCAGTGAGTAAAGTCTTTTCTGGCATCGGGCGAGTGCGGATCCAGCTGCAGGCGATCGGGCTTAATTCTGATATCCAGTCTGTGGAGATATCTGACTTCAATAAATTGATGCGCGATCAATTGCACAAAGACTAAAGTTGGGTATAACTGTGGCTTTATTACAGTCAGGTGCGTGGCCTCCTGCTGCAGCTGGTGAAATGGCAGGGCAATGGAGGTCATACATATTTATACCGTTCTTAGTGGGCGGAGCCAGCCAGCAGGGGCTACCGGCGAACCTGTAGTGCAGGTCCTACCTTACATCCCCTAATACAGTGGTTCACCACAATCCAATTACTTCTAGTAATTGCAATAATCTACAGTGTCATTCAGACACTCCGACTCCGTAAATGGCGAGCAAAAACCTCCCGCTCCCCGATATATACAGTCCGATCCCCCTTGTTTGGAATTCAACAAAATTGAACTCATGTAACAATCGCTGCTAAAAATAAACCATGTACCTCTTTAACTTTATTAGGATGCTGCTGTTTTTCATTTTGTACTGAATATAAGTTCTTTGATATTCACCAGCAGCATGAGAGTAGCTTAGATAGCGTTAGCTAGAGATCAACTGTGCGGATAAATGAAACGTTATAGTGACCTAAATTATAGTAACCGTTAGAGATTAATTAATTTATGAATGTATTAATGGAATATTAGGTAAATGTCCAAAACCATAAGATAGAGTAGAACCTTGCCTTGATCAAGGGTGACCGGGCCACTAAGGATGAACAGGGATCAATAGTGTGATCCACCACGCTTCGCGTTCAGGAACAAAAGGACGGAATGTAGCCATCTAAGATGGCCACCTGCAAAGAACCATGGTGTTATAACCTGCCTACTGACGATTGGCTGGGGACTAATGACTATCCCACAATCCTATGGGAGTATGAACTTCCCCAATGAGGGGGGCGGAGAAACTCCTACTATAAATAAGCTGGCCAGTCCAAGAACCAGCAGGAAGGAGAAGGTAGCAAGGGAAGTTACTGCTACTGTTATGTATATATTGTTATAGTAAATAAACGTTATTATTTTGTATCCTTAAAACTCGTGCTGGATTCTTCGGGGCCCTTACAAAACTGGCGACGAAGGTAAAAGTGAATAGCTGTCTACACTGCTGAAGCCACCTCCCTGGATTTTTGTTGGATACAGGTTGGAAGTTGTTTTCTATTATACCATGCCTCTGTACGGACGTTTGGATGTTTTTGATGCTGCGCTGGAAAGCTGGAACCAGTACACACAACGGATGCGTTAGTATTTCCGGGCAAACAATATCACTGAAAACGAGCGCCAGGTGGTCATATTGCTCACCGCCTGCGGCCCGCATACGTTTGGGGTGATTAGGAGCCTTACGTACCCAGCTGCGCCGGACACCAAAACGTTTGACGAACTTGTGAATATAGTGGGGCAACACTTTAACCCAACCCCGTCCACGATAGTCCAGCGTTACCGGTTTAATACCGCTGAGAGGACCCCTGGAGAATCCCTTGTCGATTTTTTATCCAGGCTACGCGGGATTGCAGAATACTGTGACTATGGTGAGACCTTGTCAGAAATGTTACGCGACCGTTTGGTTTGCGGTATTAACAATGCGGCCACCCAGAGAAAGTTGTTAGCGGAGCCAACATTGACTTTTCAACAGGCAATACAAATAGTCTTGTCCCGAGAGAGCGCAGAGCGAGGAGTACAGGAGCTACAGGGAATGGAAGTGCATGCCTTGGGGCGCAAACCTTTCCGCCCAAAAACGTCCCCCCGCACTCCTGCGGTACCTTGGGCGAGGCAACGACCAGACCGACGCCAGTGGCCATCGGACATTCCTCCCCGAAGGGAGCCTTCTCCAGAGCCAATGGATGAGGAGCCATGTCCGTGTCAGACTTGTAGGCGCCGGCCCCGTCGCGGACGGCGGTCCTGGGGACGCCAGAGGCGCCGTCGTTCCGACCGAAACTGGGACCAGCCCAGGGGCCGTAACTGGGACCAGTCCAGAGGCCGCACCTTCCATGTGGATGAACCTGCGGCGACCACTCCTGAGGACGTGGAGACGGAGGACGACTGCCTGCAGCTGCATTGTGTGGCAGCTCCCCGTGTGGCCCCCATTAAGGTGACAGTACGGGTCAATGGCCACCCGCTGGAGATGGAGTTGGATACTGGCGCAGCGGTCTCCGTGATCGCCCAGAGGACATTCGACCGCATCAAGCAGGGTATACAGACCCTTACATTAACTGACTCACAGGCCAGGTTGGCCACCTACACTGGGGAACCACTGGACATTGCAGGAACTACAATGACCCCTGTTGTTTATGGATGCCAGGAGGGGCGTTTCCCACTTATCGTAGTGCGTGGCCATGGGCCCAGCCTGTTGGGTCGGGACTGGTTGCGCCATTTGCGGTTGCAATGGCAGCACATCCTCCAAACAGTTTCTGGAGAGTTGACTGAGGTGCTAGGACGATACCCAGACGTATTCCAGCCTGGTTTGGGGAAAATAAAAGGGGCCGTAGCCCGTATCCAAGTTGAACCAGGCGCCACGCCGCGCTATTTCCGGGCGCGCCCAGTGCCTTACGCTTTGCTCGAGAAGGTAGAAGGGGAGCTCACTCGTTTGGAGAGTTTGGGTATTATCAGGCCCGTCTGTTTCGCTGACTGGGCAGCACCAATTGTACCAGTAATGAAGCCAGATGCCACAGTTCGCTTGTGTGGCGACTATAAACTTACAGTGAATACAGTTTCACGACTCGACCGATACCCAATGCCTCGCATAGAGGATCTCTACGCGAAACCTGCAGGCGGACTCTCATTCACAAAATTAGATATGAGTCACGCCTACCTGCAGTTGGAGCTGGACCCTGCCTCCCGACCATATGTAACAATTAACACACACCGGGGCCTGTATGAATATACACGGTTGCCCTTTGGAGTATCCTCTGCCTGCGCAATTTTTCAACGTGTTATGGAGGGCATTTTGAGAGGTTTACCACGTGTGGCTGTCTACCTAGATGACGTGTTGATTACAGGGACGTCGGAGCAAGAGCATTTGGAAAATCTGGAGGCTGTCCTTAGATGCCTTTCGGAGGCTGGAGTCCGTTTACGTCACACAAAGTGCGTATTTCAGGCAAAAGAAGTAGTCTACCTAGGTTATCAGGTGGACCGCGAGGGTCTGCACCCCGTCGCAGAGAAGGTGCGTGCAATTCAACATGCCCCCACCTCGACTGACACTTCGCATCTTTGTTCTTTTCTCGGTCTCGTAAACTACTCCGGGAAGTTCCTCCCCAATCTGGCAACTACGCTGGCCCCCTTGCACCTGCTGCTAAAGAAAAATCACACCTGGGTTTGGGGTCAGCCGCAAGAAACCGCTTTCCGGCGGGGAAAGCAACAATTGTCGTCGTCTGGGTTACTAACCCACTATGATCCGGGAAAACCTTTGCTCGTCACATGTGATGCATCCCCGTATGGTATTGGGGCTGTCCTGTCCCACAAGATGGAGAACGGGGCCGAGCGACCGATAGCTTTCGCCTCCCGCACATTGACTGCAGCGGAGAAAAAGTACGCGCAGATCGAGAAGGAGGGCCTGGCAGTGGTTTTCGCGGTGAAACGCTTCCACCAGTATGTGTACGGCCGCCATTTCACTATCGTGACTGATCATAAGCCCCTGCTGGGACTCTTCAGAGAGGATAAGCCAATACCGCCCATTGCTTCTGCACGGATCCCGCGCTGGGCTTTGTTGCTTGCTGCATATGAGTATTCTCTGGAGCACAAACCAGGTACGCAGATAGCAAATGCCGACGCACTGAGCCGATTGCCTTTATCGACCGGCCCCATGTCGACCCCCACGACCGGTGAGGTGGTCGCAAACCTAAATTTTATGGACACCTTGCCTGTGACGGCATCACAGATCCGTGAGTGGACCCAGACGGAGCCAGTCTTGTCAAAGGTTCGGCACATAGTCCTGTATGGTGGGCAGCATAGACAGCTCCCAGGCGAGTTGCGGGCATTTTCCTCCAAGCTGTCAGAGTTCAGCGTGGAAGACGGCATCCTCGTGTGGGGGACACGTGTGATTGTCCCGGAAAAAGGCCAGGAGCTGATATTATCAGACTTGCACAATGGGCATCCGGGCGTGACCAAGATGAAAATGTTGGCCCGGAGTTATGTCTGGTGGCCAGGCCTCGACACCGACATTGAGAAGGTGGCCCAAAACTGCTCCATTTGCCAGGAGCATCAGAAGCTTCTGCCGGCCGCGCCCCTACATCACTGGGAATGGCCAGGGCGGCCTTGGGCACGCTTACATGCAGATTTCGCAGGCCCTTTTCAGGGATCCATGTTCCTTCTGCTAATTGACGCCCAGTCCAAATGGCTGGAGGTGCATAAGATGCAGGGGACAACGTCCTGCGCAACAATTGAAAAAATGCGTTTATCATTTAGCACGCATGGCCTCCCCGAGGTGCTGGTCACGGATAATGGCACTCCATTCACGAGTGAGGAGTTTGCTAGGTTTACAAAGATGAACGGCATCCGCCATATCCGCACTGCCCCTTACCACCCGGCTTCAAATGAGTTGGCAGAACGTGCAGTGCAAACATTCAAAAGAGGCCTAAAGAAGCAGTCTTCCGGATCAATGGACACGAGACTGGCTCGGTTTTTGTTTACGTACAGGACCACCCCCCATACAGTGACTGGGGTAGCTCCCGCAGAACTCCTAATGGGCCGGAGACTTCGCACCCGCCTTAGTATGGTCTTCCCGGACATTGGCGCAAAAGTACGCCGCACACAAGAACGGCAGGGACCGGGATAGTCTCGGCATCGTCCGATTCGGCAGTTTGCGCCCGGTGACCCAGTATTCGTGCGGAATTTTGCTGGTGGTGCCCAATGGGTTCCTGGTGTAATCTTTCGCCAAACGGGCCCTATATCGTACCAAGTGCAAGCCCAGGGTCGTCTCCAGCGAAAACATGTAGACCACGTCCGGTCCAGAAGATCATCCCCGCAAAAGATTCCCCGCCCCCGGAGCTCAGTTCAACAGCGGCAAAGACCAGAAACAAGGGAAGGTAGTCCTCCAAATCTTCCACTGGTGCCTCACTCGAAGCCTGCGCAGGTCGTGACGGGACCGAATGGGGATAGAGACGCTGACATGACGGAGGCAGCAGACTCTGACTCCGAGATGGAGACACAGGATGAATCAGAGGGGGAATCCTCGGGTCCACAGGCCGTGGATGTACAACCGCGCCGTTCATCACGGAAGCGTCAGTCTCCGTCTCGTTATACGCCGCCTGATCCAGCGCCGCGTGCAAATGGCGTCCGGCCTGCGGCCAAACGAGTTTGACGCCTTCCTTCGCCAGGGCCTACGGCAAATTCCTTGGACTTTGGGGGGGAGGGATGTTATAACCTGCCTACTGACGATTGGCTGGGGACTAATGACTATCCCACAATCCTATGGGAGTATGAACTTCCCCAATGAGGGGGGCGGAGAAACTCCTACTATAAATAAGCTGGCCAGTCCAGGAACCAGCAGGAAGGAGAAGGTAGCAAGGGAAGTTACTGCTACTGTTATGTATATATTGTTATAGTAAATAAACGTTATTATTTTGTATCCTTAAAACTCGTGCTGGATTCTTCGGGGTCCTTACAAAAAATGGGAATTATGGTCAACCCAGGACTCAGACAGATACACAGCCTATGTGTATCTAAAACACACGTAACCAGACCTGACCGAAATCCCCGCTTGTTTACATTTCAATGGCCCATTTTCCCAGGACAATAGAACTCCAATCAAATAACCAGTACAGCCACAGACTGATCGATGCCACTCCCTTGCTCAGAAAGCACAACTGCCAAGGTCAATGACCGCTAAGGACCCGCCCAGCTACCAAGGCACCCGCCCCTTTATTGGCCGAAATCGAAGAGAGTGATCAGAGCCCTGTCGAACTGTTGGGTCCAAGGTTGAGGACCGCCCCAAAGAGTGCAAAATCCCAGAGGGAGAAAAGAGGGCACAGCCATGTGTTCTGTCTCTCTTGGATCCGGCCTGTGCCTATCCAATTGCAGCAGGAACAGCCAGCTAAGTTGAAGACCAACGATCGCTACCTGATGGATGAGTCCAGCAGAGACAGAGCCACTTTCTTCGAACCAGCCAAGTGAAATCCAGATAAAGGCCTTTATCCATTTGCACAGTGCCGGTCACCCTGAAGTTAAGTATAGGTTATTGTAGGTGATAGGTGTAGTTTAACTTGTAGTAGATATTGTGTTTGCATGTTGAGATAACTCTTGTGTATGTAAATAAACCATCTTTTGAACTAACTAACTGGTTGTGTGGTCATTTGATCGATATAAGGGAAAGGCTTGTGGTCCACCGAGATAAATAAATAGAGCAACAGGAGGCTCTATGTCCTCTGTGGTTGTCCTCTGGGTAGGGTGACACCTTGACACTGCTGATGCCACTTGGGCACTGTAGCATTGCCAGCTTGGCACCCTGGCAGTCACCTGGGCACACTGGCAGTGTCACCCGAGTGCCAGCCTGGCACTGCCAGGGTGCCCAGGTGGCACTGCCAGCCAGGGTCGTTCCCGCTACAAGCACTGGGAACAAACCCGCCAAACCTGCCCAAAACTCTTTTTTTGTTCAATCATGCCCATTACGCAATGCCCTTTCAAATGGCACAATAGATATGTTTTGTAATTTCACTGATATTTTTGGAAGATGTACTGTCAGTCTCATTGTTCTTTCTCTCTTGTAATTCAGGTTCCCAGAAGTACCTATGAGCCTCCCAAAGAGCAGCAACTTCTGGAAATACTTAAGAAGAGAAATCGCCACAGGGCAGAGGTTTGGTCACTTTTGTTTTCTTTCTCTTGCTGAATGCATGACCGATTGCTGGTGTATGGTTCCATCGATACAATCCATGCTCCACCACCTCACTATTTATAGGTCAATCCAAATGGCAGGTGCAGGCAAGGTATTGGGCATCAGCCAACATCCTCACACTCTCATTCCCATCAATGGTCAGTGAAGAACAGCAATCAATGAGAATTTGCCCTCCTTACCTCATTGGCAATTATATCAATTGCAGTAATGCTCACCTGAGTCTCAATGAGATCTGCTGACCAGGCATTGAACCCAAAAGAACATAGAAAATTACAGCGCAGTCCAGGCCCTTCAGCCCTTGATCTTGCGCCGAACTGTGAAACCAATCTAAAGCCCATCTACACTATTCCCTTATCATCCATATGTTTATCCAATGACCATTTAAATTCCCTTAATGTTAGCGAGTCCACTACTGTTGCAGGCAGGGCATTCCACGCCCTTACTACTCTCTGAGTAAAGAACCTACCTCTGACAACTGTCCTATATCTATCTCCCCTCAATTTAAAGCTATGTCCCCTCTGCTAGCCATCACCATCCGAGGAAAAAGGCTCTCACTGTCCACCCTATCTAATCCTCTGATCATCTTATATGCCTCAATTAAGTCACCTCTTGACCTTCTTCTCTCTAACGAAAACAGCCTTAAGTCCCTCAGCCTTTCCTCATAAGATCTTCCCTCCATACCAGGCAACATCCTGGTAAATCTCCTCTGCACCCTTTCCAATGCTTCCACATCCTTCCTATAATGCGCCGACCAGAACTGCACGCAATACTCCAAATGCGGGCGCACCAGTGTTTTGTACAGCTGCAACATTACCTCATGGCTCCGAAACTCAATCCCTCTACCAATAAGAGCTAACACACCGTATGCCTCCTTAACAACCCTCTCAACCTGGGTGGCAACTTTCAGGGATCTATGTACATGGACACCGAGATCTCTCTGCTCATCCACACTACCAAGAATCTTACCATTAGCCCAGTACTCTGTATTCCTGTTACTCCTTCCACAATGAATCACCTCACACTTTTCTGCATTAAACTCCATACTGACGAAAAATATTCATTTAGCACCTCTCCTATCTCCTCGGACTCCACGCACAACTTCCCACTACTGTCCTTGACTGGCCCTACTCTTACCCTAGTCATTCTTTTATTCCTGACATACCTATAGAAAGCTTCAGGATTATCCTTGATCCTACCTGCCAAAGACTTCTCATGTCCCTTCCTGGCTCTTCTTAGCTCTCTCTTTAGGTCCTTCCTAGCTAACTTGTAACTCTTGAGCGCCCTAACTGAACCTTCATGTCTCATCTTTACATAAGCCCCCTTCTTCCTCTTGACAAGTGATTCAACTACTTTAATAAACCACGGTTCCCTCGCTCGACCATTTCCTCCCTGCCTGACAGGTACATACTTATCAAGGACACGCAGTAGCTGTTCCTTGAACAAGCTCCACATTTCCATTGTGCCCATCCCCTGCAGTTTCTTTCCCCATCCTATGCATCCTAGTTCTTGCCTCATCGCATCATAATTGCCTTTCCCCCAGCTATAACTCTTGCCCTGTGGTATATACCTATCCCTTTCCATCGCTATAGTAAACGTAATCGAATTGTGGTCACTATCACCAAAGTGCTCACCTACCTCCAAATCTAATACCTGTCCTGGTTCATTACCCAGTACCAAATCCAATGTGGCCTCGCCTCTCGTTGGCCTATCTACATACTGTGTCAGGAAACCCTCCTGCACACATTGGACAAAAACGGACCCATCTAAAGTACTTGAACTATAGCGTTTCCAGTCAATATTTGGAAAGTTAAAGTCCCCCATAACAACTACCCTGTTACTTTCGCTCCTATCCAGAATCACCTTTGCAATCCTTTCCTCTACATCTCTGGAACCTTTTGGAGGCCTATAGAAAACTCCCAACAGGGTGGCCTCTCCTTTTCTGTTTCTAACCTCAGCCCATACTTCCTCAGTAGACAAGTCCTCATCAAACGTCCTTTCTGCCACCGTAATACTGTCCTTGACTAACAATGCCACCCCTCCCCCTCTTTTACCACCTTCCCTGAGCTGACTGAAATATCTAAACCCCTTGTTTAATGTTCCTTGTTTCAATGGTTCAAGCTATTCTTCAAATAGATTCAGCTGAGCCTGTTTTCAGAGCCAATTAATGGACACCTGAATCTGGAGAGTTGAAGATCACTGTAAATGGATCTTCCAGCCTCATCAGCCAACTTGGGAAAAGCTGCCGTGCCGGTCACATTTCCACAGGTAGCTCACCCCATAGGCTACTAGTGACCCTCAGGTAAGGCCTAGGAGGGGGTGTAGAAGTGAGGAATGGGGAGGGGGACAATTGTCACTCCTGTGAATATGGGGGAGCACTCCTGCTCCGCAGGGTGGGAAAACAATTGCAACAGTTCTCGTTGTTCATCATGGGACCTTGGAAATCTTTAGACCCAAAGACTGTTATGCTCAAAGGGAACTGATTTCTGGAAGTGATTCTTCAAAATACATTCAGCTCCTAATTAAGTATTCCAGAGGGCTAACACCGTGATGTCTAAAAAATGGATCCCGTGAACTTGTAATTGCTCAGGTGATTGCCCCCCCCACCAGATTGCAATGCTTTGTACTGGAAAAGGCATTTAAGAGCATAAGACATAGGTGCAGAATTAGGCCACTCGGCCCATTGAGTCTGCTCCGCCATTCAATCAGGGCTGATATTTTTATCATCCCCATTCTCCTGCCTTCTCCCCATAACCCCTGATCCCCTTATTGATGAAAAACCTATCTATCTCTGTTTCAAAGACACTCAGTGATTTACCATTTCAACCCAACAAAGCCATCAGGGGAACCAAAGGATCAACACTTTAAAGATCTAATACATTAAACGGGGAAACAGAAACACTGTGAGATACATTATGGTTCAGCAAATAAAGGATAGCTCTCACTTGATACACAAGGAAAGTGTGTAATATGTCTTTTTTTAAAAATGTTTTTATTCTCCATTTACACATTTTCCTTCAGAATTTACACCCCACCCACAGACAGTAAACGGTAACAAATACAAAATCAATCCCCTTAACACAAACAACGATCCCATCCTCCCACGACCTCAAACAACGGCCCACCTGTCAATATATGCATCCAATAAAACAAACCCTCCCACGGTGGAATCAAAAAACGAAGGAGAAAAAGAAAAACGAGTCCAGGACCGCACATGGTCACCATTACCCTATAGAGTTTCCCCCCCCCCACCACCGCCACCACCACCACCACCAGGCTCAACGCCATCCAACCTCTGACAGAGTACCGTACATGATACCCAAGAGTTGTAAACACCCCCCTGATGTGTTGGGTGTTCTGGATCACAAACAGGTCACCAACACTGGAAGTGGTGCAACTCTATTTTATTATAAGGTTAACTATATTAACATACTTGAACTGTAGGTAAATGCAATACCAGCTTTAACTTTTGACCCTTGCCTAGTCCTAACCAGGTGATGCACTCAGCACATGGTGAATGTCTGTGTTGCAGGCTGTGAGCTCTGTGCTCCGAGCTGGCTGCTACTAGAATGAGCTTGAACTCTCCTGTCCCCTGTCTTTATAGTGCGTGTGCTCTCACTGGTGATTGGCTGCAGTGTTCTGTTGTAGCCACCTAAAATGGCTGATTCCCTATTAATTTGGCCAAAACCCGATATAAAATGGCTAACCGAAAAGGCTGATGGGAAAAGCAGCCAACAGGCCACAAACGGACAGCTGCAGACAGGATAGCGTATTCGGCTCTGGGGAAGTCGGCCCAGATCGATACCTACGACTATTAGCAGCACATCAACACAGACATCTGCAGTTTAATCGGCTATCCCCGGGAACAATTGCAACATATTAGCAATTGAATGCCGGGCTAGACCTCTCGGCGCCTGCAGTGGCCGAAACAAAGACAGGTGAACGACCACCCCCCCGATCAAGGAATCGCCCCATTATTGGAGCAAATCAAACCCAGTGATTGGGAACAAGTCCAATCACTTGGGACTCAGGGTCAAGGGCCGCCCCGAGAGGCGGGAAACCCCAGGCCCTATAAATTGAGGGGCCAAGTTCAGATCTCGCTCTCTCTCCCTTCTTCTCCTGCTCGCAACCTTCGCAAGAACATCGACCAGAAACAGTAAGTCTGACTCCAGCGATCGCTACCCGATACAGATTCCTAGCCATCGACCCGTATCAGCCTTTTGAATCCCACAGGCCACATCCAATTCGATAAACCATTTGTTTCCCTGACCTGGTGGGCCATCCCCAAAAGTTAAGTATTGGCCAGTAGTGGTAGGTTTTGATACAGATAGAAGGATTATTGTGTAAGTATTGATTGCTGTACATAATAAATGACCGTTGGTTTCAATCTTACTAAGCGGTGTGCTGACTTATTAATCATAACTCAAGCTTGAACCACGTGGCGGTATCAGAAAGATACCTGGCGACTCGTGAGCAAAGGTGACATAATCAGAGCTAATAAAACTAAGGCTAAAAAGAGCAACATAATTGGCGACTCCGCCGGGACCCGACATAGAAGTGGAAAACCACTCCGGGAGAACCCCAGAAATTTGAATAGAATCCAATTGGAAACCAAAAAAAAACCCACAAGTGTTCAAGCGGTTCTGGTTAATAATTCACAATTCGGAAGTGTGTGTATGCATGCGTAACTAACAGGGTTATAAGGTAAAACTGATAGATTTTGTTGCGTCAAAACTGTCGGAAGTTGGTATTTTCAAAAATTAGCGCGAGCCGTACCCGCATCTACGACACCACCTTAGCCCCCCTGTTCCAAATTTGAACGTAGCAAGCAGATAAGAGAGATAGCCATGCAGGCAATGCAACGCCTCATGAACCCCGAAGAATTTGGGGTTGCACCAATCAGCAGCATTAAAGTGGGACAGTGTCCCATTTGGGAAGTGGAAATTCGGAAATTTCCACAGGGCAAAGGATGGCCCGTGTGGAGCGGTTACTGTAATAATGACGACTCAGGTCCCGGAAGTATAGGGCATACTTGGAGGGAGAACATGAGTGAAATTCATAAGAAAAGCTTAGCAAAAGCGCGCAAGCCGATGGCAATCGTGTCCTGTATGGCACAATTGTGAGGCACAGAGGAGGTCGTCAGGACGCTCCGAAAAGAAATAGAAGGCATACATCGAATGAGTAAAATTGATGTATGCGAGATGGAAAAAGAGAACCTGGAATTGAAAAGGCAGTTAGAGGCCAAGGACGAAGAGGTGGCTGACGCCAAACGGGGTCACCAGTCTTGTCTGGCGCATTTAAGCAGTTTTCAATCCCTGTATGAGAAGGCTTATCAGGACACGCAGCGTGCAGTCCTGGTTAAGAAAGAGACAGAGAAGCAGGTGGAGACGCTACAGAAGCAATGTAGTGATCTCAAGGCAGCCTTGAGAGCGCTCCACGCTGCAACCACGGAACAAAGGCAGAGTACCTTAGACCACGCAAAGTGCCGAAAGCAAATTGCAGACCTGCAATCAATGCTTTCTGTCCAAAAGGGATTCCAAGACACCTTTGGGGAAAGTTTAGAACAGGAAGACGGCCCTGATTGGGAAGAATTGCAGGAGACAGCGCAGAGATATGTTCAGGGAACATGTGCGCAGGGAAAGCCCCAAAGGAGGAAAGCACCCCCACCCCCCACACAGCAGGTAATACAGGCTCCCATGAACCCTGTAACAACCCACCGCACAGCATGAGCAGACGAGGCAGAAGTCTTATATTCCACCCCCCTCACAGTGACCCAACTACAGGACGCGTGTGCTAAAATCACACCGTTCCTGCCCGCTTCAGACCCACACCATTTCTTTGCCACCGTCAAACACCAGGCGACCTTGTACGACCTGGATGAGAAAGAGCAGGTAAAGCTCACGGTCCTCAGCTTAGACCCATCGGTCGCAGCAGCCCTTCCCGACCCACAGAATGTAGGAGGAGGCACCCTTGCAGAAATGCATACTTGGATCCTGGATACGATCGGGTATAACCGAGGCGACCCCGTAGATGGCCTAAATAAGTGCAGACAGAAAAAGTCTGAACACCCCACAGCGGTCGCAAGACGCTTGTGGATTCACTTTGAAGCCGTTTTCGGAAGCGTAGACCGTGCCCATTTGTCCGCAGACAATATGGCCAAATGGACCCGCATCCTTATCTCCCATGCCACGGAAGCAGGACAAAATGCCTGGAGTAATTATGACCCCTCGGAGGAGGCTCATAATGAGAAGTGGGTGGTCAAAAGATTGTCCCGCGTTTGGGAACAGTCGGCTCGCAGTAAACCCGCTGCTAGAACCCCTGAGGAAAAACAAGCCGCCGCAGACGTGCAGGCAGTAAGAACCACTCTTCATAACCCCGCCTGGGTAAACGAGGGAAAGAGCAGCCCCCCAGCAAAACCGCAAGAATGCGACAATTGCGGACAATTGGGACATTTTGCCCAAGAATGCAAGGCCCCTAAAAAACCACAGAGAGCCCAACAGACAGGCACTCTCAATAAGAAAAAGGCAGAGCCCATACATAGCGTTAGCGCCCAGTCCGATCAGACAGACTTGACCGGAACGGACTGACGGTGTACAGGCTCCCCCCAGTTGGGTCTGCGATACCCTTTGGGATAGGTCAGGACGACCCGTAGTCGCAGCGAAAGTTTTTTAAAAAATATATTTTATTGAAAATTTTTGGCCAACCATCACAGTACATTGTGTATCCTTTACACAGTAATATAACAGTATAAATAACAATGGCCTGTTTTATAAACAAAAAATAAATAATATATAACAAAAAACGAAAACTAACTCTAAATGGCAACTGCCTTGTCTCAGATAAACACTCTCCAAAAATATGATTTGACAGTCCAATATACAATTAACTATAGCAACAACCTATACATATTATACATATAAATTAACGGACCTGAGAGTCCTTCTGGTTCCTCCCCCCCCCCCCCCCCCCCCCCGCCCCCCTGGGCTGCTGCTGCTGCCTTCTTCTTTTCCATTCCCTCTATCTTTCTGTGAGGTATTCGACGAACAGTTGCCACCGCCTGGTGAACCCTTGAGCCGATCCCCTTAGGACGAACTTAATCCGTTCCAGCTTTATAAACCCTGCCATGTCATTTATCCAGGTCTCCACCCCCGGGGGCTTGGCTTCCTTCCACATCAACAGTATCCTGCGCCGGGCTACTAGGGACGCAAAGGCCAAAACATCAGCCTCTCTCGCCTCCTGCACTCCCAGCTCTTCTGCAACCCCAAATATAGCCAACCCCCAGCTTGGTTCGACCCGGACCCCCACTACTTTCGAAAGCACCTTTGTCACCCCCACCCAAAACCCCTGTAGTGCCGGACATGACCAGAACATGTGGGTGTGATTTGCTGGGCTTCTTGAGCATCTCGCACACCTATCTTCCACCCCAAAGAATTTACTGAGCCGTGCTCCAGTCATATGCGCCCTGTGTAACACCTTAAATTGTATTCGCCTGGCACACGAGGACGATGAGTTTACCCTACTTAGGGCATCCGCCCACAGCCCCTCCTCAATCTCCTCCCCCAGCTCTTCTTCCCATTTCCCTTTCAGCTCATCTACCATAATTTCCCCCTCGTCCCTCATTTCCCTATATATATCTGACACCTTACCGTCCCCCACCCATGTCTTTGAGATCACTCTGTCCTGCACCTCCTGCGTCGGGAGCTGCGGGAATTCCCTCACCTGTTGCCTCGCAAAAGCCTCAGTTGCATATACCGGAATGCATTCCCTTGGGGCAACCCATATTTCTCGGTCAGCAATCCCAGACTTGCAAACTTCTCATCCACAAACAGATCTTTCAATTGTGTTACTCCTGCTCTTTGCCATATTCCAAATCCCCCATCCATTCTCCCCGGGGCAAACCTATGATTATTTCTTATCGGGGACCCCACCAAGGCTCCCGTCTTTCCCCTATGCCGTCTCCACTGTCCCCAAATTTTCAAAGTAGCCGCCACCACCGGGCTTGTGGTGTATTTCTTCGGTGAGAACGGCAATGGGGCCGTCACCATAGCTTGTAGGCTAGTCCCCCTACAGGACGCCCTCTCCAGTCTCTTCCACGCCGCACCCTCCTCTTCTCCCATCCACTTACTCACCATTGAGATATTGGCGGCCCAGTAGTACTCACTTAGGCTCGGTAGTGCCAGCCCCCCCCTATCCCTACTGTAAAAATCCCTTCCTCACTCTCGGGGTCTTCCCGGCCCACACAAAACTCATGATACTCTTTTCAATCCTTTTGAAAAAAGCCTTCGTGATCACCACCGGGAGGCACTGAAACACAAAGAGGAATCTCGGGAGGACGACCATTTTAACTGCCTGCACCCTCCCTGCCAATGACAGGAACACCATGTCCCATCTCTTGAAGTCCTCCTCCATTTGTTCCACCAACCGCGTTAAATTTAACCTATGCAATGTACCCCAATTCTTGGCTATCTGGATCCCCAAGTAATGAAAGTCCCTCGTTACCTTCCTCAACGGTAAATCCTCTATTTCTCTGCTCTGCTTCCCTGGATGCACCACAAACAACTCACTTTTCTCCATGTTCAGTTTATATCCTGAAAATTCTCCAAACTCCCGAAGTGTCCGCATTATCTCTGGCATCCCCTCCGCCGGGTCCGCTACATATAACAACAAATCATCCGCATACAGAGATACCCGGTGTTCTTCTCCTCCTCTGAGTACTCCCCTCCACTTCCTGGAACCCCTCAATGCTATTGCCAGGGGCTCAATCGACAGTGCAAACAATAATGGGGGCAGAGGGCATCCCTGCCTTGTCCCTTTATGGAGCCGAAAGTATGCAGATCCCCGTCCATTCGTGACCACACTCGCCATCGGGGCCCTATACAACAGCTGTACCCATCTAACATACTCATCTCCAAAACCAAATCTCCTCAGCACCTCCCACAAATAATCCCACTCCACTCTATCAAATGCTTTCTCGGCATCCATCGCCACCACTATCTCCGCTTCCCCCTCTGGTGGGGGCATCATCATTACCCCTAGCAGCCTCCGTATATTCGTATTCAGCTGTCTCCCCTTCACAAACCCAGTTTGGTCCTCGTGGACCACCCCCGGGACACAGTCCTCTATCCTCATTGCCATTACCTTGGCCAGAATCTTAGCGTCTACATTTAGGAGGGAAATAGGTCTATAGGACCCGCATTGCAGCGGGTCCTTTTCCTTCTTTCGGAGAAGCGATATCGTTGCCTCAGACATAGTCGGGGGCAGCTGTCCCCTTTCCTTTGCCTCATTAAAGGTCCTCATCAGTAGCGGGGCGAGCAAGTCCACATATTTCCTATAAAATTCAACTAGAAATCCATCCGGTCCCGGAGCCTTCCCCGCCTGCATGCTCCTAATTCCTTTCACGACTTCCTCTATTTCGATCTGTGCTCCCAGTCCCACCCTCTCCTGCTCCTCCACCTTAGGAAATTCCAGCTGGTCCAGAAAGCCCATCATTCTCTCCCTCCCATCCGGGGGTTGAGCTTCGTATAATCTTTTATAAAATGCCTTGAACACTCCATTCACTCTCTCCGCTCCCCGCTCCATCTCTCCTTCCTCATCCCTCACTCCCCCTATTTCCCTCACTGCTCCCCTTTTCCTCAATTGGTGGGCCAGTAACCTGCTCGCCTTCTCCCCATATTCGTACTGTACACCCTGTGCTTTCCTCCACTGTGCCTCTGCAGTACCCGTTGTCAGCAAGTCAAATTCTACGTGTAGCCTTTGCCTTTCCCTGTACAGTCCCTCCTCCGGTGCCTCCGCATATTGCCTGTCCACCCTCAGAAGTTCTTGCAGCAACCGCTCCCGTTCCCTACTCTCCTGCTTTCCTTTATGTGCCCTTATTGATATCAGCTCCCCTCTAACCACTGCCTTCAGCGCCTCCCAGACCACTCCCACCTGGACCTCCCCATTATCATTGAGTTCCAAGTACTTTTCAATGCACCCCCTCACCCTTAGACACACCCCCTCATCTGCCATTAGTCCCATGTCCTTTCTCCAGGGTGGGTGCCCTTCTGTTTCCTCCCCTATCTCCAAGTCCACCCAGTGTGGAGCGTGATCCGAAATGGCTATAGCCGTATACTCCGTTCCCCTCACCTTCGGGATCAACACCCTTCCCAAAACGAAAAAGTCTATTCGCGAATAGACTTTGTGGACATAGGAGAAAAACGAAAACTCCTTACTCCTAGGTCTGCTAAATCTCCACGGGTCTACTCCTCCCATCTGCTCCATAAAATCTTTAAGCACCTTGGCTGCTGCCGGCCTCCTTCCAGTCCTGGACCTCGACCTGTCCAGCCCTGGTTCCAACACCGTATTGAAATCTCCCCCCATTACCAACTTTCCCACCTCTAGGTCCGGGATGCGTCCTAGCATACGCCTCATAAAATTGGCATCATCCCAGTTCGGGGCATATACGTTTACCAAAACCACCGTCTCCCCCCTGTAATTTGCCACTCACCATCACGTATCTGCCCCCGCTATCCGCCACTATAGTCTTTGCCTCAGACATTACCCGCTTCCCCACTAATATAGCCACCCACCTGTTTTTCGCATCTAGCCCCGAATGAAACACCTGCCCCACCCATCCTTTGCGTAGTCTAACCTGGTCTATCAGTTTCAAGTGCGTCTCCTGTAACATAACCACGTCTGCCTTAAGTTTCTTAAGGTGTGCGAGTACCCTTGCCCTCTTTATCGGCCCGTTCAGCCCTCTCACATTCCACGTGATCAGCCGTGTCGATTAGCCATCCCCTTTTTCCAGCTCCTCCCCCGGTTCCCACGCAGCTGTGTCCCCCCCAGGCGGTGCCCCCCCGCCCACCCCACCCCATACCAGCTCCCCCCTCTCCCCAGCAGCAGCAACCCAATAATTCCCCCCTCCCACCCCCCCTGCTAGATCCCCCACTAGCGTAGTTACACCCCCCATGTTGCTCCCAGAAGTCAGCAAACTCTGGCCGACCTCGGCTTCCCCCCGTGACCTCGGCTCGCACCGTGCGACGCCCCCTCCTTCCTGCTTCCCTATTCCCGCCATGATTATCATAGCGCGGGAACCAAGCCCGCGCTTACCCCTTGGCCCCGCCTCCAACGGCCAACGCCCCATCTCCTCCACCTCCTTTCCTCCCCCCACCACCACCTGTGGACGAGAGAAAAGTTACCACATCGCAGGATTAATAACATAAAACTTCTCTTTCCCCCCTTTTTACCCCCCTCTTCGCCCCCCATACTCGCCCCACCACTTTGTTTCAAACATTCTTTTTAATAACCCGATCATTCCAATTTTTCTTCCACGATAAAAGTCCACGCCTCATCCGCCGTCTCAAAGTAGTGGTGCCTCCCTTGGTATGTGACCCACAGTCTTGCCGGTTGCAGCATCCCGAATTTTATCTTCTTTTTGTGAAGCACCGCCTTGGCCCGATTAAAGCTCGCCCTCCTTCTCGCCACCTCCGCACTCCAGTCTTGGTATACGCGGATCACCGCGTTCTCCCACTTACTGCTCCGAGTTTTCTTTGCCCATCTAAGGACAATCTCTCTATCCTTAAAACGGAGGAATCTCACCACTACGGCTCTAGGAATTTCTCCTGCTCTCGGTCCTCGCGCCATCACTCGGTATGCTCCCTCCACCTCCAGCGGACCCGCCGGGGCCTCCGCTCCCATTAACGAGTGCAGCATCGTGCTCACATATGCCCCGACGTCCGCTCCCTCTGCACCTTCAGGAAGACCAAGAATCCTTAAGTTATTCCTCCTCGCGTTGTTCTCCAGCACCTCCAGTCTTTCCACACATCGTTTATGGTGTGCCTCGTGCATCTCCGTCTTCACCACCAGGCCCTGTATGTCGTCCTCATTCTCGGCAGCCTTTGCCTTCACAACCCGAAGCTCCCGCTCCTGGGTCTTTTGCTCATCCTTTAGCCCTTCGATCGCCTGTAATATCGGGGCCAACAGCTCTTTCTTCATTTCCTTTTTGAGTTCTTCCACACAGCATTTCAAGAACTCTTGTTGTTCAGGGCCCCATGTTAAACTGCCACCTTCCGACGCCATCTTGGTTTTTGCTTGCCTTCCTTGCCGCTGTTCTAAGGGATCCACCGCAATCCGGCCACTTTCCCCTCCTTTTTCCATCCGTATCCAGGGGGGATTCCCTTCTGGTTTACCGCACAGTGTTTTTAGCCGTTAAAATTGCCGTTGGGGCTCCTATTAAGAGCCCAAAAGTCCGTTCCACCGGGAGCTGCCGAAACGTGCGACTTAGCTGGTCATCGCCGCACCCGGAAGTCCGTCGCAGCGAAAGTTAGGGGACAGCCGATCGAGTTTCTCTGGGAGACAGGAGGGTCCCGCACCACCTTAAATTCCTCCACCCTTGGTAAGGACTCGTGGCCCACTACAGCCACTATCACCCTCAGCGGCTTCACAGGCCACTCACAGCAGGGACACATCACAACCCCTGTACCCATCCAAATCGGAACCATTAATACAAAACACCCCGTAGTTTGAGTCGACCTGCCCCCAACAGCAGAGCACATTTTGGGGATCGACTTCATGAATCCCCACCACCTCTCTTTCGATCCAGTCAACCAGTGTGTCTGGAAGATGGCGAAATCCGCTAGAGCCCCCGCAACGCTCAATATAGGGGACTATATGAACAAAATTAGCGCAGTAGGCGAGTTTTGGTTCAACCCCACCACCCTCAGCACGGACCGACAGGTTAGGGCAGTCAGGCAAAAAAAACAGGGCAGCATTCGCGACCCACAAACATGACTGTGGACGGATGACTGGTTCCGTACAAATAACAGGACCGGACCCTAGACCCCAAAAGCAGTACGGATTCCCCCTAGAAGCAGAGGGAGAAATCCTAAAGGTTATAGAAAGTTTATTAGAGCAGGGCGTTTTAAGATCGGTAGCCTCAACTAATAATGCCCCGATTTGGCCAGTAAGGAAGCCCGATGGATCATGGCGCTTGACCATTGATTATCGGGATCTCAATAAAGTCACCCCCGTAGCAGCCCCCACCGTTGCAACAAGTCCCGAGACCATGCTCAAACAGGGACTCCATGCCCGATATTTCACGGTTTTGGACGTCAGTAATAGATTCTGGTCCATTCCATTGGCAAAGGCGTGCCAGTACAAATTTGCCTTCACTTTCCGAGCGCAGCAATACACGTGGACATGCTTGCCACAAGGATTCCACAACTCCCCCTCCATTTTCCACCGACAGCTGGCAAATGGACTAGCGAAGATTTCTCGCCCCGAATGTCTGGTACAGTATGTGGACGATCTACTACTGCAGACAGACACTAAGGAAGAGCACATTGAGCTTCTGTCCGAACTCCTGGAATTGCTACATTCCATTGGCTGTAAAGTCAACCCCAAAAAGGCCCAGATATTGGAAGAAAAGGTGGTATATTTGGGTACTATCATCACACACGGCAAACGCGAGATCGAGCACAAAAGAATTGCCTCGATCGCTAAATTGCCCCTTCCCCAAAACGTTTCAGCCCTCCGGTCGTTTTTAGGACTGGTTGGCTACTGCCGAAACCACATTGACGGTTTCGCCATCAAGGCAGCGCCCCTCTCAGAGCTCTCAAAGAAAGGAGCCCCCTGGGAATGGCTTCCGCAGCATACGGATGCTGTGAAATCATTAAAACAGGCGCTCATAGCCGCCCCCGCACTACAAGTTCCCGACCCGCTTTCCCCTTACGCCATAGAGGTAGCGACCACAGACCGCACCCTTTCAGCCGTGCTCCTGCAGGAACAGCATGACCAGCTAAGACCCGTGGCTTATGCCTCCCGAATTCTAGATGCTGTGGAGCAGGGATTTTCAGCCTGCGAGAGGCACCTGCTCGCAGTTTTCTGGGCAGTCCAGTACTTTTCATACATTACCGGACTGAACCCCATCACCATTTTGACCGAGCACACCCCCACCCAACTTTTACTAGACGGACAACTTAAAGACGATATCGTCAGCCAAATCCGCGCTGCTAGGTGGACCCTTCTCTTACAAGGACGGGATATCACAGTCAAACGGACCAACACACACACATACTTAGCGGACAATCTACAGTACCTCGGAACCCCCCATGAGTGTGAAATCATCTCGCCCCAGCATAATACAGGCCCCTTTATTGCGAAAACACCCCCCAGAAAACTAGCCACTCCATCTCAAAGCCCCCCCTCACCCGGACACGTGTGATCCCATTAGGATTTATGTGGATGAATCTTCCACAGTCCTGGATGGGCAACGCATAACAGGTTGTGGGATTTATGTGGAGGACGCGCAGGGGCGCGCCCTCGAGGAAATCACATTAAAATTACCCGGACATTTAGGCGCGTAGGCAGCAGAGCTTGCGGCCATCACTTACACTATAGAGCACCCCGATTCCTTCCCCAGCCCAGCAGACATATATTCAGACAGTCTATACGTTTGCAACAGCCTCACCGAATTTCTACCCCTCTGGGAAACAAGAGGATTTGTTTCCGCGGATGGGAAACCCCTCCCCTCAGCCCCATTACTCCGCCATATTCTGAAAAAAGCCAAGGACAGGACTTTTGGCATTATAAAGGTCCGCAGCCACCATCGTTCCTCCCCCCCTGGAAATGTAAAAGCCGACGCACTGGCAAAGGCAGGATCCAGGCATGGGTATTTTTGGAAGCCCCCCGAAAGCGCCCCAGTGAGTGCGCCAGTGAGTGCAGTTCAGGTCACGCAGACTAGGATCGAAGATCTAGTAGAGGCCCAGAGGCAGGATAGCACTCTCACTGAGATCGTGAAAGGGAAGTTTCCAGCCTCATACGAGAGGTACAGAAATATGATAATCACACATGACGGTGTGGTGTTGAAAGACACCCTTTATGTAGTTCCGAAGCAAGATCGGAACCAATTAATCTGTTTATTCCATGACGGTCATGGACACCAGGGAATCGATCCCACCGCAGCCCACCTCAAACAGCTTTGTTGGTGGCCAAATCTCAAAGAGGATGTATCCCATTACATTGAGAATTGCCTCATCTGCGCACAGAACAACCCAGATAGATATGCCAAAAAGGCACAACTCAGCCACACCCGACCCGTTAACGGCCCCTGGACTAACCTCCAGATCGATTTTATAGGTCCATTGCCCCCTTGCAGGAATGGCTATAAATATGTTCTGGTGGTCATAGACACTTTGACAAAGTGGGTGGAAGCATTTCCAGCCCGCACCAACACCGCGAAAACCACATCCAAAATCCTAACCCACCACATTTTTACAAGATGGGGACTCCCCCGCAGTATTGAGTCGGACCAAGGTTCTCACTTTACGGGACAGGTCATGCAGAACGTCCCCACGATATTTGGCATAACCCCAAAATTTCACATTGCGTACCACCCACAGTCGAGTGGTATAGTGGAGCGCATGAATCGGACCCTAAAAACCACCCTTAGAAAAATGGTCCAGCAGAACAACACCACTTGGTATTCTGTCCTACCCTTTGCGCTGATGTTTTAGCATAACACTGTTTCCACCTCCACAGGTTACACCCCACACACCCTCATGAACGGACGCCCCATGAAAGGGACAGAGTACTTGTTGGGTTTAGACCTGACCAGCCCTGAAGTTACGGCCCTCACCCACGAGAAAGCCGTTGAACAATTACTTGTAAATGTAAAAACGGCTCAGTTAGCAGCCGCTGTTAAATTGGGCACTAAAAGAAAACAGAGCAAGGCCTGTTTTGATAAGGCAGTGCATGCAACGGAGTATAATATAGAACAACAAGTGATGTTGTCTGTGTATAACCCCAGCACATTTCTGTCTCCGAAATACTCGGGTCCGTACTCCATTACGGATAAAGTAAGCCCATCGGTATACAAAATCAAATACCAAAATGGTAAGACTGCGTGGTTTCACATAAACCAGTTAAAGGCTTATGGAGCACAGTCAAACCACGCCCACCACATCATGCTTGACGCAGCAGACCAAACCCCGCCCACAGCCAACGTGACCACGCCAACCCCCACCACGTCCAGCCCAGACACGGACTCGCCCCCGACTCCACCCTCAAAATTTACACTCCGCCCCGGAACGCCCACAGACTGCAGCAGCAGAGACAGCGACTGTGACTCTGACGACAGCCACAGCACGCCTCCCTACTATCCGGGACCCACACCCAGCGACTCCAAGTTCAACTCCAGTGATCACTTCCTCATCATTTTCTTAAACAAACCACACCACCGACCACCGAACCACACGGCCGACCCCGACTTTGTCCCCACACAACTTGACAAACGCCATTGGCACCGCGACAACTCCTACAGACTCGTCCGCAACGACGAAAGCAACCCCAACTCATACCACGCAGCCCTCTCAACATTAATTCACTCCAGAATTTGGCACCCGGGAGAAGGGGACGACCTTGAGTCAGACCCCCAATCCGCCAACCCCTTTCCGACCCTGTTCGCAACAGAGAACTGAGGTGTCCACATGATGATTTAAAGGAGACACTTGGCGAAAAGTGTTGTCCTTCCTGATGGAACCTGCAGGATGTTTTACGTTGTTTGTATGTTTGTTTTAGTGTTGTTCGTCCGACAGGAGAATTTTTCTCACCGTCACACACCCATTCACCTGAAACTTTTTAGCTCTTTCCAACACCCCCACCGCGGCCAGACGCTTGTTCAGCGGTATCAACTTGTCCACAGATACCACAATGGTACCAACTTGTCCACAGATACCTGGTCAACAGACCAGACGCTTGTTCAGCGGAACTAGCTTGTCTGCAGACACTTTAGCTGATACCTGTTCGGGTACCAGACTCCCGTTCTCATTCGAGGGTAGAAGCACAGCACTAGCTTTTCAGCTGGCACTGGTTCAAGTGCCAGATGCCCGATCTGATTTGACGGTAGAATCACAGCAGCAACCCCACCATGATGACTACATTTTTGCCCGTTCCTATCGGTTGCTCAGGCAGTGGAGAAACGGCGTGAGACCCGCCCTGCCTGGGAACCCCCCGCTGGTCAAAAACGCTCGGGTAGGGGACATACGGTATT
Source organism: Scyliorhinus torazame (assembly GCF_047496885.1). NCBI lineage: Eukaryota > Metazoa > Chordata > Chondrichthyes > Carcharhiniformes > Scyliorhinidae > Scyliorhinus > Scyliorhinus torazame. Next base: position 22,057,237 of record NC_092715.1, read on the forward strand.
GGTAGCCGTCCTACCCGGGGACTCCATCCAAATCTTACCCGTCGCGGCCCATACGCACCTCATTCGACCTTTTCCTTTCAAAACAGTTTTATTTATTTAGGCGACCCTTGGGTTGCTGCCTCATGCTATTTACATCCAGGAACATTTGGATGATAAACTTAGCACTGGTCCACCATTGGGAAGTGTGCCGTGTCCTAACATCTGTTTTGAAAAATAAATAAATGGGGGAGTCACATTTAGTGACCAGTTATAAGGGTTTAATTGGCCCCAAGAAGGACAGACACACTAACATACCGGATATTATACCAAGGTAGTTACAGATACTATGCTTGTTTTACAGAACTCCAGAAGCTCCAGGACCGGAGGAAAACAGAACACGAGGAAAGAAAAAGAAAGAGGACAGCCATGAGGACTTCTTTCATCGTGATCAAAATTTTCATGATGAACATTTGGTTGCGCGGGAACGCGCCTCCAATTACTCCAAACCCCCCTGCCGTTAATGTTTCACTGCCCCGCAGTACCGAGGGCCCAGTCACCAGCCACGCTGCATTATCCTGGTGTGCCAAGTTCATAACTTGGTACTCCCTGTCGTACGTAATTGAAGCACTGTTAGCGTTGGCCATACTCTGCTGTGCAGTGCAGACTATGCGCCTCCGCAAATGGAGAAGGAGAGCGTACCGTGCTCGAACCCCGGTATATCGGATCCGATCCCCTATATTCGGGTATGACCAGACCCCCGCGACCTATGAAACCAGAATAATAAAACATGCACTTGCGTTTTTCTGTAAATAAAAGATGTACATAACGTGTCATGAACAAAAAAATGTATGATCCTGAGCTTGACTGCCAAGCCAGGAAAGAGTATATGGAATGTTATGATTGTTGTTGTATGTTTTAGAGAGATAGGATGATGCAATGCTTGATGAGTGTATTTCGGTAAAATTAGAGGTTCCACGTTTTTATTTTGTAGATGCATGCCCCTGCCTGACATAGCGCCCTCAAGAATTGTTTAGGTAAATTTTTGTACATAGCTAGGGTCAGAGTAGTGGCCATGTAGGAGGTGTCCCCCCCCCGGTCAGGGAATGGAAAGGACAAAATTTATGTGATCCTTCACGCTTCGCGTTAGGATCACAAGGAGGGTCTGTAGCCACCTAAAATGGCTGATTCCCTACTAATTTGGCCAAAACCCGATATAAAATGGCTAACCGAAAAGGCTGATGGGAAAAGCAACCAACAGGACACAAACGGACAGCTGCAGACAGAGTAGCGTATTCGGCTCTGGGGAAGTCGGCCCAGATCGATACCTACGACTATTAGCAGCACATCAACACAGACATCTGCAGTTTAATCGGCTATCCCCGGGAACAATTGCAACATATTAGCAATTGAATGCCGGGCCAGACCTCTCGGCGCCTGCAGTGGCCGAAACAAAGACAGGTGAACGACCACCCCCCCGATCGAGGAATCGCCCCATTATTGGAGCATATCGAACCCAGTGATTGGGAACAAGTCCAATCACTTGGGACTCAGGGTCAAGGGCCGCCCCGAGAGGCGGGAAGCCTCTGGGCCCTATAAATTGAGGGGCCAAGTTCAGATCTCGCTCTCTCTCCCTTCTTCTCCTGCTCGCAACCTTCGCAAGAACATCGACCAGAAGCAGTAAGTCTGACTCCAGCGATCGCTACCAGATAGAGATTCCTAGCCATCGACCCGTATCAGCCTTTTGAATCCCGCAGGCCAGATCCAATTCGATAAACCATTTGTTTCCCTGACCTGGTGGGCCATCCCCAAAAGTTAAGTATTGGCCAGTAGTGGTAGGTTTTGATATAGATAGTAGGATTATTGTGTAAGTATTGATTGCTGTACATAATAAATGACCGTTGGTTTCAATCTTACTAAGCGGTGTGCTGACTTATTAATCATAACTCGAGCTTGAACCACATGGCGGTATCAGAAAGATACCTGGCAACTCGTGAGCAAAGGTGACAGAATTAGAGCTAATAAAACTAAGGCTAATAAGAGCAACACTGTATGCTGATTGGTCCCACTGCATGTCCATCAGTGTGTGTGTGTGTGTCTGCACCATGATATGCTGGTGTATATTATGACCCCTCCCCGCCTTTCCAACTCCTCCCGTCACAGTCAGCACACTTTTAAATTCATTCATGAGATGTGGGCATCGCTGGCTGGGCCAGCATTTATTGCCCATCCCCAATTGCCCTTGAACTCAGGAGTTGGGAAGGCCATTTCAAAGGGCATTTAAGAGGCAACCACATTGCCTTTCATTGCACTTATAATTGCCCACAGAATTTTCTTTGACTTTTGGGCACCGATTTACCGTTACTGGAGGTCCATTTCCCTGCTCAGCCCATGATAGGGGATCATGGAGCAAACAATTCATGTATCTTCAACGAATCAGATTGAAGAATCCTTCTGGAGGAACACAGGACCAAATTTTCAAAGCCTGATGGGAGTGGAACTAGAGGTGAGTGGGCCCAGGAATTCTCAGGGGAAACAACTCAGATGCTAAGGCCGGACGATGACCATAACTGAGGTCACGGCCCATTCCAGCATGGTTCCCTCTTCACGTTGGCAGTCTGGCAGCGGTGAACATTTTTATTTGTAAAGATTTTGCAAGTGCTGAAATTTGTGGCTGATTTACTCAGTACATCATAGCAGTGAATGCTGGCTGCTTTAATGATATTATTACCACCAAATCTGGGCCATTTATAGCATTCTTGTGTCCACTGATGGGTTAACAGCTTAGAAAGAAACTTTGAACATGAAGAGTTCAATTGGAATTCATTATGGCGGGATTCTCCGTTGTCTGACTCCGCTATCGTAATCGGCGATCGGACAGAGAATTCATTTCGACGCCCAAATCGGGGCTGTGCCAGTTTGGTGCCGGTCAGCCATGCTCCGCCCCCTCAGAAGTGGCGTAATCGCGTTGCGCATCACACGGCGCTGCAACAGCTTTGCTGCGTCATCGGCAGACCCTCCCATGGAGCTCCCTCCCTGATGGGCCGAGTGCCCGACCTCGCGGATGACATGTGGTCTCAGCGGTCGGAAACCGACGTTTCGGCTGCGAACTGTGTCCAGCGCCACCACACTCAGCTGTGATCCGTGCCGCTGGCCTGGGGGGCTTCCGCGAGGGCTGGGAGGACTGCTAGGGGTTGGCCAGGGAGTGGCCTGTGGGGTCATGGCTGGCTGGTCGGGTCCGTGCACGGATGGCGCCATGTTGTACGACGCGACCGTGGCTGGTCGTCGGCGTGCACATGCACGGCCAGGAACCGGGCCATTCTCCACCCGTTTTCGGCGTGGGAGCCAGGAGTTTTACCCGGCGCTGCTGCTAACCTCTCACCAGTCCCAGAATCGGTGACGGTTCGGCGTCGATTATGGCAACGTAAAGCGTCCATGAATTCTCGGCACTTAGCCGCTGAAACGGAGAATCCAGATCCCTATCTTTTCCTGCAGGCCTCTGAATTACAAATCTGCAGCTCAGAACCTTATTAAAATTAAACTCAAGGTCACTGTTGTAATAGCCCGCAGGGGCCCATGTGGTGGGAATGATTATCTTCCCCATGGTACTTGTGGAGTACGAGCTCCCCCGGAATGGCGGGGGATCTCGATTAAACTTTGTGGAAAAGATCGGTCAGTAAGGCACTGAACAGAAGAGGAAGCCAGTAGGGTTCTACCAGCCAGTGTATATATCGTATTGTAAATGAAACTACATTTCTTTATTTTACTCGGTGTGGATTCCCCGTGTCCTTATTAATACTGCAGTGCTGTGCTCCATGTCTGGTTGTTCCAAAGCATTGTGTCGTATGATATTGGCACTTGAATTAATTTGTCTGCCATTTTAATGCTAATATCATGGCAAACAATTTTTCAGCATCGCATTTTTCTGAAAAAATAAACCAATAGCTATAAATATATTTTTGCACAGATCGTTCAGATAAAGACTGACCATTAATGCTGTCATATCCCCAGCAATTCCCTGTGAATCATCCTTACTTATTTCTGAATATCACTAACTATTCCATCCACAGAGTGAAATTGGCTGCTTTAAGTGGGCATGATGGGAGGTGAGTGGTGCTGTACACATTTGGTTCGAATGTTGATGTGTGAAAACAGCAATGGTATATAATGAGTAGTTAGACACACTTATCAGTCTGGGATACTGCCTTGCCATTACATAGAATTATATAGAAACTACAAAGTGGAAACAAGCTATTCAGTCTGAGCAATCTGTATTGGAGTTTATCCTCCACATCTGATTTCAGGTGCCTGTCCTGTTTCCACATCCCCTTATCCACATTTGTCTTCAATTGCCTATCCACCTGTTCCCCAATGTTGACATGGTCTCAGTGTCAATCACTATCTTTGTTAGCGATTGACACTACTAGTGATAGCCCTCGCATGGGGCCTATGGGGTGGGGATGATTATCTTCTGTGTGGTCCTTGCAAGAGCTCCCCCGCTGGGAGCGGGTATCTCTATCAACCTCTGTATAAAAGGCGGCCAGTAAGGCACCGACCAGAAGAGGAACCCGGGAGGGATCGACCAAGCAGTGTAAATATTGTGTGTAAATAAAACTCCATTTCTTTATTTTACTCGGTGTGGATTCCCCATGTCCTTATTAAACTGGCGACGAGGAGTGAACTGGCTTGCTGTTGACACTGCAACCTAACCCGGCTGAGCCACCTCCTTGATTTTCTGGGCCCAGATTTGGATTTACTTGATTTGCCACGCCTCTGTTTGGGTGGTTAGTTGCATTTGACGCCGATGTTGAAGACTGGAACCAATACGCAGAAGCGATACATTATTTCTTCCGGGCCAGCAACATCACGGAGAATGAGCACCAGACAGTCATACTGTTGACGGCTTGCGGTGCGTGCACGTTCGGGGTGATCCGGAGTCTCATGTACCCGGCGATGCCAGATACGCAATCGTTTGACCAACTCCTGGCACTTGTGGTGCAACACTTTAACCCAACCCCATCAGTGATCTTTCAAAGATACCGATTTAATACGGCGGAGAGGTCTCCCGGTGAGACCGTCACCGAGTTTGTATCACGGCTATGGAAGATAGCCGAGTTTTGTGAGTATGGAACTGCTTTATCCGATAGCTCCACGGGAGAACGCGGAATGCGGCATCTAGGAGTTATAAGGGATGGGGTTGAACGTTTTAGGATGGAACCCCTCACATGGTATCTCCAAGGCTCGGACCGAACGCCGTAGCAACTCTGGCGTCTGGGTGAAGAGCCAGCTAACGAGACGTGCTAGGAGCAGGGGACCTCTAACAATTTCTACATAAAAGGTCAGCCGATAAGGCACCGACCAGAACAGGAAACTGGTAGGGATCACCGGGCAGTGTAAATATCGTATGTAAATAAAACTTTATTTTAATTGGTGTGGACGCCCCATGCCCTTATTAAAGTGCATCCCACAACCCTCTGAACAACAACAACTTGCATTTATGTAGCTCCTTTATTTTGTAAAAATATTTTTATTCAAGGCTTTCAACAAAAATATAATATACAAAATGTCAAATGTCAAAAGAACAACCAAAGAGCATTAGAAGAACATCACATCAACCCAACAAACTCTCCAGCCCTCCTGACTCCAACGCCCATCCACGCCCGCCTTCCCAATTTTAACCCCCTGAACTCGCTCCCCCCCCCCCCCCCCCCCGAAACCTGCTGCCCCCCCCTTGCTGACCCTTCAATCCTCCTTGAAGAAATCAATGACTTTTTTCCACCTCTGGGTGAACCTTTGTACCGACCTCCCGCAAAACGAACTTGATCTTCTGCAGCCTCGGGAATTCTGCCAGGTCGCTCACCCACACCCCTGCCTTCAGCAGCTCCAAGTCCCGCCAATATCACAAAACGTAGCTCCTTTGTTGTGATAAAACATCCATAATGTAATAAATTCCTGCTGATTACCTTGAATCTCTTACAATGAATCTGATATCCATGTCCTCATGCCCTAGACCTCCCTCACTCACTATAATCAGTCAGTTTCTATCTGCTCAGTCCCATTCTTTCATAATTTAAAGCCCCCTCTAACAAATCACGCCTTACATTCTTGTATTCCAATAGTGACATCCTCCCCAAACCTCTGTCCTTGCAAACTACACACACTGTCATAGATCTGTTCACAGCCACTGTGTTAACGTGTTGATGAAGCACATTAGATGCAATTTCACAAGTCTGTACTGCCAGCAGGAGCCTCACTCAATTATGTGGAAAGTCACAGGCAGCGTGTTTCGGATACGTTCTGCTGCTCGGTGAGTCTCCCTATCAGTAGCATAGAGGCAATGAATTGTCCCATTCTGCAATATCTGAAAAGTGTGGTATGATTGCCAGCTTTGTGCTCTTCCTCAGGCAACTCTTAGCTCGCATCTTCCAAGTTCCCCTCCTAAGCAAATCTACCATAGCTTGTTTATTGTGAGTTGTTCATATCTGACTGGGGTTATGACATATTCCACATTGCCAGTTCTGATTATACACATGTTTAACTGTTAATCACAAGACCAGTAGCACAGTGCTCTGGCCCACGGATATTTCCTCATTTGACACATTTTCTCACTCATTAGACCATGATAACTTGTAGAAATGCAATTTTCACTTCTGTCTCTTTACTTACTGCAGTTTTACTTGTCAGTATAACAACTACTTTCTATATGTGTACCCTAAAACTAGTTATATTTGTGTGTTATTCCCAACTGTCTAGCCTTTAACCTTCATCTACCATGACACTTATGAAGCTGTTAACCGTCTCTCATCCCAGCTTTAATCCCCTGATCTTCAGCAAATCTTTCTCCCATTCTACTCATTTCTCCCTTGTATGATGGGCAGCACGGCGGCACAATGGTTAGCATAGTTACTTCCCAGCTCCAGGGTCCCAGGTTCGATTCCCGGCTTGGGTCACTGTCTGTGCGGAGTCTGTACATTCTCCCCGTGGCTGCGTGGGTTTCCTCCGGGTGCCTTGGTTTCCTCCCACAGTCCAAAGATGCGCAGGTTAGGTGGATTTGCCATGATAAATTGCCTTTAGTATCCAAAAAGGTTCGGTGGGGTTGCTGAATTGCGGGGCTAGGGTGGGGTGTGGGCTTGAGTGGGGTGCTCTTTCCGGGGTCCGGTGCAGACTCGATGGGCCGAGCGGCCTCCTTCTGCACTGTAGATTTTATGGATAAAATCTTAATTCTCTCTAGCCCAGGGGTTACAGATTTGAGCCTTAACTGGTGCACAACTGATCTGGCCGTCCATTATCGGATCTGCCTGGGCCACACAAAGTATTAACAGGCCTCACTCGCATCTTCCAAAACTGCACTGCCCACCACTCCAAAATCATCCCTGGCTTCTGTGTGCTCTGTTACAACTGGTCCCCGGATGAGGTCCTCAAACTCCTTACCCTCCATCCCCTTTGTGGGAACTATCTTGGCGTCAACCCCAATTTGTTTATTTCTAGATGGAATATCCCCAAATGTTTATGCTCCTACCTGAGGAAGAATGAACTGACGTCTCGTTTTTATTCAATCCCCTTGGTTGGTCATAAGAAGGTTAATTTTAAATATCTCCCTTTCTTTGATGATACCTTTCCCCAATCCAAATGTATTTATGTTTTAAAAGAGCCAATTTAACCAGATTTCCTTCAATTAAACAAAAAGGGCATTTATTAATTACTAAAATGTGAGAAAAATAATAAAACGCAGCCATACTCACGGATTAGAAATGAAAAGTGAGTCCAAAAATAACAGTTTAAAGAAAATATACTATTCGGTCTTTGACTTGTTCGTGAGCTGTAGATAGCGAAATGTCACGGTCACTCTGATCCGTGATTTCGGTAGCGCTGACTTCAGCAGATGAGCGATTCTGCAGGTTAGCTGAAAGGAATTGCCCTCAACTGTTGCATTGCTGATTTGACTTGCTTCCAGCCATCAAACAGAGAGCGAGACTTTTTACCTGCCAGAGCATGGGTGCCTATGATATTCTTCAGCTGTGACCTCCACAGCACACACGCTGGCGCAGAGAAACTAGAACACCCAGATTAGCACACAGAGACCAGAGTTGTAGATGATTTTTAAACCATTTTCTTGTGCATTCCTGTAAGGGGAAAAACACAAACAAGGTCTGGGATATAACTTACAGAATGTGATATAGTTCCTGCTGAGATCATAATCATCTTCAATTATCTCCACAGGAGATTACACTTCAGTCTGTGTTGCTTCTTCTTTTGAAATTTCTCCTTCTGAAAAAGGGTGTGACATTCTGCTGTCTCTCAGGACTGAGTATGATCCACACAGGAACTTTTTAGGAAGTCACTGAATTACATTCGCAGAATTTATATTCTCAATCACCTTTGGAATGTTTGGCCTTTTTTCAAACACGTCTTATTTACGAGTTCAATGTGTCCGTCTGTAATTCGGGCTCCGATCCAGTGTTATGACACTACCAAACATGTCTTTAAACTAGTCTCCTGGTCTCTCAATTTTTACCTTCAACAATAACTGCACATTCTCAAGGGCAATTAGGGGCAGGCAATAAATGTTGGCATTGTCAGTGACACCTAGATCTCATGAAAAATTGCTTTATTTATCACCAAAATTGATACAGATTCAGTTGCCTCTGTCATACCTCCTTTTCTCACCCCCTGAGCTCCCCACCCTCCCCCCACTACTCTAGCTCTGAACGTATGCCTTTTTTGAGCTCCTCCTATCTCCCCTCGTGTACCTTCATTCATTAGAACCACCTCCTGATCCTTTGACCCTACTCCCACTATTCTCCTCCCTTTCAAAACAGCTGTCATCACTCCCTTTCTCAAAAGAATCCATGCTCGATTCCCCTCCCCTTGCCACAAAAGTGCTCTTTCTCCTTCCTCCCTTTCATTTCCACAGTCCGGGGCTCGCAATTGTTTTCCACCTTTCTCACAACTTCACGTTTGAATTTGTCCAATCAGGTTTCCACCCTGCCACAGCACTGAACTGGCTCGAATCAAAGTCGTATGTGTGACTCTGACCATATTGCTTGCTTCCGTCGACAGAAAATCTTGTGAATATGGAAAGCACTGCACAGACGTGTGTTAGGTACTCGCTTTCTGACATGACACTCTGTCATTCTCCCCAGATTCTGCTTCGGTAATTCTACTGTTTAAGTTGCTTAACCGATGGTTGACAAGTGTTATGGAATCATGATGGAGCTTCATTATCTCTGACCACGACCCCTTCAATAATTTTAACAGAATTAACAGTTTCTCAGCAGTTGCATGCTGCAGAGACACAAGCTCTGGTTGGTTAAATCCAGGTCCTGCCTCAATTTCATTTTCACCCTTTAATCACAGAAGGAAATACAGGCTCAAATGACTCGATTGCAGTCATTTTGATAAAGGTGTTTACTTGTAATAAATCATTATTCTAATCTGATTTGTGTAAATTCAAATTCTGCAGAAAATCCCAACATCTTCGCCACCCTCAAACCTAAATATCAGTTGACAATTACTCGCAGGTTTTATAGGCTCCTTCTCCCTGCAGGGTTGATGCTCACTTTAATCATGGGCAGCACGGTAGCCTTGTGGTTAGCACAATTGCTTCACAGCTCCAGGGTTCCAGTTTTGATTCCGGCTTGGGTCACTGTCTGTGCGGAGTCTGCACATCCTCCCCGTGTGTGCGTGGGTTTCCTCCGGGTGCTCCGGTTTCCTCCCACAGTCCAAAGATGTGCAGATTAGGTGGATTGGCCATGATAAATTGCCCTTAGTGTCCAGAATTGCCCTTAGTGTTGGGTGGGGTTACTGGGCTATGGGGATAAGGTGGAGGTGTGGACCTTGGCAAGGGTGCTCTTTCCAAGAGCCGGTGCAGACTCGATGGGCCGAATGGCCTCCTTCTGCAGTGTAAGTTCTACGAATTCTATGATAATCTATAGCCATTCAAACCGCGTCCCAAACCTCCTGGACCATTAATAGATGACAGCGCTTCTTGTGATAGAACAGAAGAGATGCTAATGTTCCTGTTACACTCTGTATGCGCTCCTGAACCTGTTAACAAGGTGAAGGTAGGTCTTGTGAGAGTGCAGCAGAGGGCTGTTCCTGACCGTGCTGCAGGCTGCGTTGGTTATCATTTAGATGTCGAGCTCGGAATCATTTTTTCTGCATTGCTGAGTAACACTTGATGGATTTCCATTAACATTATTTGACCTCCTCCCACTCCCAACTTCACATACTCCATCAAACCTTAAATTGTACTGCCAAGGGACCACTGTTATAGCAAATGGACATTAGCTGAAGCATCAAACCCAAGCAATTTTCTTTACTGTTTTCTCACTCAGCAAACTCGATGGGCCAAAAGGCCTCCTTCCTTGCTGTCCTGGTCTGTGATTCCATGATTTGTCTACCAGTTTTGTTCTCAATTCTCCTTTTCTCCTTCTAGCATTAATTCCTTGCGAGTGTTGATTTTGTTGATTTTTATCATACTCCCCCACTCCCCGCAACTGCTTCATTCAAGTGATTATATTTTATAGCTTAGCTTACACAGCCCTCTATGCAACTGTTTTATGAGGATGTGATTTTAACTCTTCCCACCCAGCAGAACCCAAGGTGGGTGGTTAAAATCCCTCTGAATTATTCATTGCTTGAAAGCCTGTGCTGTATTGCCTCACCTCGAGACAAAAGGGGTAGACAGGCCCCAGGGGGTTAAAGGGGAGTAGAAGGGGGAGAGAATGGGGGTGGGGTAGAATGTTAGTTCTGGAAGGTCGCACATGGTGACAGCAGCAACAAGGGCATTGAAAACGGCCATCTTGGATGGCCCCCATACAAAGTGATCATCAGGCGCCTGCTGAACGTGATCATGAAGCCATCTGGAGAGAGAATATCAGAGGTGATCATCTCTCTGGACGCAGTAAAGGCCTTCGACAGGGTCGAATGGAAGTATCTCACAGAGGTACTGGGACAGTTTGAATTTGGACCAGGGTTCACCTCATGGGTGAAATTACTGTACATCGCTCCCATGGCGAGCTGACAAACACCATCGGCTCTCGATACTTCCGGCTGCACAGAGGCACGAGGCAGGGATGCCGTTGTCCCCGCTTCTGTTTGCCCTGGCAATTGATCCATTGGTGATTGCGCTCAGAGTGTAAAGGGGTGGAGAGATATCCAAAGGGGAGACCGAGAGCATAGAGTCTCACTCTATATGGATGACCTGCTCTTCTACATCTCAAACTCCCTGGCCAGCTTGGAAGGAATAATGGAACTCCTGAAGGAGTTCAGAACCTTTTCAGATTGCAAACTCCTCCTGCTAAGAACAAAATCTTCCCTGTAAACCGCAGCGGGGAGGAGCAGAGATGGGGAGACTGCCATGCAAACTGGCCCAGACCAAATTCCGATACCTGGGGATCCAAATAGCTCATGACTGGACACAGATCCACAAATGGAACCTGACGATTCTGATTGAGGAAGTCATAGAATGTAGAATTTACAGTGCAGAAGGAGGCCATTTGGCCCATCAAGTCTGCACCGGCCCTTGGAAAGAGCACCCTACTTAAGCCCTACACCACCCTATACCCGCAACCTCAACTAACATTTTTGGACACGAAGGGCAATTTAGCATGGCCAATCCACCTAACCAGCACATCTTTGGACTGTGGGAGGAAACCAGAGCACCCGGAGGAAACCCACGCAGACACGGGGAGAACGTGCAGACTCCACACAGACAGTGACCCAAGCCAGGAATTGAACTTGGGACCCTGGCGCTGTGAAGCAACCGTGCTAACCACTGTGCTACCGTGCTGCCCTAAAATGTCAAAAGGGACCTGCAGAGGTGGGACTCACTCCCACTCCCCCTGGCGGGGAGAGTGCAGACGAATGTGCTGCCCAGGTTCCTCTTCCTGTTAAGATCCCTCCGGATCTTCATCCCAAGGCTTTTTCACCACAATCAATAAACCAATTGATGCACGATCAATTACTGCAAAGACGAGGTTAAAGCATAACTGAAAGCTTTAATAGACTAGAACTGTTCCCCAGCAGCTCAGGTACAGAATGAGGGCTGCTGGGACGGCACCGACACTTATACCCCACCTATCTGGGTGGAGCTACATACTATACAGCCAATGGTAAACCCCAGGTTTGACCAATGGAACTTCAGCCTCTCGGGTGCTGCAATACCTGATAATGCCACATTCACCCCCTGTTAAAAAAGTGTCCGGCGGGGGTGGTGGCCAGCGGCTACAACTGTATTCAACATGGTATGATCAGATATGGAGGTACAGTGATACCTCCTTACAGTGTTTAGAGGATATTTACAGTTATGGCAGATATATACAGTCAGTGTTTATTCTTTACAGTTACAGATCGGTTAAGTTGAAGCAATCAGTCGGTCGGGTGCCCTGGTCGTCCTCTGGGATCGTCTGGGCCTCGGTGGTGATTCCAATGGGGGTCCAGGCGTCTGCGACTCCGGGAGCGTGGCTTCGGCCTCCATGGCAGCTTCGTCACCCCTAGACTGTGCTGGTGGGGAGAGCGGTTGACCTGGGAGGGGAGAGCCTGTAGGGGGCATCGGTGGGTGGGAGGGCCCAGGCAGGAGCGACGGGAGGATTGACCCTCCTGTGAGGTGCTGCGGAGGGGGCGGGGGGGTGGGGTGGTGGTTGGGGTGCGCATCGGGTTCCGGCGGGCGCCAGGTCCCGTAGGGAGACCGTATCTTGTCGGCCGTCAGGGAACGCCACATAGGCGTACTGGGGGTTAGCGTGCAGCAGATGTGTTTTCGGAGCAGGATGGGTCCGGGTGTCGCTAGCCAGGTCGGGAGTGCGGTCCCGGAGGTGGTCTTCCTGGGGAAGACAAGGAGACGTTCATGAGGTGTCTGATTAGTGGTCATACAGAGCAATGACCGGATGGAGTGGAGGGCCTCCTGGAGGTCTTCTTGCCAGCGGGAGACTGGGAGGTTCCTGGACCGTAGGGTCAGTAGGACGTCTTCCAGACCGTTCCATTCTCCCTCTCTACCTGCCCGTTTTCCCGGGGGTTGTAACTGGTCATCTTGCTTGAGGTGATGCCCTTGCTGAGCAGGAATTGACGCAGTTCGTCGCTCATAAAGGAGGACCCCCTATCACTGTGCATGTAAGTGGGGAAACCCAACAGTGCAAAGATACCATGGAGGGCCTTGATGACGGTGGTGGTGGTCCAGTCGAGGCAGGGGATGGCGAAGGGGAACCGGGAGTACTCGTCAATCACGTTCAGGAAATACGTGTTGCAGTCGGTGGAAGGGAGGGGACCTTTGAAGTCCATGCTGAGGCGTTCAAAGGGACAGGAAGCCTTTATCAGGTGCACCCTCTCTGGCCGGTAGAAGTGCGGTTTGCACTCTTTGGCAAATTTATTCAGATTTGGCAGTCCCTGGTGGCTGTCCTGACCTCTTCGATGGAGTAGGGCAGGTTGCGGGTCTTAACAAAGTGGAAAAAGCGAGTGACCCCAGGGTGGCAGAGGTCCTCGTGGAGGGCTCGGAGGCGGTCCACTTGTACGGTGGCACATGTGCCGCGGGACAGGGCGTCAGGAGGCTCGTTTAGCTCCCCGGGACGATACAAGATCTCGTAGTTGTAGGTGGAGAGTTCTATCCTCCACCGCAAGATCTTGTCGTTTTTTATGCATTATCGAACGTGAACGCCACCGACCGTTGGTCAGTGAGGAGAGTGAATCTCCTGCCGGCCAGGTAATGCCTCCAATGTCGCACAGCTTCTACTATGGATTGGGCCTCCTTTTCGACTGAGGAGTGGCGGATTTCGGAAGCATGGAGGGTACGGGAGAAGAAGGCCATGAGTCTGCCCGCTTGGTTGAGCGTGGCCGCCAGAGCTACGACGGACGCATCGCTCTCGACCTGGAAGGGGAGGGACTCATCGATGGAGTGCATCATGGCCTTTGCAATGTCTGCTTTGATGCGGCTGAAGGCCTGGCGGGCCTTCATCAACAGAGGGAAGGTTGTGGACTGGATCAGGGGATGGGCTTTGTCTGCATAGTTAGGGACCACTGGGCGTAGTAACTAAAAAACCCGAGGCAGCGCTTCAGGGCCTTGGGGCAATGAGGGAGGGGGAACTCCATGAGGGGGCGCATGCGTTCAGGGTCGGGGCCTATAACTCCATTTCGCACTACGTAGCCGAGAATGGCTAGACGGTCGGTGCTAAACACACATTTAACCTTATTGTACATTAAGTTAAGGATTTTAGCGGTCTGGAGGAATTTTCGGAGGTTGGCATCGTGGTCCTGCTGGTCATGGCCACAGATGGTGACGTTATCGAGATACGGAAACATTGTGCGCAAGCCGTACCAGTCAACCATTCGGTCCATCTCGCGTTGTAAGACCGAGACTCCGTTAGTGACACCGAAGGGAACCCTTAAAAAATGATAGGGACCCCACGAGCTGCGTTAAGCTCTCCCCACCAAGGGAGCCACATGGCCGAGGGGAAGTACTCCGGGCCATGGCCTCTCCCAGCCAGCGCTCAACAATAGTTCCATAATATTTGAAGATGGCTTGAAGACCTCAGAGATGCAAAGTCCCTTGCACCCTCCCCACCCACCAGCTCAGGGGTGACCCCTGACCCAGAACCTTTCAGCCCCTAGACCAACCCCAACCCCTCTGAGGGGTACAGCACACCCCCAACCGGAGCTCTGAGGCAGCAGCTCCAGTGCCCTTGAGCTGACTTCCCGTTGGGGAAGTCGGTTAATTCCTGGGATGCTGCTGCATTTGACTTCAATCCCTTTAATAAGATTGAAACGAATGCAAATGAGGATTAATGATATTCCCACTGTTTTTGGCCGACATCCGGAACTCGCCATCGGGAGCGGGTCAGGTTTGCGCACGGCATGAACCTTGATCTTGGCCTTTCCCGATATTCACCCGGCGCGCCCGGATCTGCGCCGGCCGCAACATGATTGCTGAATCGCACCCCTAATCTCTGGAGCTCCATCTCTGAAACTCTGCTTCTGCAGATCTCTCTATCTTTCAAGATGCCCCTAAATACTTACCTCTTTGACCAAGCTATTCATCACCTGCACTTAATGTGGCACAATTCTTTACTTGATAATTGTGGCGTTTTGGGACATTTATGTTGCTATTCAGGCCTGAACCAAGTGAAATCACTGCAGCTTTCCTACCAGGCTGGAGCAAGTCTAAAGGGAGTCGGCCCTGAAAGGGATTCTCCAGTCAGCTAGCCGCGTTTTCCTGCGTGTCACGTCCCCATCAGCAGCAGGATTCTCCATTCCTGCAGCCGGCCAATGGGATTTTCCATTGTGGGCCACCCCACGCCATCGGAAAACGCACGGGCGTGGGTGCGCTGCCAGCAGACCGGAGGATCCTGCCGACGGAGAATTCGAGGTACATTTCTTACTTACCCTTGAAGACCATGAGGAGCAGGAGTTCTCCCATATGCAAGTTAGGGCCTCACCTACCCTGGATTTTCCTTCCCTCCAACCATTGCCCCTCCTGATCCCTTCGTGGGACCCTCTTCTTTTTATTGGCAGGTGGCCTTGGGATACCCAATCTTCCATTGGCCAGCTGCAATTCCCACCTTAATAGAGTAAGAAGTCTTACAACACCAGGTTAAAGTCCAACAGGTTTGTTTCGAATCACTAGCTTTCAGAGCACTGCTCCATCCTCACCTTAATAGAAGGCCTGGTTATCAGGTGTGGTGGTTAAAATCATGCTACAATGGAGCGATTTGATGAATGTAGGAATTTCAGAAATTGTGTTATATGTAGTTGGTGCAGTAAGGGTTAAAGGCCTGGGTTAGTGCGCGACTGCTGCGGTCATGTTGTTTTAAATCCTGGTTCGACAGGCAGCTAGGTTTTTTGAAGACAGACGTGCAATTAAAACATCATAAAAGTAAGATCATAATATCATTCCAGCTGTGGATATTATTTGTTGAAGTTGGAGTCCTAGTAACTGTTGTGGTCTGGTCTGGAATGTAATAGTGAATAACAACTTATTCAAATGGTTGCGCTGTGCCAGCTTATGATTCTGTAATCAACTCGCCCCGTTTCGAATCAGGATTTAAAATCAACTCCACGTAATCTATAAATGCTTTTATAATCTAATAATTCAGGCTAATGGCCAGATAAGACTATGGATGAGTATTGGAAGGCCAGCCCTGACCCTCCACTCGTTAAATGCCATATACACAGACTTTCCTAATAATAATCTTTAATAGTGTCACAAGTAGGCTTACACTAACACTGCAGTGAAGTTACCGTGAAAATCTCCGAGTCGCCACACTCCGGCGCCTGTTCGGCTACACTGAGGGAGAATTCAGAATGTCCAATTCACCTAAAAGCACGTCTTTTGGGACTTGTGGGAGGAAACCGGAGCACCCGGAGGAAACCCACGCAGACACGGGGAGAACGTGCAGACTCCGCACAGATAGTAACCCAAACCAGGAATCGAACCCGGGTCTCTGGTGTTGTGAAACAATAGAGCTAAGCACTGTGCTACTGTACCGCCCTTCTTGAATAGTATTGGGAATCCTTGCTAAGTTTCCTATTCCTAACCTGAGCCGTTGTGGCCCACACCAGCTTATATTAGAACCTCAGAAATAGGAGCAGGAGTAGGCCATTCAGTCTTCTAAGCGTGCTTTGCCATTCGATGAGATCAAGGCTGATCTTCTATTTCAACACCATTTTCCTGCACTGTTTTTAATATATAGAAATCTAACAATCTCGGTTTTGAACATGCTCACTAACTGAGCCTCCATAGTCCACTGGGGTAGAGAATTCCAAAGATTCACCACCCTCTGTGTGAAGAAATTACTCCTGTCCCTGATTCTGTATCCCCTGTTTTGTGAGGGCCACGAAGAATCCAGCACGAGTTTTAAGGATACAATGTAATAACATTTATTTACAATAACATATATATATAACAGCAGCAGCAGCAACTTCCCTTGCTGCACATTCCTTCCTGCTGGTTCCAAACTGGCCAGCTTTATTTATACATGGAGTTTACTAATGGTTTCTCTGCCCCCCTCATTGGGGAAGCTCATACTCCCACAGGATTGTGGAATTGTCATTAGTCCCCAGCCAATGGTAAGCAGGCAGGTTATAACATCCCTCCCCCCCAAAGTCCTCCGAATCCCCCGAAGACCCTGGCGAAGGAGGGCGTCGGACTCGTTTTGCCGCAGGCCGGACACCATTTGCACGCGGCGCTGGATGAGGCGGCGTGTAACGAGACGGAGACCGGCGCTTCCGTGATGAACGGCGTAACGGTTGTACATCCACGGCCCGTGGGCCCGAGGATTCCCCCTCTGATGCATCCTGTATCTCCATCTCGGAGTCAGAGTCTGCTGCCTCCATCATGTCAGCGTCTCTATCTCCTTTTGGTTCTGTAACGACCTGCGCAGGCTTTGAGTGAGGCACCAGTGGAAGATTGTGAGGACTACCTTCCAATGTCTCTGGTCTCTGTGGCTGTAGCAATGAGCTCCGGGGGCGGGGAATCTTTGGAAGGGATAGTCTTCTGGACCGAACGTGGTCTACATGTTTGCGCTGGAGACGACCCTGGGCTTGTACCTGGTAAGATATAGGGCCTGTTTGGCGAAGGATTACGGCAGGAACCCACTGGGCACCACCAGCAAAATTCCGAACGAACACTGGGTCACCGGGCGCAAACTGCCGAATCAGCCGATGCCACGAAAAACCCTGTCCCTGCCGTTCTTGTGTGCGGCGTACTTTTGGCCCAATGTCCGGGAAAACCATACTAAGGCGGGTGCGAAGTCTCCGGCCCATTAGGAGTTCTGCATGAGCTACCCCAGTCACCGCATGGGGGGTTGTCCTATACGAAAACAAAAAGTGAGCCAGTCTCGTGTCCATTGATCCGGAAGACTGCTTCTTTAGGCCTCGTTTAAATGTCTGCACTGCGCGCTCTGCCAACCCATTTGAAGCCAGGTGGTAAGGGGCAGTGCGGATATGGCATATGCCGTTCATCTTCATGAACCTCGCAAACTCCTCACTCGTGAATGGAGTGCCGTGACCAGCACCTCGGGGAGGCCATGCGTACTAAAAGACAAATGCATCTTCTCAATTGTTGCGCAGGACGTTGTGCCCAGCATCTTATGCACCTCTAGCCATTTAGACTGGGCGTCGATTAACAGAAGGAACATAGATCCTTGAAAAGGGCCTGCGAAATCCGCATGCAAGCGCGCCCAAGGCCGCCCTGGCCATTCCCAGTGATGTAGGGGCGCGGCCGGCGGAAGCTTCTGATGCTCCTGGCAAATGGAGCCGCTTTGGGCCAGCTTCTCAATGTCAGTGTCGAGGCCTGGCCACCAGACATAGCTCCGGGCCAACATTTTCATTTTGGTCACACCTGGATGCCCATTGTGCAAGTCTCTTAGTATCAGCTCCTGTCTTTTTTCCGGGACAATCACACGCGTCCCCCACAAGAGGATGCCGTCTTCCACGCTGAATTCTGAAAGCTTGGAGGAAAATGCCCCCAACTCGCCTGGGAGCTGTCTATGCTGCCCACCATACAGGACTATGTGCCGAACCTTTGACAGGACTGGCTCCGTCTGGGTCCACTCACGGATCTGTGATGCCGTGACAGGCAAGGTGTCCATAAAATTTAGGGTTGCAACCACCTCACCGGTTGTGGGGGTCGACATGGGGCCGGTCGATAAAGGCAATCGGCTCAGAGCGTCGGCATTCGCTATCTGCGTTCCTGGTTTGTGCTCCAGAGAATACTCGTATGCAGCGAGCAACAAAGCCCAGCGCTGGATCCGTGCGGAAGCAATGGGCGGTATTGGCTTATCCTCGCTGAAAAGTCCCAGCAGAGGCTTATGATGAGTCACGATAGTGAAATGGCGGCCATACACGTACTGGTGGAAGCGTTTCACCGCAAAAACCACTGCCAGGCCCTCCTTCTCGATCTGCGCATACTTTTTCTCCGCTGCGGGAGATGTGTCAATGTGCGGGAGGCGAAAGCTATCAGCCGCTCGGCCCCATTCTCCATCTTGTGGGACAGGACGGCCCCAATACCATACGGGGATGCATCACATGTGACGAGCAAAGGCTTTCCAGGATCATCGTGGGTTAGTAACCCAGACAACGACAATTGTTGCTTTACCCGCCGGAAAGCGGTTTCTTGCGGCTGACCCCAAACCCAGGTGTGATTTTTCTTTAGCAGAAGGTGCAAAGGGGCCAGCGTAGTTGCCAGATTGGGGAGGAACTTCCCGTAATAGTTTACAAGACCGAGAAAAGAACGAAGATGCGAAGTGTCAGTCGGGGCGGGGGCCTGTTGAATTGCGCGCACCTTCTCTGCGATGGGGTGCAAACCTTCGCGGTCCACCCGATAACCTATGTAGACTCCTTCCTTTGCCTGAAATACGCACTTTGTGCAACGTAAACGGACTCCAGCCTCCGAAAAGCGTCTAAGGACAGCCTCCAGATTTTCCAAATGTTCCTGCTCCGACGTCTCTATAATTAAAACGTCATCTAAGTAGACAGCGACACGCAGTAAACCTCTCAAAATGCCCTCCATAACACGTTGAAAAATAGCGCAGGCAGAGGATACTCCAAAGGGCAACCGTGTATATTCATACAGGCCCCGGTGTGTATTAATCGTTACATATGGTCGGGAGGCAGGGTCCAGCTCCGACTGTAGGTAGGCGTGACTCATATCTAATTTTGTGAATGAGAGTCCGCCTGCAAGCTTCGCGGAGAGATCCTCTATGCGAGGCATTGTATATCAGTCGAGTCGGGAAGCCGTATTCACTGTAAGTTTATAGTTGCCACACAAGCGAACTGTGGCATCTGACTTCATTACAGGTACAATTGGTGCTGCCCAGTCAGCGAAACGGACGGGCCTGATAATACCCAAACTCTCCAAACGAGTGAGCTCCCCTTCTACCTTCTCGAGCAAGGCGTAAGGCACCGGGCGCGCCTGGAAATAGCGCGGCGTGGCTCCTGGTTTGACTTGGATACGGGCTACGGCCCCTTTTATTTTCCCCAAACCAGGCTGGAATACATCTGGGTATCGTCCTAGCACCTCAGTCAGCCCTCCAGAAACTTTTTGGAGGATGTGCTGCCATTGCAACCGCAAATGGCGCAACCAGTCCCGACCCAACAGGCTGGGCCCATGGCCGCGCATCACGAAGACCGCTGCGCCAGTGTCCAATTCCATCTCAAGCGAGTGACCATTGATCCGTACTGTCACCTTAATGGGGGCCACACGGGAAGCTGCCACACAATGCAGCTGCAGGCAGTCGTCCTCCATCGCCATGTCCTCAGGAGTAGTTGCCACAGGTTCATCCACATGGAAGGTACGGCCCCTGGGCTGGTCACAGTTTCGGTCGGAACGACGGCGCCTCTGCGCCCCCAGGACCGTCGTCCGCGACGGGGTCGGCGCCTACAAGTCTGACACGGACATGGCTCCTCGTCCATTGGTTCTGGAGAATGCTCCCTTTGGGGAGGAATGTCCGACGGCCACTGGCGTCGATCCAGACGTCGCCTCACCCAAGGTACCGCAGGAGTGCGGGGGACGTTTTCGGACGGAAGGGGTTGCGCCCCAAGGCATGCACCTCCATTCCCTGTCGCTCCTGCACTCCTCGTTCTGCGCTCTCTCGGGACAATACTATTTGAATGGCCTGTTGAAAAGTCAATGTTGGCTCAGCTAACAACTTTCTCTGGGTGGCCGCATTGTTAATACCGCAAACCAAACGGTCACGTAACATTTCTGAGGCTTTAGAGAGGGTGCAGAAGAGATTTACCAAGATGTTGCCTGGTATGGAGGGCATTAGCTCTGAGGAGAGGTTGAATAAACTTGGTTTGTTCTCACTGGAACGAAGGAGGTTGAGGGGCGACCTGACAAAGGTCTACAAAATTATGAGGGGCACAGACAGAGTGGATAGTCAGAGACTTTTCCCCAGGATAGAGGGGTCAATTACTAGGGGGCATAGGTTTAAGATGCGAGGGGCAAGGTTTAGAGGAGTTGTACGAGACAAGTTTTTTACACAGAGGGTAGTGGGTGCCTGGAACTCGCTGCCGGAGGATGTGGTGGAAGCAGAGACGATAGTGACGTTTAAGGGGCATCTTGACAAATACATGAATAGGATGGGAATAGAGGGATACGGACCCAGGAAGTGTAGAAGATTTTAGTTTAAATGGGCAGCATGGTCGGCGCAGGCTTGGAAGTCCGAAAGGCCTGTTCCTGTGCTGTACTTTTCTTTGTTCTTTGTTCACCAGTGAAGAAATACTCTGTATTTCTGTTTTCTCTACTCCTCATATTTATCCACATTGTATTCCAATTTTGTGCCCAATCACTTCGCCTCTACAAATCCCCTTGGAACATGTTGTTAAAATATTATTCCTTACGTGCAGGAGTAATGATTTTCTGAATCAATGCTGCTACCCCCTGCTGTTCTTTCCTTACCCCATAGAACCATAGAATCCCTACAGTGCAGAAGGAGGCCATTCAGTCCATCATGTCTGCACCGACCCTTTGGAGAGAGCACCCTTCCTCGGCTCACTTCCTCACCCTATCCCTGTAACCCCACATAACCTGCACCTCTTTGGACACTAAGGGACAATTTAGCATGGTCAATCTACCTAACCTGCACAGCTTTGGACTGTGGGAGGAAACCGGAGCATCTGGAGGAATCCCACGCAGACACGGGGAGATGGGCAAACTCAACACAGGCAGCCACCCAAGTCTGTCATTGAACCCAGCTCCCTGGCGCTGTGAGGCAGCAGTGCTAACCACTGTGCCATCACTGTGTCACAAAAATTAAAATTAAGAATATAAGCCAAAAGTGCCTTTGTGGGAAATATATTGGGATTAAATAGTTTCCTGGCCATTGTATCTGGTGAAGATGGCATATGGGGCTGAATTCTCCGCCGGCGGGATGCTCCGTTTTGCCGGCAGCCTGGGGGTTTCCTGACGGTGTGGGGCTGCCCCACAATGGGGAACCCCATTGACCAGCTGGCGTGACGGAGCATCCTGCCGGCGGGGTGAAACAGAAATGTGGCGGGGCGAGGCAGAGACTGCAGATCATGGTGTATTTGCTTGAAGAGCTGGTTGGCGAATCAGCTGTCTAACTCCTTGTATTTTATCCTCTTTGAGTTGGATAACAGCTTGAGATCATTTAGTGCTTCTTCATTCTGAATAAATGGAAGGGATCATGATGGGAATGGAGGTTTTAAAAAAAAAGTCACTGGCATGGCCCTCATAACCAATCGTAAATTGCACATTCTTCTATTGTAGGAGCACCTCATGGAAGCTAACATTGACCAATTCCGGTGTGCCATGTCATGGGAGTCCAACTATAAAAAGGTACAGTATATATTTTGTTCATAATTTGTAAAGTGTATGTGGAACAACTTGCATTTCTCATTCCGCTGTTCATGGGGAAGAAGGTACCGTTTACTTGAAGAGGGAAATGAAAAGAGCATCTAACAGGATGGGAAAAGGGGGTGATGGGAGGGTGAAGATAAAGGAGCTGCAATAGAGTGAGATTTTGAAAGTCTTTTGAAAGTAGGAATGGAGGTGGTAAGGCAGTGTAAAAACCACCTGGAAATTCAACAGGACAAGAGCGTAGGAGCTGAAAGATTCGGGAATTTGGACTAAGAGAGGCCCAGTTTCAGAACATTAGGATTAATGCTGTGATATAATGGAGGAAATCACTAAGTTAGGCCAGAGCAAAGCCATGGAGAAAGTTCAGAGTAAGGATGAGAATTTTGAACTCAACTCATAGGAGTATGAGTGGAGCAATGAATCTTTGGGAGGACACAAGTATGGTATTTTGTGAGGATGAAGACACAACATTTTGGGTGAATTGAAGCTTGGGGAGGATTTGAGGCCAGAAAAACAACTTTTGCAGGGAAGGGGCCAACATGCAGGGGGAAGAAAATCTTGTTTGCAGATTGGGTGTGGGGTTGAACTTGAGCTTAGGTTTGGGAAAATTGCTCAGGTTCCCCATCTCTTGACTCAACCTGAAGGGGTAGCTGGGGAGATTAATGGAGCCAGGGTCAGAACTACTGGTGGGAGCCAAAAAGGGCATTGTCAGTAGACAATAGAGGAAGGGACATTGGAGGAGGTTGGAATTCCAACAGTATTCCGAGTTGGCAAAGAACTAAGGAGGATAACGAAAGGCAAATGGCCATATTGTCATTTCTGACACTGTTGAATGCAATCTCAGTGTTCTAAGTAAACCCGACAGGAAGGCCTCAAACTGAGGCAGATGAGAACCTAGTAATGCAAAGAGGGGCAGCAGCCCCAGGAAAGTGATAAAACAGCAGAACTGAATACTCCTACAGAAGCTAATTGATGGACAACGGTAGTTTTAATGCCTCTAGTGCACAAAATGTATTTGCCATGGTAAATATTTGATATCGTCATGTAACTTAAAGTCTCCCTGGCTTCAGAACTTTGTCAATTCAAATTATTTTGTTATTTCGAATCACTGCTCCAAGTCCAACAGTCAGATTATTATTAGTAGTCAGAAACTAAATGCAAAGAGTTTTCTAGAAATTGCACACAATAGGAAATTAGGAGTGTCGAGTTAGTAAAATTCTGTTCAGTGAGGTATGTCTTCCTGGTATTCCAATGCAATGGTGTAAGAGCGGAGTGCAATGACCCAAGGACAGGGTGCGATGGTCCAAGGACATGTGCAAGTTTATAGTCTCTTTACACGTGTAAGTTTCTTCTTCGCAGGGTGCCCAGTCCTTGTTCTGCTGTCCTCAGTAGGTGCAGTGTGGATGCTGAGTGTCTCTCCATGGGGAAGAAGCTCAGGCAGATCAGCATGGGATGATGAACTTGGCTAGTAGCCAGCTCAAGAATGAGCTGGGATTTATACAATGGCTTTCAGAACATCTCAGAACACTTCACAGTCAATGATTTACTTCAAATGCACTTCACTGTTTATTAAGGAATTGCAACAGCCAGTTACTGTTTTATTGCTCCAGGTTAAAGTCCAACAGGTTTGTTTCGATGTCACTAGCTTTCGGAGCGCTGCTCCTTCCTCAGGTGAATGCAGAGGTCTGTTCCAGAAACACATATATAGACAAATTCAAAGATGCCAAACAATGCTAGGAATGCGAGCATTAGCAGGTGATTAAATCTTTACAGATCCAGAGATGGGGTAACCCCAGGTTAAAGAGGTGTGAATTGTATCAATTCACACCTCTTTAACCTGGGGTTACCCCATCTCTGGATCTGTAAAGATTTAATCACCTGCTAATGCTCGCATTCCTAGCATTGTTTGGCATCTTTGAATTTGTCTATATATGTGTTTCTGGAACAGACCTCTGCATTCACCTGAGGAAGGAGCAGCGCTCCGAAAGCTAGTGACATCGAAACAAACCTGTTGGACTTTAACCTGGTGTTGTAAGACTTCGTACTGTGCTCACCCCAGTCCAACGCCGGCATCTCCACATCATGTTTTATTGCTGTTATCTATGAGATAAATTTTGGACAGGATACTTTATTTCTATTTTTGATAGTGTGATAAAATCTTTAGTATCCACTTGAAGGGACAGGCAGAGCCTCAGTTCAATATCAAGACAGTATGGCACTCCTTCAGTTCTTCATTACAGTGCCAGCCTAGGTTACGATGTGGAGATGCCGGCGTTGGATTGGGGTGAGCACATTAAGAAGTCTTACAACACCAGGTTAAAGTCTAACAGGTTTGTTTCGAATCACTAGATTTCAGAGCGCAGCTCCTCACCGCACAGGACCTTCAACCGACGTTATACACCAGATACATCGATGACATTTCTTTCCTTTGGACCCATGGCAAAGAATCACTAAAACGACGACACGATGACATCAATAAGTTCCATCCCCCCATCAGACTCACCATGGATGACACTCCAGAATCGTTGCATTCTTGAACACACTTATCTCCATCAAGGACGGTCACCTCAGCACTTCGCTGTACAGCAAGCCCACGGATAACCTCACGATGCTCCACTTCTCCAGCTTCCACCCTAAACACATTAAAGAAGCCATCCCCTATGGACAAGCCCTCCATGTACACAGGATCTGCTCAGACGAGGTGGAGCGTAACAGACATCTACAGATGCTGAAAGATGCCCTCGTACGAACGGGATATGCTGCTCGACTCATCGATCGACAGTTCCAACGCGCCACAGCAAAAAAACGCACCAACCTCCTCAGAAGACAAACACGGGACACATCTGACAGAGTACCCTTCGTCGTCCAGTCCTTCCCCGGAGCGGAGAAACTACGACATCTTCTTCGCAGCCTTCACACGTCATCGATGAAGACGAACATCTTGCCAAGGTCATCCCCACACCCCCACGACTTGCCTTCAAACAACCGCGCAACCTCAAACAGACCATTGTTTGCAGCAAACTACCCAGCCTTCAGAACAGCGACCACGACACCACACAACCCTGCCATGGCAACCTCTGCAAGACGTGCCAGATCATTGACATGGGTACCACCAGAACACCACCCACCAGGTATGTGGTACACACTCGTGCGACTCGGCCAACGTTGTCTACCTCATACGCTGCAGGAAAGGATGTCCCGAGGCGTGGTACATTGGCAAGACCATGCAGACGCTGCGACAACGGATGAACGGACATCGCACGACAATCGCGAGGCAGGAATGTTCCCTTCCAGTCGGGGAACACTTCAGCAGTCAAG
Organism: Scyliorhinus torazame; assembly: GCF_047496885.1. NCBI lineage: Eukaryota > Metazoa > Chordata > Chondrichthyes > Carcharhiniformes > Scyliorhinidae > Scyliorhinus > Scyliorhinus torazame. The sequence goes on from NC_092715.1 coordinate 22,082,840, forward strand.
GGCATTCAGCCTCTGATCTTCGGGTAAGCGTTCTCCAAGGCGGCCTTCCGGGCGCGCGACAACGCAGAATCGCCGAGCAGAAACTTATAACCAAGTTCCGCACACGAGTACAGCCTCAGGGACCTTGGATTCATGTTGCATTACATTCACCCCCCACTATCTGGCTTGGGCTTGCGAAATCCTACCAGCTGTCCTGGTTTGAGACAATTGACACCTCTTTAACCTGGGATTACCCCTCTCTCTGGATCTATAAAGACTTAATTACCTACAAATGCTCGCATTCAAAGTATCGTCTTGCATCTTCGACTTTGTCTAAATATATGTTTCTGGAACATACCTCTTCATTCACCTGAGAAAGGAGCAGTGTTCCGAAAGCTAGTGATTCGAAACAAACCTGTTGGACTTTCACCTGGTGTTGTAAGACTTCTTACCGAGCCTAGGTTATGTTCTCAAGTCTTGAGAGTTGAATCTGAACCTTCTGACTCGAGGGCTGCGAACACTACCCCACCACCAAGCTGACAGAAGAATATTAAGAGGCTTGGGTGAAGATCACCTGCCCATGTCATCAGGGAGTGCCTTTCTCATTCAATAATTTTTCCTCTCTGTCAACAAGAACATATATTTATACGGTGCCTGTAATGTAATAAACCACCCAAGACACTTTTACAGGAGAGTAATTAAACTAAATATGACACTGAAACACAAGGAGATATTAGGGCAGTTGACCAAAAACTCGGTCAAAGTGCGAATGCTTTATGTTGGAGGGGTATAAAGAATGATTCCTGGGAATAGAGGGGTGTCCTCTGAGGCAAGGTTGATTAGAATAGACCTATACACTTTGGTGCTCAGAAGAATGAGAAGTGATCTTTAAATACCTAAGATTCTGCGGGGGGTTCAGGATAGATGCTGTGCGGCTGTTTCTCCACATGGAGAAATATCTGGAGGCTCAGAATCTGAAGATGTGGAGTCCGTGATTTAAGATTGTAATAAGACAGAGGCCAGAATTCTCCTCCGCCTGTAGCAGGGTTCCCAATGCGATGGAGAATCGGGAGTCATGATGAAAACGGGAGGGCACTGACCGGTTTCTGATGCTCCAGCTCTTCCCTGCCGATGGGATCGAGGTTCCAGCTGGCTGCTAGCCAAATTCATCATCCCATACTGATCTGCCTTAGCTTCTTCCCTGTGCACCCATTTGCATCCACTTAGCAGGCCGCGACCCATGTTCTATAGGCCTTTGTGATTCTCTGGTCCTCTGGGCCAGGAATCACATGGGCGGAATTTACTGCAGGTATTTCCCAGCATGGTCCTGACATGGTGGGCCTCACGATGGGCCAAGGGGGTAACTCCTTAAGGGAGTTTCCCCCAGAGTTCATCAGAGACCCACCCCCTCCACCCCACCCCCACAATGCAAGACCTGCCCACCCCACCCCACCAGACCCCCCCCCCCGAGACTCTCCAAATAAAGAGACCCCAGAGACCTCCTAAAAAGAGACCCCAGAGACCCCCTAAATAGGGAGAACTACCTCAAACCCCTCAGTAAAGAGACTCCTGTCAGAAAGCCCCCCAGATAAGAGACCCCTGTTAGGAACCCCACATAGAAAATAGACTCCTGTCTACAAGCTGGAGAGCAGTCCAGACAGAGGCAGTGAAAAGAATTACTGTTGTAACACTCACCTGAACAATACCTGCTGGCTCAGACTAAGGAAGCTCCACATGTCATTTTCAGGAAAGAGAAACAAGTTGCCTTTGTTTAAACCCCTTAGATGGCTGCAAGCCATTCATTCGTTTCCCTTGCTGGGCTGTGAGTGACATATGCAGCTGTTAACCTTGCTTCATTCATCTTCCTCCACGATTGAGTAACTCTGAGGTGCTCTAACCATATGTTTATAAACATCAAACACTTCAAAGAGAGTTACATGTATTCCAATCACCCCCCTTCACACTTGAGTAATTTTGAAGTGGTCAGCTGGAAATTATAATAATCATAATCTTTATTAGTTCCAGGTAATATTCAATTAGTGTCACAAGCAGGCTTACTTAACACTGCAATAAAGTTACTGTGAAAATCCCCGAGTCACCACACTCTGGCGCCTGTTCGGGTACACAGAGGGAGAATTCAGCACCTAACAAGCACGTCTTTCGGGACTTGTGGGAGGAAACTCCGGAGCGCCCGGAGGAAACCCACGCAGATTTGGGGAGAACATGCAGACTCCGCGCAGACAGTGAATCCGGGAATCGAACCCGGCGCCCTGGCGCTGTGAAGCAACAGTACTAACCACTGTAGCTGTTGGCTTGACTGTCAAGTGCTTCCCAATTGTACTGTGGGAAGCCCATGGTTGATAAGAGATTCTCTTTCAATGATTCATATGTCTGTAGGTTACAATGACAGTCCAAAGGTTTACCATAGGCATCCATGATTACAACCAAGAAGGAATTATGATTTGCTGTATGTTTTCGACCTGGTAAACTGCGTTCTATTAGATGTATTGCAATAAATTCCCCATTCACCGCTGTCATCATCTGTCAGCTGGTCTCTTCAAACTTCCTTCTCTTTTTAAGAAATCTTCTGAATCTTTATCCTTATTGGCTGATATAGGAAGTCTTGATGATGTCATCACAGAGACTTCCAGATCCTACTTAATTAATGAAGAAACATTGAAAATAGGAGCAGGAGTAGACCATTCGGCCCTTTGAGCCTGCTCCGTCATTCAATATGATCACGGCTGATCCTCTAACTCAACACCATACTCCCAAGCCCGCTCCATATCCCTTGATGCCTTCAGAGTCTAGAAATCTATCTGTTTCCTTCTTAAATATATTCAGTGACTTGGTCTTCGCAGCTTTCTGCGGTAGAGAATTCCACAGGCTGACCACTCTCTGAGTGAAGAGGTTTCTCCTCATCTCAGTCCGAAATGACCTACCCCCGTATCCTGAGACTGTGACGCCTTGTTCTAGATTCCCCAGCCAGAGGAAACAACATTGCTGCACCAGTCTGTCCAGCCCTGTCAGAATTGTATTCATTTCAATTAGACCCCCTCTCATTCTCCTAAATTCCAATGAATACAGGCCCAGTCGACCCAAATTCTCCTGATGTGTTGGAGCAGGGTCAGGGCTAAATAGCTGGCTTTTAAAGCAGACCAAAGCAGGCCAGCAGCGCAGGTTCAATTCCCGTACCAGCCTCCCTGAACAGGTGCCGGAATGTGGCGGCTAGGGGCTTTTCACAGTAACTTAATTTGAAGCCTACTTGTGACAATAAGCGATTTTCATTTTCATTTCATATCACCCGAAGCAGTTACATTAGCTGGAATTTTGTCCGACATTGGCAAAGGCCGATGTTGGGCGTGAAAAGTGGCGTTGAAGCCAACGACAACAATGGCGGATTTCTCCACCATATAATGCGGGATTTTGAAAAAAAAAACTTGAAGTCACGGGTCCCACAATGGATTGGATTGGATTGGATTTGTTTATCGTCACGTGTGCCGAAGTACAGTGAAAAATATTGCTGTATTGCTGGCCTCTGATTTGCCTGCCCCACCAGCAACTCAAGCACTTGGTGATCCAGGGCGCCAATTTTAAAGGCCACCCCAGCGTTCAGTAAGCAAACCAGTTCACCCAGGTGCACCTGCCTGGCATCCCCATGCACTATCCAAGCACATCCCTCTTTCCCCTGGGAGTACTGCTCGCCAGGTGCAGGCCTTTGGACACCAGCCATGCTTCACGCCATTCTGCCATCATGCTGCCATGGATGGATCTTTTGATGTGGAGGGATGATTCCGGTGTACCTGCCTGATGATTAGTTGATTTATGATAATGAGGTACCCTGTATTTCATGTTAGGACACACGACCCGTCACTGACTGGGGGACAATCGTGTCATGCTTTCACATTGTCGAGAAACACAACTTTGGCCTTCTTGCGACATTTTGTGCTCCCTATCACCGAACCCGTCGATGCGAGCAGGGGTGGAAAAGCCTGGCCATTGTACCTGTTGCGGTGAATTGGACTGTTATTAGTAGTTGCACTGTTATTAATGAAAATGAAATGGAAATCGCTTATTGTCACAAGTAGGCTTCAAATGAAGTTACTGTGAAAAGCCCCTAGTCGCCACATTCCGGCGCCTGTTTGGGGAGGTTGGTACGGGAATTGAACCGTGCTGCTGGCCTGCCTCGGTCTGCTTTAACAGCCAGCTATTTATCCCTGTGCTTATCCAGCCCCTTGATGGGCTTAAAATTCACAAACTTGTTCAATGTCTCATCGCCTATATCTGCTTTATGTTGCCAGTTCTACAAGTCACAACTAAATTGTGGAGCTGTGGGCAACTGTTTTATACTGTGGGCAGGGGATCTCCACATCTCACAATTGAGTGGTCAATGAAATCTTGCATGCATGGCGTGCACATAGCTCCATATTACCTCATTTGATTTTGAATAAATAGCCTTCAAGGTAAGGTCTGCCCATAAATAGATCCATTGTAAAGCACGGGCTGGATTCTCTGTTTGGGAGACTAAGTGTTGATGCCAGCAGAGCATGTGTGGACTTTCCTGACAGAAATATCGGCGCAAGACCCTTACTGGTTCTGGTACCGGCGAGGGGCTAGCACCGGTGCCGAGTGAAACTCCCGCGGATAGCGCCGAAAACGGCCAGAGAATGGCCGGGTCCCGGGCTTCGCATGCGCACAGCTGACGACCTGCACCGGTCACGCTGTAAAACATGGCGCTGCCATGCCCGAACCCAATCAGCCAACCACGACCCCACAGTCCATGCCCTGCCCACCCCCACCAGTCACCCCAGCCCTAGCAGAGCCCCCCCCTCCCCCTCCCCCTCCCCCCCCGGCCAGCGGCATGGATCCTGGCCGGATGTGGCGGCGCTGGACACTGCCCGCAACCGGCACTACCGGGTTCCCGCACACTCGCGTCCACACGTGACCCGTGCCGTCGGTAACTCGGCCCATAGAGGGCGGAGCATCGTGGCTGGGCCGGCCGATGGCACACCAACGGCAGTTTGGAGGGGGCGGAGCATGGCGGACCGGCGTCAAACCCCCACCGGCCCCGATTCCAGCGTCGGAATCCATTCTTGGCCGATCGCCGATCACAATTTCGGCGTTGGGCTACAGAGAATCCAGCCCCATGTCTTTTGTACACTCAACCTCTTAATTACATGTTACATAAGATAGAATCTAACAACCTGCAAGAATGACCCTTTTAAAAGCTGCTCCTACCACCTACACAAATGAATTAGAATCGAACACTGTGCTGATGTACAAAGGTTTTCAGAATGATCTTCCACAGTTATTTCTGTTGCTATAGTTACTTACTTGTCTTCCTTTGTAACCCTGACAGCGAGTTTTGTCTGAAATTATGAAGGAGGAAGAGGCCAAGCTGAAACACAAAGTTCAAAAAGCACGACCAACCCCTGCACAGATGGTAAGACAAGATAGGTTATTTTAAAAGGATAATGCCTCTGTTAAACTAACAAGGAAATGTCATAGGAACGTGTTTAGTGTGTGTTAATAACACTAACAAAAATCTTGAGGCTATAATGTTTCAAGAGGCTCTGCATTGAATTTTACAATAATTTGCAAAAAACTCCTGCAAGTTAATTCAACACGATTTTCCCTTCAGAAATCCATGCTAATGAAATGAAAATGGCTTATTGTCACAAGTAGGCTTCAATGAAGTTACTGTGAAAAGCCCCTAGTTGCCACATTCCGGCGCCTGTTTGGGGAGGCTGTTACGGGAATTGAACCGTGCTGCTGGCCTGCCTTGGTCTGCATTCAAAGCCAGCGATTTAGCCCTGTGCTAAACAGCCCCTAAACGCACATCTGTCCATGCTTTGACAAAGAGTCGCCCAGACTCAAAACATTAACTTATTCTCTCGCCGCAGATGCTATCAGACACGTTGAGATTGTCCAGCATTTTCTGTCTTTGTTTCAGATTTCAGCATCCGCAGTCATTTGCTTTTATTCCCACGTGATCATTAATTCTATCCTGAATAATTGTTTCTGGAAGCTTCCCCACCACTGAAGTTAAACTGCCTGGTTTGTATTTGCCGGCCTTCTCTTTGCAACCTTTATTGAACAAGGGTGTATTGTTTGCAATTCTCCAGTCAATGGGTGTTGGATATCCATGGTCAGCAACATCCTTTCAGGGCATGGCACCTGTGTGGTGAATGTATAATGACTGATAATTCACCAGTGCGCTGTGTTATGTTATTAACCCTGTGGGCTCTACCTATGGGCCATTGTGTGTCTTCACCCACAGGGGATATGTTGGTGCATGTACGGGCTCCGCCCATGCCTCCACGCCCTTTATAGGAAGTATAAGAGCTGCTGACCTGCGGGGCTGCCTTCAGTGTTGTACCGGTCAGAGGCAGGCTCAGTTCTAAACTGATTAAAACCACGGTTTACTTCTCCACGTGTCTTCGAGTGAATTGATGGTCGCATCAACCTGACAAAGAGGAGGCTCATTCTGGTGAATCTGCTCTGTCCCTCCGGGACCAATATATGCTCCCTGAGGTGCAAAACATTGAATTGAATGCAGTCAGTACTCCAGATGGGATCTGGTTAAGGCATCACCTTCTCCCATAATATCATAATTTCCAATATTTGTGGGTTTTGCTTTGAGAGATCACTCCCCATTCGTGTTCACAATTTCATTTTCCCCCTGAATACAATTTCTGAAGTTGCAGTTTCCCTTTATTGGGTTAGGTGCAGCCCTGGGACAATTTTATAGCCTTTTGTCTACAAATAACACTGTCTGGAGTTGCCTGAAATGAGTTTTATGTTTTTAAAATCCATTTTGCTCTTGCATTGGACCAGTGACCATGATGAGCACAGGGAAGAATATATATTGTTAAGTCATCAAGTTTAAAAAGTCTCCTGATCTTCTGAGTGCTCCTGCGGCTGTGTTGATATTTAGAGTTTCTTCTGCATTTTCTAGCTGGCAGTGTGAAGTCACGATCTGCTAATCAAAAGGTGCAAACAGCTTCTCAAACACAGTTAACAACCCAGCTCAGCCAGTGAGCAGCACTCACTTGGAAACTTATTTCCACAGTTTAAATGATAAAAAATTGCAAGGAACCAGTCACCAGAATGCTACGTGCTTTACATTTAATTCCTTATTTTCAATCTCGGGATTTAACATTGACTTGTTCTGACTCACCTGGGTCAAGGATCTCAGAGCAGCTGGCAGAACCGCCTGAGGGGGGGGGGAACCCCTGTGAAAAGCAGTAGTCCAGGCTAATGCCCTGGGACATGGGTTCAAATCCTTCCATGACAGTCGATGGAATTAAATTAATAGATTCTGGAATATAAAGTCTCAGTAATGGTGACCATGAAACTATCAGCGCTTTATTATAAAAAGCCATCTGGTTCACTAATGTCCTTTTGGAGAGGAGATCTGTTAGTCCTACATGTGACTCCAGGCCCACAGCAATGTGGTTGACTCTTGACTGTTCTCTGAAATGGCCGAGCAAACCACTGAGCTCAAAGGCCATAAGGGATGGGCAACAACTGCTGACCTGTTGCCAGTGACACCCCATGAAAGAAAAAAAGAGGGATGTAGTCATAATTTATGCAACTGGGTAAGAGATTAGCAAGAACAAACTTAAAAGTAGTAGAACGTAGAACATACAGTGCAGAAGGAGGCCATTCGGCCCATCGAGTCTGCACTGACCCACTTAAGCTCTCACTTCCACCCTATCATACTAACCCAATAACCCCTCCTAACCTTTTTGGACACTAAGGGTAATTTATCATGGCCAATCCACCTAACTTGCACGTCTTTGGACTGTGGGAGGAAACCGGAGCACCCGGAGGAAACCCATGCAGACACGGGGAGAAGGTGCAGACTCCGCACAGACAGTGACCCAGCGGGGAATCGAACCTGGGACCCTGGCGCTGTGAAGCCGCTGTGCTAACCACTATGCTCCCGTGCTGCCCAAGTAATCCAGTAATCTTTGGATTACTCTCAGTCCTACACACAATTAAATATAAAAATGGGAGGCTAAATCAGATGAATGCGTGGCCGGAAAGATGATGCAGACAGGGGGGTTTTAGATTCTTGGGGCATTGGGACCAGCTCTGGGGGAGATGGGGCTTGTACAGGTCTGACAGTTGAACCTAAATAGAGAAGGACTGAGTTCCTTGCAGGACCTTTTGCTAGTGATGTTGTAGAGGGTTTGAACTAACTTGGCAGGGGTGTGGAAACCAGGAGATAATATCCAATAGGAATACCAAGGTACACAGAATACTGGGAGAGATAGATAGCACCAGAGTAGGGAACAATACATTATTAGGGTGGGGTCAGAGTATGGGCAAAGGTAATATAATCTAAATCAGGGTGTGCATGCACGTGGCAAATAAGATTGTTGAGTTACAGGCACAGATTGCCATCTGAAACTATGATGGTGTGACGAATACAGAGACCTAGCTCAAAGTAGGGCAGGACTGGGTGTTAAATATTCCTGGAGGCAGTGGCGTAGTGGTAATGTTGTAATCCAGAAACCCAGAATAATGGGTTCAAATCCCGCCACTGCAGATTGTGAAATTTGAATTCAATATATTCTGGAATTAAAAGTTTACTGATGACCCTGAAACCATTGTCAAAACCCATCTGGTTCCCTAATGTCCTTTAGGGAAGGAAATCTGCCATCCTTACCTGGTCTGGCCTACATGTGACTCCAGACCCACAGCAATGTGGTTGACTCTTAACTGCCCCCTCAAGGGCAATTAGGGGTGGGCAATAAATGCTGGCACAGCCTGCGATGCACACATCCCATGAAGGAATTTTAAAAAAACACAAGGTATTGTGGAAAGATGGGAAGGGAGGAAAGGTGGGAGGGATATTGATTATGAGAAGCATTGCAGTGCTGGAGAGTGAGGATGTTCCAGAGGAGTCAAGAACAGAATTAATTTGGCTCGGGCTAAGGACAAAATAGGTATAATTACATTGCTCAAATTAGTCTACAGGCAACAACTAACAAACTAGTTGGAAGCACAGTAAGAAGTCATACAACACCAGGTTAAAGTCAAAGAACAAGAACAAAGAAATGTACAGCACAGGAACAGGCTCTTCGGCCCTCCAAGCCTGCGCCAACCATGCTGCCCATTTAAACTAAAATCTTCTACACCTCCTGGGTCCGTATCCCTCTATTCCCATCCTATTCATGTATTTGTCAAGATGCCCCTTAAATGTCACTATCGTCCCTGCTTCCACCACCTCCTCCGGTAGCGAGTTCCAGGCACCCACTACCCTCTGTGTAAAAAACTTGCCTCGTACATCTACTCTAAACCTTGCTCCTCTCACCTTAAACCTATGCCCCCTAGTAATTGACCCCTCTACCCTGGGGAAAAGTCCAAGAGGTTTGAGACAAACCTGTTGGACTTTAACCTGGTGTTGTAAGACTTCTTACTGTGCTCACCCCAGTCCAACACCGGCATCTCCACGTCATAGTTGGAAGGATGTGGAGGAACAAATTTGCAAGAAAATAAGAAATGGATGCAAACGTTGTTGTGTATTTATTATGGAGGACCTCAATTACCCCCAAAAGACTGGTGTAAAGAGCAGAGGGGAAAGAGTTCCTAGAATGTGTTCAGGAATATTTTCTACAACAGTGTGTTGAAATCCAATGAGAAAGGAGGCACTGCGAGACCTGGGGCGCGGTTCTCCACTCCCACGCCGGTTGGGAGAATCGCCTGGGCCGACAAAATCTCCGGGAACGCCGGTCCGACGCCCTCCCGCGATTCTCCCAAGCGGCGGGAACGGCCCGGTCGAGTTTCGCGGGCTGCAGGCCGGAAAATCGCCGGAGACACCCAAAATGGCGATTCTCTGGCACCCCCGCTATTCTCAGGCCCGGATGGGCCGAACGGCCAGGCCAAAACGGTGGGTTCCCCCCGGCGCCGTCCACACCTGGTCGTTGCAGTCGTGGGCGGTGCGTGAACGCTGGGGGGGGGGGGTGGGGGAGGCCGGTGGGCGGGGGGCGAGGGGGGATCCTGCACCGGGCTTCACCTGGAATGTGGGGTGGCCCGCGATCGGTGCCCACCGATCGTTGGGCCGTCCTCTCTGAAGGAGGACCTCCTTCCTTCCGCGGCCCCGCAAGATCCGTCCCCCATTTTCTTGCGGGGCGGACTTAGAGAGGACGGCAACCACGCATGCGCGGGTTGGCGCCGGCCAACCCGCGCATGCGCGGATGACGTCCGTTATGCGGCGCCGGCCACGTCATCTATGCGGTGCCACTTTTACGCGGGCTACAAGGCCTGGCGCGGGTAGATGACGCGGCCCCGATACTGGCCCATTGTCAGGGCCTGAATCGGTCGGGACCGGGGCCGTTCCGCACCGTCGTGAACCTCGACGGCATTCACGACGGCGCGGCCACTTCGGCGTGGGAGTGGAGAATCCCGCCCCTGGTTCTTGGGAATCAGGTGGGTCAAGTAGATCACATGCTTACAGAAGAATAGGGAACAGTGATCAATGTATCATTATATTTAGGACAACTGTGGAAAAGGTCAAAGAACAATCCAGAGTACAAATAGTTAACTGGGGAAAAGCCAACTTCAATGGATTAAGAACCTATGTGGGTTAAATAAATTGGAGCCAAAAACTGTGGGGACAAAATTGTAGCAGAACAAAGAGGAGATGGTTCAGGCACAGTCAACATATATTCCCTTGAAAGGGAGGGGAAACAAATCCAGAGTTCCCTAGCTGTTTTTGATTTTTTTTCATTTATTTATTGTCACATACACTGAAGTACAGGTGAAAAGTATTTTTCTGCAGCCGAGGGAACGTACACAGTACGTACATAGAGATAAAAAGAATAATCAACAGAGTATATTGACAAATGGTACATCGACAAACAGTGATTGGTTACAGTGCGGAACAAGGGGCCAAACAAAGCAAATACATGAGCAAGAGCAGCATAGGGCGTTGTGATTAGTGTTCTTACAGGGAACAGATCATCTGAGGGGGAGTCGTTGAGGAGTCTTGTAGCTGTGGGGAAGAATTTGTTCCGATGTCTGGATGTGCGGGTCTTCAGACTTCTGTACCTTCTTTCTGATGGAAGGGTCTGGAAGAAGGCAATGCTGTCTGCCTTCCTGAGGCAGCGGGAGGTGTATACAGAATCAATGTCAGGGTGGCAAGCTTGTGTGATGCGTTGGGCTGAGTTCGCCACACTCTGCAGTTTCTTGCGATCTTGGAACAAGCAGTTGCCATACCAAGCTGTGATGCAGCCAGATAGGACGCTCTCTTTGGCACATCTGTAGAAGTGTGTGAGAGTTGATGCAGACATGCCAAATTTCTTTAGCTTCTGTAGGAAGTGGAGACGTTGTTGGGCTTTCTTGACTGTTGCACCAACGTGAGTGGACCAGGACAGATTGTTGGTGATTGTGACCCCAAGGAACTTAAAGCTATTGACCATCTCCACTTCGGAGCCATTGATGCAGTCAGGAGTGTATGGCATGCTACGCTTCCTGAAGTCAAAGAGAAAGAAATGACAAAAGAGATAGAAATGAAGAGTTTTTAAAAGTGTGCTTACTTATGACAGATAACAAGTAGAAAATACAATGGAGAACCAGGCTGAATATAGAAGGTTCAGTGGGGAGGTGAAAAAGCAACTAAGAGAAGCAAAGAGGGAGTATGAAAAGAGATGGGCAAAGAACATAGAGCAGAATCCCGAAGTTTTCTACGGGCACATAAATAGTGAAAAGGGCGGTAAAAGGAGGAGGGAATTTATACGTGGAGGCAGAGCACAAAGCTGAGGTATTAAATTAATACTTTGCACCTGTCCTTACTGAGGAAAAGATGCTATCCAGTGTTAAGCACCCCGCTTACGTTAAATGCGACGGCTTCCCAAAACCCAGAAGGGCAACTTGAACCCTGGTTCTTAGTGGTGTATGTTTTCAATTTGGTATAATGTGAGAAAAGATATGCAAACCAGAAAGGAATAGTCCAGCCATTTTGCGATGGATTAATAAATATTTAGTATCTTAAACGAAAAACACAAAACAAGAACAACTATAATACACCACAACAGTACGCTTAACTACTCTGATGGCTGTACGCACACGTTTCCTGAATTCTTGACATGCCCCTTGTTCCCAAACAACATTCAATATTATATAACCCTTTGAGCTAAATCCAGCACACAGGTTATTTGTACTCGATTGGAAAAATCAGCAAAGACGTAATCCTATCGCTTCGAGTTTTGGGTTTTAACCGGCTGTCCTACACAGAAACATACATAGAAAATAGAAGCAGAAGGCCATTCGGCACTTTGGGCCTGGTCTGCCATTCATTATGATCATGACTGATCATTAAGTAAAATACCCTGATCCCGCCTTCCCCCCATAGCCCTTTAGTCCCAAGATCTATATCTAATTCCTTCTTGAAATTACACAAGGTTTTGGCCTGAACTACTTTCTGTGGTAGCGAATTCCACATTCACCACTCTTGGGGTGAAGATATTTCTCCTCACCTCAGTCCTAAAAGGTTTACTCCTTGTCCTCAAACTATGACCCCTAGGGCGGCACAGTAGCACAGTGGCTAGCACTGTTGCTTCACAGCACCAGGGTCGCAGGTTTGATTCCCTCTTGGGTCACTGTCTGTCTGGAGTCTGCACATTCTCCCCGTGTCTGTGTAGGTTTCCTCCGGGTGCTCCGGTTTCCTCCCACAATCCGGAAAGACGTGCTCCAGCTGTGGCCTCACCAAAGTTCGATACAACTCCATCATGACCTCTCTGCTTTTGTAATCTATGCCCTGATTGATGAAAGCGAGTGTCCCATATGCCTTTTTCACCACCCTATTAACCTGCCCTTCTGCCTTCAGAGATCTATGGACAAACACGCCAAGGTCCCTTTGTACTTCGGAACTTTCCAGCATCAGACCTTTCATAGTATACTTCCTTGTTAAATTACTCCTTCCAAAGTGTATCACCTCACACTTTTCAAGGTTAAATTCCACCTGCCGTTTCTGACTGTAAGGGGCTTACATTCGTTTTTATCAGTCTCTTTCTCTTTACATACCTATAGAGACTTTTACAGTAAATTTTTATATTCCCTGCTAGTTTACTTTCATATTGTATTTTCCCCTTCTTAATCAGCCCCCGGTCTGTCTTTACTGAATTTTAAACTGTTCCCAATCCTCAGATGTATTGTTATTTTTTGCTAATTTGTATGCCTCTTCTTTGAATCTAATACAATCTCTAATTTCCCTTGTAAGCCATGGTTTGGCCACAGTTCCCTTTCTACTCTTGTGCCAAATTAACAACTTTTTGAGTTCACCTATTTGTTCATTGAATGCCTGACATGGCCTGTCCATTGTCCTTCCTTTCAGTAATGTTTCCCAGTCCATCACAGCCAACCCAACTCATACCTCATATCATTATAGTTACTTTTATTGAGATTCAGGATCCAGTCTTAGAATCAACTACCTCACTATCCACCTTGGTAAAGAATTCTGTCATGTTATGGTCACTCATCGCCAAAGATTTTCTCACAACTAGATTGCCAACTATTCCTTTCTTGTTGCACAACACCACACTCAGTCCAAGATGGCCTGTTCCCTTAGTTCCTCAATGTATTGGTCCAAAACAACATCCTGTACACACTCTTGAAATTCCTTCTCTATTGTACTGTGACTAATTTGACTCACCCAATATATATGCAGTTTAACGTCACCCATAATCACAGATGTTTCTTTAACACATGCACCTCTGATTTCCTGTCTCCTGCTATCCCAACATTACCACTGCAGTTTGGTGGTCTGTATACCACCCCTATGAATGATTTTGTCCTGTGGTGTTGCATAATTTAACCCATACAGAGTCCGCATCATCAGTGCTAATATCTTTCCTCATTATTGTACCAATATTATCTTTAATCAACAATGCAACTCCATCACATTTTCCTTCCTCTTAGCTTTAACTTCGTTTCAGCGGAGAGACTCTGCAGCTGAGTGTGGTTGCAACTGCTGCTACTGTGTCCCTTTCTCCAGTTATTGTACTATGGATGATTCATCCCTTCCCTTTGATGTTACCCACCCTGTGGACCGGCTTTTAGCATTTAAGTTCCAATTCCCTTATCTCTCTACTTTGAAGTTACCTCTTCCACATGGCATTGCTTTCCCCTAGTCACACAGGTAAACATTTGCTTTTCTTACTGATATGCTATTTCGCATCCCAAAACTTCCCTTGTAAATTCCCCTTTTTATTTTGTTTTATTTGATCCCAATTTCACTTTTTAATCTCAATTTTACCCAATTTTTAGCACCTTCCCTCTTTTTTCCAAATAAAATGTCATAATTTGAAAGATGATTTAATTTCACAACCATTTTTTATTTCTACCTAATCGAACATTACAAAGATTTAAAAACATGTATTAACATAAAATATACCCCCAAAGCGTCAAGGGCCAGGATTCTCCGAGCCTGCGCCGGGTCAGAGAATCCCCGGGGGGAGGTGCGAATCCCGCCCTGACACCAGCCGCCCTATTCTACGGCGCCGTTTTTCGGGGGCCGGTGGGATTCCGGCCACGCCAGTCGGGGGCCGTTGACAGTGGCCCCCTCGGTGATTCTACGGGCCCCGATGAGCCGAGTGGCCGCCCATTTTTGGCCAGTACCGCCAGCGTGAATTACTCACCTCACGCACAGCGGAACCTGGCAGGTACGTATGTGGGGGCGGTGGGGGGCGGGGGGCTCCGACCCTGGGGGAGGCCCCACGGTGGCCTGGCCCATGATCGGGGCCTACCGATCTGCGGGCGGGCTGGTTCCGTGGGGGGCCTTCTTTCTGCGTATTTCCGCGCATGGGCCCCGGGCAATATGGCGGAGCCCTACAGGGGCCTAGCGCGGAGAAGGGAACCCTCGTGCATGCGCGGAAATATGCCAGCCGGTCCGCCCATGCGCAAGATCACGCCGGCCGTTCCGCGCATGCGCAAACTCGCGCCGCCCCTTCGGCGCCGGCTGGAGCAGCGGGGATGGCTCCGGCGGCAACCTCGCCCCCTAGAAAGGTGAGAATTCCTCACCCTGGGGGGCCATTTACGCCGGAGTCGGTGGTGCCGGTTTTCCCGCTGGCGTGAGGACATAGCCCCATTTTCAGAGAATCCCGCCCAAGGTTCCCAATAATCTCTTTTACATTCTGACAATGCATCAGCAATTATGTTTTCTCTCCCAGCCACATTAATGATTTTCAAATTAAACAGTTGTATTAACCAACTCCATCTAAATAACTTGGTTTTCTGATTTCAATAGCTCTCCAGAGATTTGAGGGGATTATGATCTGTATATATGATTGTTTCTACTGAATTACTAGCAAGGTAAATCTCAAAATGTTTTATTTTCCGTACCAAACTTGTCTCTTTTTCAATTCTAAAATACTTCTGATGATGAGGATTTAAATTCTTTGAGAAATACCCCACAGGCTTTTCAATTCCATGTCCATCTTCCTATAACAACACAGTCCCCCACACCAATATCACTAACCTCCACGGCCAGTTTAAACTTAAGTCATAATTTGGTGCGGTTAACACTGGCACTGTTGCCAACACAGTTTTAAAATATTGGAATGCAGTTTGGCAGTCCTTTGAAACTTCAAAAATTGTGCGAGTTACAGGAAACAGAGGTTAGTGGTTAATGGATGTTTTCTGGGCTGGAGGTACATTGTAGCATAATTCCCCAGGGGTTAGTATTGGGACCCTTACTTTTCCTGATATATATATATATATTAATGGTCTACAAATTGCTGTACAGGGCACAATTTCACAATTTGTGTACGATAGAAAACCTGGAGGCATTGTGAATTGTGATGGGGATGGTTTAGAACTTCAAAAAGGACATAGACAAGTTGGTGGAATAGACAAGCAGGTGGCATAAAGTTTGATGCAAAGATATGTGAAGTGATTAATTTGGTAGGAAGAACATGGAGAGGCAATAAAGGATACAACTTTAGAAGGGGTGCAGAATCAGAGAAACCCAGGTGTGTATGTGCAGCTGTATATCTGCATCAGTCATTGAAACTGGCAGGACAGGTTTTATTAATGGGGCATAGAGTACAAGAACAAGGAGGCCAAGTTGAACTTGTATAAGGCACTAGTTTGGCTTCAGCTGGAATATTATGCGCGATTGAATGGCCTCGTCGTGCCTGAGATCTGTGAGGGTGAAATCCTGACTTACATATTTAAGTGAGCAGTTAGGCTTACTTAAATATGTTGGTGCCCGATGTTCCCGAGGCCCGGGAACGAACGCCTACGCCTGGGAAACCTCGCCATGGTGGCATTTAGCACTGGTCCACACAAACGTGGACCGGGTGAAATGGTACCTGGGGGGTCTACCGGGTCATTGGAGCCCCCGGGTATTCAGACTCTGGGTAGGGTGGTACCCTGGCACTCCCACTGCTACCCAGGCACCTTGGCACTGCCAGCCTGGCACCTTGGAACTGCCACCCAGCACCCTGGCAGTGTGCATGGGTGGCACTGCCAGTCTTTCAGGCTAGCAGTGCCAAAGTGCCAGGATGACCATGCCAGTGACCAGACTTGGGGGTGCCCTGCCCTCATGAGGCGGGGTGAGGGGTCCGGTGGCTGCAGTGGGGAGTCTGAGGGGAGTCGAGAGATCGGGGCGGCATTTAAAAATGGCACCCCAATCTCTTCCTGCACTGACAAGCTGAGCTCATCAGTACAGGAATCAAGGTAAGTGCAGCCTCGGTGGAGCGTTGCTTGCCGAGACCAAAAAAAAAGAGTCCTGTTTGATAGGCAGGTGCCGAGGAACATCCATCTAAACACTCCCAAAACAAGACTGTTTTTCCTGTGTTAAATTGCACCCATTGTGTCAGTTTAGCTGGCAATGTGGAAAGTTGCCCAGTTATGTCCTGTACACAAAAAGCAGGACAAACGCAACCCTGGACAATTAGCAGCCCATCAATCAAGATCACTAGTAAAGTGATGGAAGGAATCAAGTGGCACTTGCTTAACAGTAACCTGGGGCGAAATTCTCCGGAAACGGCGCGATGTCCGCCGACTGGCACCCAAAACGGCGCCAATCAGACGGGCATCGCGCCGCCCCAAAGGTGCGGAATGCTCCGCATCTTTGGGGGCCGAGCCCCAACATTGAGGGGCTAGGCCGACGCCGGAGGAAATTCCGCCCCGCCAGCTGGCAGAAACGGCCTTTGTTGCCCCGCCAGCTGGCGCGGAAATGACATCTCCGGGCGGCGCATGCGCGGGAGCGTCAGCAGCCGCTGACAGTTTCCCATGCATGCGCAGTGGAGGGAGTCTCTTCCACCTCCGCCATGGTGGAGACCGTGGCGGAGGCGGAAGGGAAAGAGTGCCCCCACGGCACAGGCCCACCTTCGGATCGGTGGGCCCCGATTGCGGGCCAGGCCACCGTGGGGGCACCCCCCGGGGTCAGATCACCCCACGCCCCCCCCCCCCCCAGGACCCCGGAGCCTGCCCACGCCGCCTTGTCCCGCCGGTAAGGTAGGTGATTTAATTTACGCCGGCAGGACAGGCAATATATCGGCGGGACTTCGGCCCATCCGGGCTGGAGAATCGAGCGGGGGGGCCCGCCAACCGGCGCGGCGTGATTCCCGCCCCCGCCGAATATCCGGTGCCGGAGACTTCGGCAACCGGCGGGGGCGGGATTCACGCCAGCCCCCCGGCGATTCTCCAACCCGGCGGGGGGTCGGAGAATGTCGCCCCTGTTCACTGACAGTCAGTTTGGGTTCCGTCAGGATCGCTCATCTCCTGATCTTGTTACAACCTTGCTTGAAACACAAAAAAAAAACTGAACTCCAGAGCTGAGATGAGAGGGACTGCACTTGCAATCAAGGCAGCATTTAACTGAGTTTTGCATCAAGGAGCCCGAGCAAATCAATGGGAATCCAGGGGAAAATGCTGGTTGGAGTCATACCTAGCACAAAGGAAGATGGTTGGAGGTCAATCATCTTAGTTCCAGGACTTCACTGCAGATGTTCCTCAGAGTGGTGTCCCAGGCCGAATCATCTTCAGCAGCTTCATTAATGACTTTCCTTCCAGAAGTGGGAATGTTCACTGATGACTGCTCAATGTCCAGCACCATTTGCAACTTTTATCCAGGCTTCGGCTGACAAATAGAAAGTAACATTCACGCTACACAACTGCGAGCCAATGACCATCTCCAACGAGAGAGGATCTATTTATCGCCCTTGACATTCAATGGCATTATCATTACTGAATCGCCCACTATCAACACCATGTGAATAACCATTGACCAGAAACTGAACTGGAGTAGCCATATAAAAGCTGTAGTTACAAGAGCAGGTCAAAGACTCGGAATCCTATGGTAAGTAACACACATCCTGACTCCACAAAGCCTGTCCACCATCTACCAGGTTCAAGTCAGGAGTGTCATGGAATACTCGCCACTTGCCTGGATGTGTGCAACTTCAACAACGCTCAAGAAGCTCAACACTATCCAGGAAAAAGCAGCCCTCTTGATTTGCACCTCATCCACAAACATTCATGCCTCCAGCACTGAGGCACAGTAACAGCAGTGTGTAGCATCTACAAAATGCACTGCAGTAACTCACCAAAACTCCTTAGGCAGCATCTTCCAAATCCACAACCCCTAATACCTAGAAGGACAAGGGCAGCAGATACATGGGGCAGCACGGTAGCATTGTGGATAGCACAATTGCTTCACAGCTCCAGGGTCCCAGGTTCGATTCCGGCTTGGGTCACTGTCTGTGCGGAGTCTGCACATCCTCCCCGTGTGTGCGTGGGTTTCCTCCGGGTGCTCCGGTTTTCTCCCACAGTCCAAAGATGTGCAGGTTAGGTGGATTTGCCATGATAGATTGCCCTTAGTGTCCAAAATTGCCCTTAGTGTTGGGTGGGGTTACTGGGTTATGGGGATAGGGTGGAGGTGTTGACCTTGGGTAGGGTGCTCTTTCCAAGAGCCGGTGCAGACTTGATGGGCCAAATGACCTCCTTCTGCACTGTAAATTCTATGATAATCTATGATAATAACACTTGGAAGTTCCCCTCCAAGCCACTCACCATCCTGACTTGGAAATATATCCCCGTTCTTTCACTGCCACTGGGTCAAAACCTTGGAACTTCCTCTCTAAAAGCACAGTGGGTGTACCTACACCACATGGACTGCAGCGGTTCAAGAAGACAGCTCATCACCACCTTCTCAAGGACAATTAGGGATGGACAATAAATGTTGGCCTCACAAGCGACACCCACATCCCATATATGAATAAAAGGTAGGATTCAGGAAGACATGAAAACATCGGAGTGATTATGGAAAAGATTCACGCAAATGGTTCCAGGGATGAGGAACGTAGGTCTGGAGCTAGATAGCAGAGGTTAGAACTGTTTTTTTCATAGAATTTACAGAGCAGAAGGAGGCCATTCAGCCCATCGAGTCTGCACCGGTTCTTGGAAAGAGCACCCTACCCAAGGTCAACACCGCCACCCTATCCCCATAACCCAGTAACCCCACGGGCAATTTTGGACACTAAGGGCAATTTATCATGGCCAATCCACCTAACCCGCACATCTTTGGACTTTGTGTTGGAGAAAAGAAGGCTGAGGGGGAACTTGATAGAAGAGTTCAAAATCATGAGTTTTCTGGATAGAGTTAATAGGACGAAACTATCCCCACTTGTGAAATGTTTTCTAATGAAGCGCACAGGTTTAAAGTAATTGGCATGTGAAGCCAGTTACCTCCCAGTTTGTGCCCAGGGAGGTGGGTCCCTTCTTTATGGCATTTCAATGACAGAAGTGGGCTCTTGTAACTACAGAACTACTGATGGAGCACGCACCCTACCACCAGTCACCAGGGCCTGCCTACCGGCAGGATGCAAAACAAAACTTACCTTCTCTTTGAGGATGACATCACATGGAAGTGCTCTCTCCTTTGTCCAGCAGTCTTAACATTGGCTATCTCTAACAGTGGCATTATCAAGACTGCAACCTCAACATTTTGACCACTAGTAACAGTGGCGCTGTCAAGGATGAAGCTCAGCACTGGCCATCTCTAACAGTGGCCCTCTGATTGGCCGGCATCCCTCGGAGATGGGCTGCCCTCCTCAATTGGATAGAGGTCCCACTGGCGGTCTCTTATTGGGCCAGCCAGGGTCTCACTGCCCTAAGATGTGGGGTTGTCACGCGAGGGAGATATTGGGAAATTGGGTCTAGAAATTAGATCGAAGATGTAGGAGGCAACCTAGGGGTTAAACAGACAACTAAAGAACAAAGAAGAATACAGCACAGGAACAGGTCCTTCGGCCCTCCAAGCACACGCCAATCACGTGTCCTATCTAAACTAACTGCCTGTATCCTTCTATACCCCGTCTGTTCATGTGCCTATCCAGATGAGTCTTAAAGGTTGCTAACGTATCTGCCTCAACCACCTCATTTGGCAATGCATTCCAGGCCATCACCACCCTCTGTAAAAAAAAAAATGTTTTAAATGTTTTAAGTCCTGCTATCCCTGGAATCAGTCTAGTAAACCTTGGCTGCACTCCCTCCATAGCAAGAGCATCCTTCCTCAGATAAGGAGAGCAAATCTGCACATAATATTCCAGATGTGGCCTCACCAAGGCCCTGTACAATTGCAGCAAGACATCCCTGCTCCTGTACTCGAATTCTCTCGCAATGAAGGCCAGCATACCATTTGCCTTCTTTACCCCCTGCTGCACCTGCATGCTTACCTTCAGCAACAGGTGTATAAGGACACCAGGGTCTCATTGCACATTCTATCCATCTATCTAGTTTTCTATCCATCTTCGTACACTACCCCCAATCCCTTTTTAAAAAAAATATATTTTATTGAAAAATTTTTCCAAACAACAATTTTTCCCTCTTACAAAGCAAACGAAACAATAACAAAACAGAAATTTTTAACAATACACAGGTAACAAAACCCCATTGTCTATTGACCTAAACTAAACTAACCCCCCCCCCGTCCCCCCCCCGTCCCCCCACCCCTCCCCCTTGGGTTGCTGCTGCTGGTCATCTGTCTTCCCTCTAACGTTCCCCTAGGTAGTCGAGAAATGGCTGCCACCGCCTGGTGAACCCTTGAGCCGATCCTCTCAGGGCAAACTTTATCTGCTCCAGTTTAATGAACCCCGCCATATCATTTACCCAGGCCTCCAGTCCGGGGGGTTTCGCCTCCTTCCACATGAGTAGGATCCTGCGCCGGGCTACGAGGGACGCAAAGGCCACGACATCGGCCTCTTTCGCCTCCTGCACTCCCGGCTCTTCCGCAACTCCAAATAGAGCTAACCCCCAGCCTGGTTTGACCCGGGCCTTCACCACCTGCGAAATCACTCCCGTCACTCCCTTCCAATACCCTTCCAGTGCCGGGCACGCCCAAAACATATGTGCGTGGTTTGCTGGGCTCCCGCCACACCTCCCACATTTGTCCTCCACTCCAAAGAACCTGCTCAATCTTGCCCCCGTTATGTGTGCTCTATGTAGCACCTTAAATTGAATCAGGCGCATGAGGAAGAGGAATTTACCCTGCTTAGGGCATCAGCCCACATACCCTCCTCTATCTCCTCCCCTAATTCTTCTTCCCACTTTCCTTTTAGTTCGCCCACCGACTCCTCCCCCTCTTCCCTCATCTCACTATAAATCTCTGACACCTTGCCCTCTCCGACCCACACCCCTGAAAGCACCCTGTCCTGTATCCCCTGTGTCGGGAGCAACGGAAATTCCCTCACATGTTGTCTAGTAAACGCCCTCACCTGCATATATCACAAGAAATTTACCCGGGGCAACTTATACTTTTCCTCCAATGCTCCCAAGCTCGCAAAAGTCCCATCTATAAATAAATCTCCCACCTTCCTAATTCCCAACTGGTACCAGTTCTGAAATCCTCCATCCATCCTTCCTGGGGCGAACCTATGGTTGTTCCTGATAGGGGACCCCACCAGGGCTCCCCGCACCCCTCTCTGTCGCCTCCACTGTCCCCAGATATTCAGTGTTGCCGCCACCACTGGGTTTGTGGTAAACTTTTTAGGTGAGAACGGTAGCGGCGCCGTCACCAGCGCCTCTAAACTCGTCCCTTTGCAGGACTTTCTCTCCAGTCTTTCCCACGTCGCTCCCTCACCCTCCATCATCCATCTACGTATCATTGCCACATTGGCGGCCCAATAGTAATCACCCAAGTTCGGTCGTGCCAGTCCTCCTCTGTCCCTACTACGCTGAAGGAACCCCCTCCTTACTCTCGGAACTTTCCCTGCCCACACGAAGCTCGTGATGCTCCTATCTATTTTATTAAAAAAGGTCTTGGTGATTAGTATAGGGAGACATTGAAATACAAATAAGAACCTCGGGAGGACCATCATCTTAATTGCTTGCACCCTGCCCGCCAGCGATAGAGGCTGCATGTCCCACCTCTTGAAGTCCTCCTCCATTTGTTCTACCAGCCGTGTCTGATTAAGTCTGTGCAAGGTTCCCCAGTTCCTAGCGATCTGAATCCCCAGGTATCGGAAGTTTCTTTCCACTTTCCTTAGCGGTAAGCCTTCTATCACTCTACTCTGGTCCCCTGGATGTATCACAAATAATTCACTCTTCCCCATGTTTAGCCTATACCCTGAGAATTCCCCGAACTTCCTCAAAATTCGCATAACCTCTATCATCCCCCCCGCTGGGTCCGACACGTATAACAATAGGTCATCTGCGTATAACGAGACTCGGTGTTCTTCTCCCCCTCTAATCACCCCTCTCCATTTCCTGGAGTCTCTCAACGCCATGGCCAGAGGTTCAATTGCCAACGCGAACAACAATGGAGACAGCGGGCATCCCTGTCTTGTTCCCTGATATAATCGGAAATACTCCGATCTATGTCGACCTGTAACTACGCTTGCCGTTGGAGCCCCATAAAGAAGTCTAACCCAGCTAAAAAACCCGTTCCCAAACCCAAACCTCCTTAACACTTCCCATAAATACTCCCACTCCACCCTGTCAAATGCCTTCTCTGCGTCCATTGTCGCCACTATCTCTGCCTCCCCCTCCACTGGGGGCATCATTATCACCCCTAATAGTCGTCGCATGTTAACATTCAGTTGTCTCCCTTTTACGAACCCTGTCTGGTCTTCGTGCACCACCCCCGGGACACAGTCCTCTATCCTCGATGCCAGTACCTTTGCCAGCAATTTGGCGTCCACGTTCAATAGTGAAATAGGTCTATAGAACCCGCACTGCAACGGATCTTTGTCCCTCTACAAAATTAGCGATATCGTCGCCTCCGACATCGTCGGGGGTAGAGTCCCCCTTCCCTGGCCTCATTGAACGTCCTCGCCATCAACGGGGCCAACAAGTCCACATATTTTCTGTAATATTCCACCGGGAACCCGTCTGGCCCCGGGGCCTTCCCTGCTTGCATGCTTCCCAGTCCCTTAATAACCTCGTCCACCTCAATCGGCGCCCCCAGGCCTGCCACCTCCTGCTCCTCCACTTTCGGGAACCTCAATTGGTCCAGGAACTGCCGCATCCCCTCCTCTCCCTCTGGGGGTTGAGACCTATACAGTTCCTCATAGAAGGTCTTGAACACCTCATTTATCTTTCCTGCCCTTCGCACCGTGTCTCCCCTTTCGTCTCTAATTCCTCTTATCTTCCTCGCTGCTGCCCTCTTTCGCAATTGATGCCCCAACAGGCGACTAGCCTTTTCCCCATATTCATACCTCCTCCCCTGTGCCTTCCTCCACAGTACCTCCGCCTTTCTGGTGGTCAGAAGGTCAAACTCCTGGAGTCGTCTCCTCTCCCTGTACAATTCCTCCTCCGGGGTCTCTGAAGTCTGAAGTCAGAAATAGGAAAGGAGCAGTCACCTTGTTAGGAGTTTTCTATAGGCCCCCCAATAGTAGCAGAGATGTGGAGGAACAGATTGGGAAACAGATTTTGGAAAGGTGCAGAAGTCATAGGGTAGTAGTCATGGGCGACTTTAACTTCCCAAATATTGAATGGAAACTCTTTAGATCAAATAGTTTGGATGGGGTGGTGTTTGTGCAGTGTGTCCAGGAAGCTTTTCTAACGCAGTATGTAGATTGTCCGACCAGAGGAGGGGCAATATTGGATTTAGTACTGGGTAATGAGCCAGGGCAAGTGATAGATTTGTTAGTGGGGGAGCATTTTGGAGATAGTGACCACAATTCTGTGACTTTCACTTTAGTAATGGAGAGGGATAGGTACGTGCAACAGGGCAAGGTTTACAATTGGGGGAAGGGTAAATACGATGTTGTCAGACAAGAATTGAAGTGCATAAGTTGGGAACATAGGCTGGCAGGGAAGGACACAAGTGAAATGTGGAACTTGTTCAAGGAACAGGTGCTACGTGTCCTTGATATGTATGTCCCTGTCAGGCAGGGAAGAGATGGTCGAATGAGGGAACCATGGTTGACAAGAGAGGTTGAATGTCTTGTTAAGAGGAAAAAGGTGACTTATGTAAGGCTGAGGAAACAAGGTTCAGACAGGGCATTGGAGGGATACAAGATAGCCAGGAGGGAACTGAAGAAAGGGATTAGGAGAGCTAAGAGAGGGCATGAACAATCTTTGGCGGGTAGGATCAAGGAAAACCCCAAGGCCTTTTACACATATGTGAGAAATATGAGAATGACTAGAGCGAGGGTAGGTCCGATCAAGGACAGTAGCGGGAGATTGTGTATTGAGTCTGAAGAGATAGGAGAGGTCTTGAACGAGTACTTTTCTTCTGTATTTACAAATGAGAGGGGCGATATTGTTGGAGAGGACAGTGTGAAAAAGACTAGTAAGCTCGAGAAAATACTTGTTAGGAAGGAAGATGTGTTGGGCATTTTGAAAAACTTGAGGATAGACAAGTCCCCCGGGCCTGACGGGATATATCCAAGGATTCTATGGGAAGCAAGAGATGAAATTGCAGAGCCGTTGGCAATGATCTTTTCGTCCTCACTGTCAACAGGGGTGGTACCAGGGGATTGGAGAGTGGCGAATGTCGTGCCCCTGTTCAAAAAAGGGACGAGGGATAACCCTGGGAATTACAGGCCAGTTAGTCTTACTTCGGTGGTAGGAAAAGTAATGGAAAGGGTACTGAAGGATAGGATTTCTGAGCATCTGGAAAGACACTGCTTGATTAGGGATAGTCAGCACGGATTTGTGAGGGGTAGGTCTTGCCTTACAAATCTTATTGAATTCTTTGAGGAGGTGACCAAGCATGTGGATGAAGGTAAAGCAGTGGATGTAGTGGACATGGATTTTAGTAAGGCATTTGATAAAGTTCCCCATGGTAGGCTTATGCAGAAAGTAAGGAGGCATGGGATAGTGGGAAATTTGGCCAGTTGGATAACGAACTGGCTAACCGATAGAAGTCAGAGAGTGGTGGTGGATGGCAAATATTCAGCCTGGATCCCAGTTACCAATGGCGTACCGCAGGGATCAGTTCTGGGTCCTCTGCTGTTTGTGATTTTCATTAATGACTTGGATGAGGGAGTTGAAGGGTGGGTCAGTAAATTTGCAGACGATACGAAGATTGGTGGAGTTGTGGATAGTAAGGAGGGCTGTTGTCGGCTGCAAAGAGACATAGATAGGATGCAGAGCTGGGCTGAGAAGTGGCAGATGGAGTTTAACCCTGAAAAGTGTGAGGTTGTCCATTTTGGAAGGACAAATATGAATGCGGAATACAGGGTTAACGGTAGAGTTCTTGGCAATGTGGAGGAGCAGAGAGATCTTGGGGTCTATGTTCATACATCTTTGAAAGTTGCCACTCAAGTGGATAGAGCTGTAAAGAAGGCCTATGGTGTGCTCGCGTTCATTAACAGAGGGATTGAATTTAAGAGCCGTGAGGTGATGATGCAGCTGTACAAAACTTTGGTAAGGCCACATTTGGAGTACTGTGTACAGTTCTGGTCGCCTCATTTTAGGAAGGATGTGGATGCTTTGGAAAAGGTGCAAAGAAGATTTACCAGGATGTTGCCTGGAATGGAGAGTAGGTCTTACGAGGAAAGGTTGAGGGTGCTAGGCCTTTTCTCATTAGAACGGAGAAGGATGAGGGGCGACTTGATAGAGGTTTATAAGATGATCAGGGGAATAGATAGAGTAGACAGTCAGAGACTTTTTCCCCGGGTGGAACAAACCATTACAAGGGGACATAAATTTAAGGTGAAAGGTGGAAGATATAGGAGGGATATCAGAGGTAGGTTCTTTACCCAGAGAGTAGTGGGGGCATGGAATGCACTGCCTGTGGAAGTAGTTGAGTCGGGAACATTAGGGACCTTCAAGCAGCTATTGGATAGGTACATGGATTAAGGTAAAACGATATAGTGTAGATTTATTTGTTCTCAAGGGCAGCACGGTAGCATTGTGGATAGCACAATTGCTTCACAGCTCCAGGGTCCCAGGTTCGATTCCGGCTTGGGTCACTGTCTGTGCGGAGTCTGCGCGTCTCCCCGTGTCTGCGTGGGTTTCCTCCGGGTGCTCCGGTTTCCTCCCAGTCCAAAGATGTGCGGGTTAGGTGAATTGGCCAATGATAAATTGCCCTTAATGTCCAAATTGCCCTTGGTGTTGGGTGGAGGTGTTGGGTTTGGGTAGGGTGCTCTTTCCAGGAGCCGGTGCAGACTCGGGGGGGCCGGGTGGTCTCCTTCAGCACTGTAAATTCAATGATAATCTATGATTAATCTAGGACAAAGGTTCGGCACAACATCGTGGGCCGAAGGGCCTGTTCTGTGCTGTATTTTCTATGTTCTATGTTCTCTGCAAATTCCCTGTCCACCCTTAAAATCTCCCCCAGTAATCTTTCCCTTTCCTTGGCCTCTGTTTTCCTTTTGTGGGCCCCAATAGAGATCAGCTCTCCTCTGACCACCGCTTTTAATGCTTCCCAGACCACTCCCACAGGGACCTCGCCGTCGTCATTGACCTCCAAGTATCTCTCAATACACCCCCGCACTCTTGCACACACTCCCTCATCCGCCATCAGTCCCACATCTAATCGCCAGAGTGTTCTCTGCTCCCTGTCCTCTCCTACTTCCAGGTCCACCCAATGTGGGGCATGATCCGAAACCGCTATGGCTGAGTACTCAGCTTCTTCCACCCTAGAGATCAACGACCTTCCCAACACAAAAAAATCTATCTGGGAGTACACTTTATGGACATGGGAGAAGAAGGAAAACTCCCTAGCCCTAGGTCTAAGAAATCGCCATGGATCCACTCCCCCCATTTGGTCCATAAACCCCTTAAGTACCTTGGCCGCTGCCGGCCTTCTTCTGGTCCTTGAGCTGGATCTATCTAGCCCCGGGTCCATCAGCGTATTAAAGTCCCCTCCTAAAATCAAGTTTCCTGCCTCCAGGTCCGGTATACGCCCCAGCATCCGTCTCATGAATCCCGCATCGTCCCAATTTGGGGCATACACATTAACCAACACGACCTCCATTCCCTCCAGCCTGCCACTCACCATTACATATCTACCTCCGCTATCTGCTACGATGTTCTTTGCTTCAAATGCTACCTGTTTCCCCACCAAAATGGCCACCCCTCTATTCTTTGCATCCAGTCCTGAGTGGAACACCTGTCCCACCCATCCTTTCCTTAGCCTAACTTGGTCCGCCACCTTTAGGTGCGTCTCTTGGAGCATAACCACGTCTGCCCTTAGTCCTTTCAAATGCGCGAGGACTCGGGCCCTTTTTATCGGTCCGTTCAGGCCTCTCACGTTCCACGTGATCAGCCTCACTAGGGGGATACCTGCCCCCCTCCCGTGTCGACTAGCCATTACCTTCTCTAGGCCAGTCCCATATCCCGCCTCCGCGCTCCCGCTCGCTCCCCCAGCGTCACACACCATCCCCGCCCAGCCACTCTTTAGCCATTTCCTTTTGGATTTCCGCAGCAGCAACCCAGTTGTCCCCCCCCCCCCCCACCCTCCCCCCCCCCCGCTACATCCCTATCTAGCATGATTGCTCCCCCCATATCACTTCCGTAAGTCAGCTGACTTCAACTGACCCCGGCTGCTCCTGCTCACTCCTCGACCCCCCCCCGTGTGGGGGAACTCCCATCCGCCTTGCGCCTGTCTTCCCGCCTTATTCTTTCTGGCGCGGGAACATCCCTTTACCTGACCCGCCTCTTATGGCGCAGCTCCCTTTCCCCTCCCCCTCTCCTTCCCCATTCTCCGACTATGTCCCGTCCTTCCCCCCTCACCGGCGCCCACATTTCCCCAATGTCTCCCCCCTTCCCTGTTTACTTCTCAATTAACTTCCACCTTAACATTAACAAAAACAATAACAATAACATTTCCTGCAGCATCAGTCCCTCAGTTCCGGTCCAATTTCTCTTCTTTGATGAAGGACCATGCTTCCTCCGCCGTCTCGAAATAATAGTGTCTCTCCTGATACATGACCCATAGTCTTGCCGGCAGCAGCATCCCAAACTTCACCTTCCTTTTATGCAACACCTCTTTGGCTCGGTTGAAGCTCGCCCTCCTACTCGCCACCTCCGCACTCCAATCCTGGTATATCCGTACCACAGCGTTCTCCCATCTGCTACTCCGCACCTTTTTAGCCCATCTCAGGACCTCTTTTCTATCCTTAAGGCGGTAAAACCGCACGATTATCGCCCTCGGTGGTTCTCCCGCTTTTGGTCTTCTCGCCGGAATCCGATTTGCCCACTCCACCTCCATGGGGTCCGCAGGGGCCTCAGCACCCATCAGTGAGCTCAGCATCTTACTTGCGTACTCTCCACAGTCCACTCCTTCCACACCCTCAGGGAGACCTAGTATCCAAAGGTTCTTCCTTCGCGCTCCGTTTTCTAGGGCCTCGATCCTTTCAGTACACTTTTTATGAAGTACCTCGTGCGTCTGAGTCTTAACCGCCAGGCCCAGGATCTCGTCCTCAATATCTGTCACCTTCTGCTCCACCACGCGGAGCTCAGTCTCCTGGGTCTTTAATGTCTCCTTGAGCCCCTCAATTGCCTGTAGCATCGTGGTCAGCACCTCCCTCTTCAGCAGCTCCACGCACCGTCTCACGATTTCATCCTGCTCAGGCCCCCATGTCGCCTGCGCTTTCTCCGCCGCCATCTTGTACTTCTCTCGTTCTGACCCTTTGGTCAACGATTCCTCGCGCTGCAGCCGCCACCGCCGTTTTTTCCCTCCTTCGTTTGGGGGGGACTCCCTTCTCACACACCCCACAGCGGGTTGCGTCGTCGAAAAATTCCCCGTTGGGGCTCTTAAAAGAGCCCGAAGGTCCGTCGAAGCTGGAGCCGCCGAAGCGTGCGGCTAGCTCGGCATCACCACAACCGGAGGTCCCTTCAGTGGCCTTGATGAGATCTTTTCACAGTTGTTCCCTCTGCTGCTAGAATTCACCTTTGATACAGGCCCTCAGGTCAGATTGCAGCTTTAAGCTTGCCCTTCCCCCGCCTGCATGCTGGAAGAGGCCCTGTTTATCCTGCAGTTGCAGCCAAATCTTTTACTGTTTCTGCCGTGTCTGGGAACCAAGAGACATACCCTTCCTGGGGGACACTGTCGGGGGAATATTGCAGCCTTCTTCCCACACTGGGAAATGTCAAACAAATGCCGTGGGGGCCCTGTAACGAGCCCAAAAGTCCGTTCCAAGCAGGTGCTGCCGAATATGCGACCTAGCTCTGCATAGCCGCACCCGGAAGTCTTCCTACCCCCAATCCCTTGTGCTTTAATTTTACACGCTAATCTCTCGTGGGACTTTGTCAAAAGCCTTCTGAAAGTCCAAATACACCGCATCCACTGGCTCCCCTTCATCAATTGTACGAGTTACATCCTTTAAGAATTCCAGTAGATTTGTCAAGCATGGTTTCCTCTTCATAAATCCATGCTGACTCTGTCCGATCCTGCCACTGTTTTCTAAGTGCTCTGCTATAAAATCTTTAATAATGGATTCTAGAATTATCCCCACTACTGACGTCACGCTTCCTGGTCTACATTTCCCTGTTTTCTCTCGACCTTCCATTTTAAGTAGTGGAGTTACATTGGCCACCCTCCAATCTGCAGGCACTGTTCCAGAATCCTGGAAGGTTACCCACCAATGCATCCATTATTTCTAGAGCCACCTCCTTCAGCACCCTGAGATGTAGGTTATCAGGCCCTGGGGATTTATCAGCCTTCAATCCCATCAATTCCTCCAAAACCATTTCTGGTGTTGGGGAACTGATATTGATCACCTTTAGTGCCTCCTTCTCACTAAGACCTGCATTCCCAACATACAAGTGGAATGAGAGCTGCACGTTCATTGAAAGTGCTTTTAAGGGCGGCATGTGGTGCAGTGGATAGCACTGGGACTGCGGCACTGAGGACCCGGGTTTGAAACCCGGCCCTAGGTCACTGTCCATGTGGAGTTTGCACATTCTCTCCATGTCTGCGTGGATTTCACACCCGCAACCCAAAGATGTGCATGTTAGGTGGATTGGCCATGCTAAATTGCCACTTAATTGGAATTTTTTAAATTAAAAAAAAGAAAGTGCTGTTTAATGGGAACTAGTGTGTCAAAGTTAAGAAACTACATGTAATCTGTTATTGTTAGATTAGATTTACATTTCTTGTCACGTTTACCGCGGTACAGTGAAAAGTATTGTTCTGCATACAGTCCAGACAGATCGCTCCTTAAATGACAATAGGGGTGGCACCGTGGCACAGTGGTTATTACTGCTGGCCTCGGGTGACTGTCTGTGTGGAGTTTGCACTTTCTACCCGTGTCAGCGTGGGTTTGCTCCGTGTGCTGCAGTTTCCTCCCACGGTCCAAAGATGTGCAGGTTAGGTGGATTGGCCACGCTAAATTGCCTCGTACCGTCCAAAAGGTTAGGTGGGGTGACTGGGTTATGGGGATAGGGTGGAGGCGTGGGCTGAAATAGGGTGCTCTTTCCAAGAGCCTGTGCAAACTCGATGGGCTAAATGGCCTCCTTCTGCACTGCATATCCTACGATTAATATTACATAGAACATATGATAAATACACAATGTACATACATAAACATAGACAACAAGTAAAGCATACGGAATATAGTGCTACAATTGTAGCAAATATGCATAGTGTGGCACGGTAGCACAGTGGTTAGCACTGTTGCTTCACAGCGCCCGAGTCCCAGGTTCGATTCCCGGCTTGGGTCACTGCCTGTGCGGTGTCTGCACGTTCTCCCTGTGTCTGCATGGGTTTCCTACGGATGCTCCGGTTAAGTAAGTTGGACATTCTTAATTCTCCCTCCGTGTACCCGAACAGACGCCGGAATGTGGCGACTAGGGGCTTTTCACGGTAACTTCATTGCAGTGTTAATGTGAGCCTACTTGTGAAAATAAAGATTATTATTATTAGAAAAAACAGTTCAGTCCATAAGAGGGTCATTCAGTGGTCTGGTAACATATGGGGAAGAGGTTGTTTTTAAATCTATTGGTGCATGTTCCCAAGGCAGCGTGAGGTGTAGACAGATTCAATGGATGGAAGGCAGGTTCGCGTGATGGACTGGGCTGTGTTCACAGCTCTCTTTGGGTTTTTACGGTCTTGGGCCATGCATTTGCCATACCAGGCTCTGATGCAGCCAGGTAGGGTGCTTTCTGTGGTACATCTATAAAAATTGGTAAAAGTCATTGTGGACACGCTGAATTTCCTTAATTTCCTGAGGAAGTATAGGCGCTGTTGTTCTTTCTTGGCCGTAACATCAATGTGGGTGGACCGGACAGATTGTTGGTGATGTTTACACCTAGGAATTTGAAGCTGTCAACCATCTCCACCTCGGCACCATTGATACAAACAGGAACGTGTACGACACTTCGCTTCCTGAAATTGATGACCAGCTCCTTAGTTTTGCTGACATTGAGGGAGAGATTGTTGTCATTGCACTATGCCACTAGGTTCTCTATCTCCCTCCTGTACTCTGACTTGTCGGTGTTAGAGATCCGACCCACCAAGGTTGTGACATCAGCAAATATGTAGATGGAGTTTGAAGTAAAAAACTCACCATTATTCTGAGAATTCCCCCTATACCAAAAAGGGTCAATAAGACATTCTAAATGGTGAACAGGGATTCTCACTCCCTGACTCCTTTGCAGACTTAAGTGAGTGCTATTTGGGTCAATCTATATTTTCAAGTTATCCGCCGGTTTAACCCAAATCTTCATAGAAGATTTCATCTACTTACCACTTCGTCGCATCGATCCTGGGTCCTGTATTGCTAAGTAAGTAAAGTAGACTTTGTAATAACCACTGTTTCAAAACTTTAAGTTATTTTATTATTATAGTTTTTCTTTTAAAAGATAAAATCGCTGTCTTTACAGAAAAGTAAAACGATCTTGCTTCTGGATTCTCCTGGTTGGTTGAAAAGACCTTCAGGTCTACTTTGACAATCTCTCTTCTTTATCTTTTGGTTTTCTCCTGTTGGATTCTCAGTTCTGCTCGGTTTCTGTGTTCTATCCTTCCCATGACCGAGGGCAGCTATGATAGCTGACTCTGCTGGCTGTTACCGATTTAGGGTTTATATTTCCCTTACTACAGTTATTACGTTTATATGACATTATCATACAGTAACTCTTTATTGTTCAACTCTTTAATCTTAATTACTTCTAATACGACTATGTATTCATGTTGAGCATGACATTAGTTCATCGAACTCTGATTACATTTTTTTCCCTTTGTAATGTTCAAAAGTGCTTTGATCCTAGAGGGGTTCTGGTTCCTGTCACTTCTAAAGCTGCTTTATTACCAAATAGTGCCCTTAGCTTGTCAGAACTCTGACTCCGATTTGGGGTTAACCTATGTTCTCGTGGACCACGTTGTCTCCAGCTTCCCATATTCAACTGGTGTCAGCAGGATTTCACACCTAAACATTTGTCACCTAATTCAACTGAAGATCCTGGCAATTATTTTTTAGCTGCTTACTAAAATAATTAACTTCAAAGAAGGTGCAAAATATTGGTTCTTTCCATGTAACTAAAAGTTCAAACTGCTTTGACTTGAAAGACAGGCATCAGTTTTACAGCTTGAGCAGTCACAAGCTGTTTTCTTAACGCCTGTTTAATAAAGGCTATCTGCATTTCAAAACCTTCTTTTGCACTTGCTGTTAACCCTTCGCGGGATTTCCCTCGACATTTTCTCATGTATCCTCAGGTCAGGTTTTGCCAGGAGGGAGAATTAAGAATGTCCATCATGTTTCAAATGACATATTTTCCCATTTTTACTTTACATGTTGGAGCCGAATATTGCCACGCAGTCATGTGTGTATAGTCAGTATAGTAGTGGGCTACGTACGCAGCCTTCCGGGACCCTGTTATTGAGGACTATCATGGAGGAGATGTTGTTGTTTATCCTTACTGCTTGCAGTCTATGGGTCAGGAAGTAGTAGATCTAGTTGGAGAGGGAGGAGCCAAGTCAAGATGCTTCTAAGACTGCTGATGTTTTCTTTGGGTAAACCATCTTTGTCGATGATATGACCAAGGTAATTTATGGATGACTTGAAAAAGTCTCACTTTCCCTTCTTAACTCTCAGGTTGTGGCTCTGTAACCGCTTCAGAGCAGCTTCCAAATTCTCCAAGCGTTCCTGTTTACTTGAACCAGTGATAAGTATGTCATCAAAATGACATTGCACTCCATTCAACACACTTAGAATTTGATCCATGGATCTTTGAAAAAGAGCAGGTGCAGATGTTATTCCAAAAGGAAGTCTTCTGTAATGAAACAGACCTTTGTGCATTACGATGGTGAGTAGTGGTTGTGATTCAGCAGCCACATCCATCTGCATTTATGCCTATGAAAGATCAATTTTGCTGAATTTCTGTCCACCAAAAGTCCAGCAAACAAGTCTTCAATCAGCGGCAGGGGATAATGATCTATGGACAAAACTGGGTTGATAGTAGTTTTAAAATCTCCACAAAATCTCACTGAACCATCCCGTTTAACACAGGAATGATTGTTGTCACTCAATCACTTGTAGCAGCAGATTTAATGACTCCTGTCCTTACTAATCTGTCTAATTCTTCTTCAACGTTCGACTTGATGCCATATGGTACGGCTCTAGCTTTGAGTCATTTGGGTGTTCTGTCAGGCTTGAGTTTTGGGTGTAGCTCAACTGCAGTCATCAAGCCTTATGAATCTTTGAACATTGTCTCATACTTAAGTTGTTTCAAGTCGCTCTTTGAATCCACTCATTGATTGACTGTTTCCCATTAAGCCTAATTTTATCCAACCAGGCTCTGCCGAAGTTTCCAGGGACACCGTGAAGAGGCAACTTCACCGTCTGCCCATTTGCTTTTACTTTCACCATAATGCATCTTTTTAATGGCACGACCTCTTCAGTGTATGTTATTCAATCACTGTTATTCAACTGTTTTAAAGGCGGATGCCTCAGCTTTTGATAATAAATTGTCTCAGGATTAAGTGATACTGCTGCGCCCGTATCCATTTAAATTTTAATTCATGACCGTCAGGTTTTGGATATGCCCAAAACGTTGTTGATTGTCCTGCATTGACAAGATACCTAGCTTAAACTGTTGCAGTAACTCGGTTTCACTGTCTTTTGAGTGATCATGAGCTTCATCCGCTAATTTGTAGACATCCAGATTGTTTACTTCTTGCACTTTTGTTATAACCCGCACGAGACCTACGGGGTTAGAGCAATCAGTCTCCCCGTGAGTCATCATTGGCTACAGGAGTAGTGCCAGAGGACTGCAGGATAGCAAATGTGGTCCCTTTGTTCAAAAAGGGGAGCAGAGACAACCCCGGCAGCTATAGACCGGTGAGCCTCACATCTGTAGTGGGTAAAGTCTTGGAAGGGATTATAAGAGACAAGATTTATAATCATCTAGATAGGAATAATATGATCAGGGATAGTCAGCATGGCTTTGTGAAGGGTAGGTCATGCCTCACAAACCTTATTGAGTTCTTTGAGAAGGTGACTGAACAGGTAGACGAGGGTAGAGCAGTTGATGTGGTGTATATGGATTTCAGCAAAGCGTTTGATAAGGTTCCCCACGGTAGGCTATTGCAAAAAATACGGAGGCTGGGGATTGAGGGTGATTTAGAGATGTGGATCAGAAATTGGCTAGCTGAAAGAAGACAGAGGGTGGTGGTTGATGGGAAATGTTCAGAATGGAGTACAGTCACAAGTGGAGTACCACAAGGATCTGTTCTGGGGCCGTTGCTGTTTGTCATTTTTATCAACGACCTAGAGGAAGGCGCAGAAGGGTGGGTGAGTAAATTTGCGGACGATACTAAAGTCGGTGGTGTTGTCGATAGTGTGGAAGGATGTAGCAGGTTACAGAGGGATATAGATAAGCTGCAGAGCTGGGCTGAGAGGTGGCAAATGGAGTTTAATGTAGAGAAGTGTGAGGTGATTCACTTTGGAAGGAATAACAGGAATGCGGAATATTTGGCTAATGGTAAAGTTCTTGAAAGTGTGGATGAGCAGAGGGATCTAGGTGTCCATGTACATAGATCCCTGAAAGTTGCCACCCAGGTTGATAGGGTTGTAAAGAAGGCCTATGGAGTGTTGGCCTTTATTGGTAGAGGGATTGAGTTCCGGAGTCGGGAGGTCATGTTGCAGCTGTACAGAACTCTGGTACGGCCGCATTTGGAGTATTGCGTACAGTTCTGGTCACCGCATTATAGGAAGGACGTGGAGGCTTTGGAGCGGGTGCAGAGGAGATTTACCAGGATGTTGCCTGGTATGGAGGGAAAATCTTATGAGGAAAGGCTGATGGACTTGAGGTTGTTTTCGTTGGAGAGAAGAAGGTTAAGAGGAGACTTAATAGAGGCATACAAAATGATCAGGGGGTTGGATAGGGTGGACAGTGAGAGCCTTCTCCCGCGGATGGATATGGCTGGCACGAGGGGACATAACTTTAAACTGAGGGGTAATAGATATAGGACAGAGGTCAGAGGTAGGTTCTTTACGCAAAGAGTAGTGAGGCCGTGGAATGCCCTACCTGCTACAGTAGTGAACTCGCCAACATTGAGGGCATTTAAAAGTTTATTGGATAAACATATGGATGATAATGGCATAGTGTAGGTTAGATGGCTTTTGTTTCGGTGCAACATCGTGGGCCGAAGGGCCTGTACTGCGCTGTATTGTTCTATGTTCTATGTTCTATGTAACGTTGGCCAGGTATGGAACTGACAGAGCAGACGCAGCTGGGATCTGATGTATATTGGAAATATAGTTGCATTGCAATAACCATAGTTTTCTTCCACCTGCTCGATTTGGATTCGTCTGTAGCCTACTTAAAACGTTCTTGGTGTAGAAGGAGTTTTCTTAGCCCAGTTCGCCTTGGCGCCTTCGCCTTCCCCTTCTTGCTACAGGGCCTGGTTTAGCACAGGGCTAAATCGCTGGCTTTGAAAGCAGACCCAGGCAGGCCAGCAGCACGGTTCAATTCCCGTACCAGCCTCCCCGAACAGGTGCCGGAATGTGACGACTAGGGGCTTTTCACATTAACTTCATTTGAAGCCTATTTGTGACAATAAGTGATTTTCATTCATTTCATTCATACAGTGTTTGCATACTTTTGGTTTACTTCATCATTCTCCCACTGAATGTCCAACCTGTGTACAACGGTGATATGATTGCACCCTTGCAGCCTTGTTCATTGAGGTATCCATTTTATGGATCTTTGCTCCAGCCCCTATTTGCAAAGCTTCTCTTGTTGCAAGCTCCATAGACATGCCAACTTCCACAGCAGCTTTTTGAGCTAAATCACTTATGGCAGGAAGCTTCCTCTGAATTGCTTCACTGCATAATCCACAAACCATCCTGTCTTGAAGAGTATCAAGTGTGATATCAAATTTACAATATCTAGCTAATCTTGTTAAAGGTATTATAAACTGTGAAATAGTTTCACCTTCTTCCTGACGACAGAAGTGGAGTCGGAACATTTCTGCAATTATTAACGGATTAGGCGAGAAATGTCCATCTAAGATTTTCATTAATTCACTGAAGAATGTGTGACCTGGTTTTGCTGGGCTAACAAGATTCTGTAGCAGCATAAAGGTTTTATGGCCAACTGAGCTGAGAAATGCTGCGACCTTTAGGTCTTCCGGTGTCTGATTAGCTGTTAAAAACAATTGGAATCTTTCTTCATAAGAATTCCATGTTTCATAAACCTCATCAAATGGTGCCCATTTTCCCCACCATTTATGGATCCCCAAGGCCTACATTTCCACACAGAAAGATGTGAAATTATGCACTTTGGTAGGAAGAATAAAGGAGCTGAATATGATTTAAATGGAGAGAGACTGCAGAAAACTGCAGCATGGAGAGATTTGAGGGTCCTCCTGCATAAATCACACAAAGCTAGCATGCAAGTTCAGCAGGTAATTGGGAAGGCAAATACAATGTTGGCCTTTATTTAAAAGGGAATGTGGTATAAAAGTAGGGAAGTCTTGTTAAAACTATACAAGGCATTAGTTAGACCACACCTGGAATACTCTGAACAGTTTTGGTCTCCTTATCTAAGGAAATACATCCTGGCATTGGAGGCAGTCCAGAAAAGGTTCACGAGGTTGATCCCGGTTTTGGAAGGATTTTTTTATGAGGAGAGGTTGAGTAGGTTGGGCCTGTACTCATTGGAGTTTAGAAGAATGAGAGGTAACCTTATTGAGACATATCGGATTCTCAGGGGGCTTGACAGGGTAGATGCTGAGAGGATGTTTCCCTTTGTGGGAGAGTCTACGACCAGAGGACCAGAGTAAGGGGTTGTCCCTTTAAGACAGAGATGAGGAGGAATTTCTTCTCCCAGAGTGTGGTGAATCTGTGGAATTCCTTACCACAGACGACTGCAGATGCTGGGTCGTTAAGTATGTTCAAGGCTGAGATAGACAGATTTTAATCAGTGAGGGGATCAAGGGTTATGGGGATAATGGAGTTGAGGATTATCAGATCGACCATGATCTCATTGAATGATGGAGCAGACTCGATGGGCCGAGCGGCCTACTTCTGCTCCTATATCTTATGGTATGACACAATAATAATAATCTTTATTAGTGTCACAAGTAGGCTTACATTAACACTGCAATTAAGTTACTGAGAAAAGCTCCTACTCGCCACACTCTGGCGCCTGTTCGGGTACACGGAGTGAGAATTCAGAATGTCCAATTCACCTAACAAGCACGCCTTTCAGGACTTGTGGGAGGAAACCGGAGTACCCAGAGGAAGCCCACGCAGACACAGGGAGAATGTGCAGACTCCGCACAGACAGTGACCCAAGCTGGGAATCGAACCTGGGTCCCTGGCCCTATGAAGCAACAGTGCTAACCACTGTGCTACCGGGAACAATCCCTTGAACAAACTAGTATGAATTCTTTGCCCTTTTTTTGTCAGAGTATATTTTGACTTTTCTCCAGAGTAGTGGCCCGTGCAGAGTCAGCAACCTTTGAAATCTCCGTTCCCCTCAGCCTGTGTAGATTCACCACGTGCAGAGTCCCTGTAGCCCTGCCCCCACTCATTTCAACACAAGCATGTCTTTCCTGACTGTAGATCTTCTTACTCACAGTTGCTGTCGAAAACTTTTGTTGAACCGTCACATCAGCAGCAGCGTTTCGCCCGACTTCTGTGTGTGTACACGTCTGGTCCCGAGATCGTCCGTTGCCCCTGATGCCATCCCACAATTAGCCGACAAAATTGTTCTTTCCAATTTTTTTTTCTGCCTCAATTTTCATTACCAGTTTTTTCACCTGTAGCATTTCTTTGCTGGTGTAAAGAGAGAAGGTTTGGAAGTGCCCACACTCTGGATTCTTATAAATCACAATGAGAAGTTTATTAAGGGTGTTGCTCAATACAATCAAGATGGCCAAAGCCCACACAAACACTCTGCTGACATCACTTCACATCAGGTGACACAGAACCAGCAGGAATATATTCCCAGATACATAACATATACATTATAAAGAATAATTGTCGGTATCAGAGAAGATTTTTGAGCTATAATGTTATCTCTGATTTGGGAGGTGTGATGAGAGATTATATTATTTTTAATTTTAGGGGATTTATTGTGTATTCTTTGAAGCGCGCTTGTGGCTGTGTGTATCTGTGTGTCTATGTAAAACTATGTTAATTATGCTG
The DNA here is from genome assembly GCF_047496885.1 of Scyliorhinus torazame. Lineage (NCBI taxonomy): Eukaryota > Metazoa > Chordata > Chondrichthyes > Carcharhiniformes > Scyliorhinidae > Scyliorhinus > Scyliorhinus torazame. The sequence continues at coordinate 22,121,824 of NC_092715.1, forward strand.
GGGACTGATTTTCTACAAGGTTTAGAATATAAAAAGAACGGATGCGTGAAGGGCATGCATTTGGAGCAAATATGGCCAAATTGAATTCTCTATAAGTAAGCAAGCATGAGGTAGAAACTTCCACTAGGCGATAAGAAAGGGTTGTTGTTTTCTGTTGTTAAATTTCAAAGGGAAGTAAAGACTTTTAAAACATGGAAAAGGTCATAAATAAATAAAGCAGGGTTATTGAATTATATTTGACCCGAAAGTTGGGGCAGTATGGAGAATACGAATACATTTTATATTCAATGACAATTTCAAAGAGGAGCTAAGGACCATGGAATCAAGATGAAAGAGCAAAAAGAATACTTAAGGAAAGATGTTGAAAGCTTAGGAGAAGGTGGCCATGTGAGATGTTCCTGGAGTGTTGCTCTGTGCTGCGACAGGAGCTGTGAAGAGACAAAGTGAATCAGCCACTCCATAAGACCATAAGATATAGGAGCAGAATTAGGCCACTCGGCCCATCGAGTCTGCTAATTCAATCATGGCTGATATTTTTCTCATCCCCATTCTCCTGCCTTCTCCCCATAACCCCTGATCACCTGATTAATCAAGAACCTATCTATCTCTGTCTTAAAGACTCAGTGATTTGGCCTCCACAGCCTTCTGCGGCAAAGCGTTCCACAGATTCATGACCCTCTGGCTGAAGAAATTCCTCCTCATCTTTGTTCTGAAGGATCGTCCCTTTAGTCTGAGATTGGGTTTCTAGTTTTTCCTACAAGTGGAAACATCCTCTCCATGTCCACTCTATCTAGGCCTCGCAGTATCCTGTAAGTTTCAATAAGATCCTCCCTCATCCTTCTGAACTCCGAGTACAGACCAAGTGTCCTCAACAGTTCCTCATGTGACAAGCTCTTCATTCCAGGGATCATTCTTGTGAACTTCCTCTGGACTCTTTCCAAGGCCAGCACATCCTTCCTTAGATATGGGGCCCAAAACTAGTCACAATACTCCAAATGGGGGTCTGATCAGAGCCTTATACAGCCTCAGAAGTACATCCCTGGTCTTGTATTCTAGCCCTCTCGATATGAATGCTAGCAATGCATTTGCCTTCTGAACTGCCGACTGAACCTGCACGTTAACCTTAAGAGAATCGTGAACAAGGACTCCCAAGTCCCTTTGTGCTTCTGTTTTCCGAAACATTTCCCCATTCAGAAAATAGTCTATGCCTCCATTCCTCCTTCCAAAGTGCATAACCTCACACTTTTCCATACCGTATTCCATCTGTCGCTTCTTTCCCACTCTCCTAGCCTGTCTCAAGTCCTTCTTGCCGTCTGCTTCCTCAATACTACCTGTCCCTCTACAGGTCTTTGTATAATCTGCAAACTTAACAATATGCTTTCAGTTCCTTCTTCCAGATCATTCATGTATATTGTGAAAAGTTGTGGTCCCAGCACCGACCCCTGAGGCACACTACTAGTCACCGGCTGCCATCCTGTAAAAGACCCCTTTATCCCCACTCTCTGCCTTCTGCCAGTCAGGCAATCCTCTATCCATGCCAGGATCTTACCCGTAACACCATGGGCTCTTAACATATTTAATAGTCTCCTATGCGGCACCTTGTCATAGGCCTTCTGAAAATCTAAATAAATCACATCCACTGGTTCTCCTTTGTCTAAATTCCTTGTCTCCTCAAAGAACTCTAACAGATTTGTCAGACAAGACCGCCCCTTGATGAAGCCGTGCTGACTCAGTCCTATTTTATCATGCACTTCCAATTACTCCGCGATCTCATCTTTAATAATGGATTCTAAAATCTTACCAATGACCGAAGTCAGGTTATCCAGCCTATAATTTCCCATCTTCTGCCTCGCTCCCTTCTTAAACAGCGGTGTTGCATTAGCCACTTTCCAGTCCTCTGGGACCCTCCCTGTTAAGCCAGCCAACCTATCTGGCGGCATCACAGCTTGGTATAGCAACTAGACCATAAGACCACAACCAGTTTGGTGTCTGAACATTTGAACTTCCACAGCAGAGTGGAAGTGAGGAATGAGAGGTCAGGTTATCTCTGATTGCAGCTGTGCTTAGAGGATGAAAATCGCTTATTGTCACAAGTAGGCTTCAAATGAAGTTACTGTGAAAAGCCCCGAGTCGCTACATTCCGGCGCCTGTCCGGGGAGGCTGGTACGGGAATTGAACCATGCTGCTGGCTTGCCTTGGTCTGCTTTCAAAGCCAGCGATTTAGCTCTGTGCTGAACCAGCCCCATGTTACTGGAATTTCTTTAGTTTAAAAAAAGGGACTTTTGCCTAAATGGGTGTTTACTCATGCATCAGACAAAGTGGGGAGTCTTCTTGGGGGAATGTTTTGTAAGGGTAATTTTCATTGTGTAGTTATAATTTTGTTTTTTAAAGTTTTCTTTTAATGTTCAAAATCCCAAAAGTATCACTGGAATTTATGGCTTCTGAATTCAATAAACCTGTGTTCTCGAGGTCAAAATACAAAAAGACCAAGTTTCCCTTTGGGATTTGGTTTGCGCAGGAATTAATATACATCTGCTGGATCATTACAGAGGATAGTTCCAAACAGTTCTCACATAGTATAGAGCCAAATCTTCATGGGCATCTATGTATTGACAACAAAATGCTTTTATTAATGCACAAATCAGCCAGCGAGTTCAGGTGATGAAGCGATACACAGTGAGTTGTGGATCTCTAGTACTTGCCGGTTGAATTATACCATTCCTCTTTGTACGAATGGCATTACACCTTTAAGCCTACCCAAGAAATTTTAAAATTTGCTGGATTTGCACATTGTTTTCCCATTAAATTTGCCACGGAAAGTTAGGATTTACAATTACATTCTATGTATGTTTTTAATGACATGATCATTGTTAATGCAGTTAATCTTTCCAGCCCACAAAGAGGAACAACGTACATTTTTGACTCTCATTTCAACATGCAGCAAATTTTTGTTAGAGTTTAAAAAAATTTTATATTAACATTCCTTAATTTTTAATAACTTTTTCTTATTGTCTCTATTCTCTTTGCATAAGTCAATCTTTTTCCCCTCCTTTTACATCTGTAATTATCCCACTCTAATTCATCCTCCTCCACATCATTCTTCAGTTTCTTTCTGAATGCTTAAACTTACTTGCTTCAGGAGGTACACTGCAGGTCCCACCATTCACTAAGGTTCCAGGTGCCCCATGAACATGGCCATGCGTTTACCAGTCAGCACCTCAAGCAAGTTTGGGTGCAAAAGAAATTTGCACTGAAGGATGCAGGAAGAAGTTTATAAGATGTCCTGCTTCAACAAGATTTGGCCCATCTCTGATATCTTTGATCAGTTTACTAACTTGCGATAACTTCCAGTAATTCCTTACTTTGTTTTCATGCCTAGATTTGTAGTTAACCAGATGGCTTTCTCACTTTCAAAGATGCTAACCATTTGTCAGTCAGAGTTGTCATTGTAGCCATGATATGCACCTTGTAAACTTTGAACATGGACTAACACAGTGGTGGAGCAAACAATGAATTAAACAGCACACGTATTTTTCTCATCAAACAGATGGAAAATATTCCAATAAAATTGAACACAGCAGCCATCCTGAGGGAGAATGTTCTCTACGAGCGCAGAGTGAAAAAAGAACTGCAAAGGTAGCGCACCTTCAGTGTTCTCTTTGGCTGCTTTTATAATATTGAGTTTAATAGGTCACCTTGTCAATCTCTCGTTAGCTCCGACCTATCCCTGACCTTCTGTTCTGCTCCATATTCTCCAGCCCCCTCTCCAACTATATAAACCATCACATTTATACCCCACTTCAGCTCTGAAAAAGTCATACAGATTTTAACTCTTTTTCTCCGTCCACAGAAGCTGCCACTTTTCCCAGCATTTTTCTGTTTTTCTTTTCAGATTCATTATTCGACTGGATAATGCTTGGCTGGCAGCCAAACAACCTTCCCCACCCAAGTTTCAATATTTTTATGTCTGGAAAAGAAAAACGCTCAAAAGAAAAAAAATTGAATTATCCTTTTTAATGTCCCCATGATTTTTCTCCCGTGTTCACACATCAGTGTCCTGGAGATGGATCTTCAATTCCGCGGGACTCCAGGTTAGAGGGTTGGCAATCCTCTTCAGAACAGAAGTCGAAAAGAGTTTCACCACTGCTAAATTAATCTGAATTTCAGCTATGCCCGTTGTCCGTTTTCCCGTCTATTTTGCTGACAGTGTTGATTCTTTGTTCAGATAAAGTTCGGCAGGGACCAGATGCCCTGCCGTTGTGGAGCAGAAAATGACGACTGGACTAAAGCTCTCATTTACATAACATGACATCAAATATTATCTGAATATGACAAGCCACCGTGCACTGAAGTATTTATTCAAACATTGTGCGAGGGACTGGCGAGATTTAGATCACAAAGTCTCGCAAGATCCCGTTAGACCTCGCGAGGCTTTCCCAGTGTCGCAAATCTCGCGAGAGGTCTCCGAGTGGGGTGCGACGAGCTGTTCGATCGTGTCTGACATAGTGAGTGGTTTGTTTTTCAAACAGCAGAATTGCCCTTTTGATCCCTGACTGCCCCACTCAAAAACCCCCGAACAGCTGAGGAGTACCTTAGCCTGGTCACCTCATCTTTACAGTCATGTTCGCTGTTCCCCAGCTGCTAGCAATGTTTCAAATAGAGGCTGCATCACAAACATAGGTTTCTGGCATCAGTCTTATGTCACACAGGAAACAAGTGCAAAATTGAGTAGCAAATTCACTCATCTTATTCCTGGCGCCAGCAAAATGACTTCTCTTTTGTTGTTAGGTCGGAGAGGGATTCAGGTGACTGCCTGGGCCTCCAGCCTTGTTATAGAGTGTAATTATTATGCATCTTATTATTTAAATCCATTACTGCTGTCATCAGTAAGTGTTGTGACATCATTAGTTGTTGTTGTTGCCCGTTGTATTTATATTCACTGTCTATTTCTATTCAGTTACTGTTGTTTCAATATTTAACTAGCTGCTCCCATTTTTCAGTCCATACTGTATTTTAAACTTCATTATTTTTATATATTAAAGAACATTAACTTTAATATTAATACGTTTAAACTACCTTTTTGTGCTCAAGTTACCATATCTTTCTGGCAACAAGAATGAAAGAAATTGACTTCCGGTGGCGTGGGCAAGCAGGGTGGCCGCAATAACAAGAGCTCCCGCCGGTGGCCGCGATTCGCGGCGATTTCGGGGAAATCCCCGAGTCCTCACGCACTCCCTGACTATCGTCGGCCTTTGGGGCCGCCACGAGCAGCCAGTGGGGCCGGTTTAAAAACCGGCGAAGAACATCGCGCGGGTGTCGGGCGGCGGGGGCTGAGGCGTCGGGCCCGGCAGGTCAGAGCAGCGGGGGCGGAGCTACGAGGAGGCCGAGGCAGCAGGCCGAGGCCAGGGCGCCATGTAGGGAGGGTGCTCCACGTCGGATGGCTCCCACCTAGGAGGAAGAAAGAAGGTTGAAGCCTGGTCCCAGGTGAATGTAGAGGAGAAAGAAAGGAAGTTTGGTAAAAGTTTTTTTTTTCAAAAAAGAAGAATGTCAGATTGATGAAGGACAGGAGGGTGAAGGGGGAGAGAGGAGAAAGGAAAGAAGATAAAAAACAATAAGCCGCTAAAGGATGCGAAAAGCAACATCGAACAAAGGAGGAAACGCGGGTTCGCCGCCGAAGGAGAAGACGAGCAAAAGCAAAAGTGTTGACAGGATGGCGGAAGCCAAACTGCAAGGCGGGACCGCACTACTTATGGTGGAGAAGATGACCGAGGTGATGGTGGTGGAGCTGGAAAAACGTTTGGTGAGGCACATGGAGGCCTTGAGGAAAGAGACGGCGGTCGTGTTGAGGTCATTGTTGGAGGAGGCAATCGGCCCGATGAGGGTGGATGTGGCAAAGGCATTGGCCGAGGTGAGAGAGCAGGGCGAGAAGATGAAGGAGGTGGAGGAGGCCGTGACACGACACAGCGACCAGGTCACCTCGATGGGGGATGAGCTGCGGAGGGTGGTGGAGGTTAACAGAGGACTCCGAGCAAAGCTGGAAGACTTGGAAAACCGCTCAAGGCGGCACAATTTGAGAATTGTGGGCTTGCCCGAAGGGACAGAGGGCCCAAGGCCAACGCAATACTTCGCTAAGAAGTTGGCGGAGCTGATGGGGGAGGGTGAGAGCCCCACCCTGTACGAGCTAGACCGAGCTCACCGGTCATTAAGGCCGAAGCCCAAAGTGAACGAGCCGCCAAGGGCAGTAATTATCTGCTTCCATAAGTTTTGCATGAAGGAGAAAGTATTAAGCTGGGTGAAGCAGGAGCGTGAGGTGCTGTGGGATGGTACTGCGGTTCGGATCTACCAGGACTGGACGGTGGAGTTGGCAAAAAGACGAGCGGCATTTGGGCGAGTGAAGGCGGCTTTGTACAAGAAGGGGGTGCGATTTTGTGTGGTGTACCCGGCGAAGTTGAGAGTAACATATAACGCCAAAGACTTTTATTTTGAGACAGCGGAGGCAGCTGAGGCGTTCGTGAGGGCAGAAGGCTTGGGACAGACGTGAAGAGCGGAACTGGAAGAGGGACTGTGGACTGTGTTTGAGCGGCTGGAAAATGTACAAATGTTACAACTTTCTTTTTACTGATTTGTATTGAGATTTACTTCTCTTTGCATTGTTACAGAGTTCAAGTTAATGGCGTTCTGTGTTGCGACGGTTAAATGTTATGTTAGTGAATTGTAGGGGTTGGATTGTTGGGTTTCTTTTGGTGTTTCTTTCTCTGGGACTGGGCGGAAGGGGGTGAGAGGTCTTGGCGGGGGGAGCCACCCGCGCTAGCTAACTAAAGTCAGTTAGTGAATGGGGGTGAGGTAAGAGGAGGACTGCGGATGTTGGAGCCTGGATAGCAGGCTTCAATGGGCCTACGAGGCGAGCAAGAGGGGGTGGACGGATGGATGTTGGGGGATGTCATTTCATTTCATTTCATTCATGTTTTTGTAGGGGGGGTTCTTGGAAGGGGGGGGAAGGGGTTCGATGTTAACAATGGACAGGGGCGGGTCAGGCTTATGGGGCAGGGCCCTGTGGTATGGTGATGGTGGATAAGAAAGGTGGGGGGGGGGGGCGGTGAGAGACCCCCAGTAAGGAACATCACGTGGAACGTGAGAGGGCTAGGAAGGTCAAGAGGTCAAGGGTGCTTGCACATCTTAAAAGTTTGAAAGCGACTTCCAGGTGCGGCGATGACCAGCTAAGTCGCACGTTTCGGCAGCTCCCGGTGGAACGGACTTTTGGGCACTTAAAAGTAGCCCCAACGGCAATTTAAACGGCCAAAAACACTGTGCGGTAAACTAGAATGGAATCCCCCCGGACACGCATGGATAAAGGAGAGGATAGCAGCCGGATTGCGGAGGATCCTCTGGAGCAGCGGCAAGGAAGGCAAGCTCAAAGCAAGATGGCGTCGGAAGGTGGCCATTTGTTATGGGGCCCAGACCAACAAGAGTTCCTGCGGCGCTGTGTGGAAGAGCTGAAAAAGGAATTGAAGGAGTTGTTGGCCCCGATATTACAGGCGATTGAAGGGCTAAAGGAGGAGCAGAAGACCCAAGAGCAGGAGCTTCGGGTCGTGAAGGCAAAGGCTGCTGAAAACGAAGATGAAATACAGGGCCTGGTGGTGAAGACAGAGACGCACGAGGCGCAGCACAAAAGGTGTGTGGAAAGACTGGAAGTACTGGAGAATAATTTGAGGAGGAAGAATTTAAGGGTTCTGGGTCTTAAAGAAGGCGTAGAAGGGGCGGACGTCGGGACATATGTGAGCACGATGCTTCACTCGCTAATGGGATCGGAGGCCCTGACGGGCCCTTTGGAGGTGGAGGGAGCTTATCGAGTTATGGCGCGAAGACCAAGGGCAGGAGAAATACCTCGAGCCATTGTGGTGAGGTTTCACCGCTATAATGACAGAGAGATGGTCTTAAGATGGGCGAAGAAAACTCGGAGCTGCAGGTGGGAGAACGCGGTGATCCGCGTATACCAGGATTGGAGTGCGGAGGTGGCGAGAAGGAGGGCAAGTTTTAATCGGGCTAAGGCGGTGCTTCACAAAAAGAAGATCCAGTTTGGAATGTTACAACCGGCGAGATTGTGGGTCACACACCAAGGGAAGCACCACTACTTTGAGACGGCAGAAGAGGCGTGGACATTCATTGTGGACGAGAAGCTGGAATAGTCTGGCGAGAGAAAGAACTTTTGGGACAAAGTGGTGGGGTGATTATGTGGGGCGAGGAAAAAGGGGGGGGGGATGATTTTTCAGTTTGTTAATCTTGCGATCCTGTAACTTTTCTCTCTTCTGCATGATGGGGGGGGGGGGAGTATGAGAAACTGTGGGCGCTGGCCATTAGGGGCGGGGCCGAGTGGGAAACGCGGGCTTTGTTCCCACGCTATGGTAATTATGGCGGGAACAGGGACGCAGGAAGGAGGGGGCCTCGCACAGTGGGGGCCGAGGACAAGGGGGGAAGCCGAGGTCAGCCAGAGTTCGCTGACTTCTCGGAGCAACATGGGGGGTGCAATTACGCTAGGAAGGGATCTAGCGGGGGGGGAGGGGGGGTTAACTGGGTTGCTGCTGCTAAGGAGAAGGGGGAGCTGTTATGGGATGGGGTGGTCGAGGCGGGAGGGCGCCGTCGGGGAATACACGGGTACGTGGGAACCGGGTGAGGAGCTGGGCTAAAAAAAGGGGATGGCTTGTCGACAAGGGGTAAAGAGCCCCCCAACCCGGCTGATCACGTGGAACGTGAGAGGGCTGAACGGGCCGATTAAAAGGGCACGGGTACTCGCACACCTAAAGAAATTAAAGGCAGATGTCGTTATGTTGCAGGAGACGCATCTGAAACTGATAGACCAGGACAGACTACGTAAAGGATGGGTGGGGCAGGTGTTTCATTCGGGTTTGGATGCGAAGAACAGGGGGGTGGCTATCTTGGTGGGGAAACGGATACTGTTTGAGGCAAAGACCATAGTGGCGGATAGTGGGGGTAGATATGTGACGGTGAGTGGCAGATTGCGAGGGGAGGCGGTGGTTCTGGTGAACGTATACGCCCCAAACTGGGATGATGCAAATTCTATGAGGCGTATGTTGGGACGTATCCCGGACCTGGAGGCGGGAAAGTTGGTAATGGGGGGAGATTTCAATACGGTGCTTGATCCAGGGCTGGACCGATCGAGGTCCAGGACCGGGAGGAGGCCGGCAGCGGCCAGGGTGCTCAAGGACTTCATGGAGCAGATGGGAGGGGTAGACCCCTGGAGATTTAGTAGGCCTAGGAGTAAGGAGTTCTCATTTTTCTCCCATGTCCACAAAGTATATTCACGGATAGACTTTTTTGTCTTGGGAAGGGCACTGATTCCGAGGGTGACAGGGACAGAATATACGGCCATAGCTATTTCAGACCACGCTCCACATTGGATAGACCTGGAGGTAGGAGAGGAAAAAGAACAGCACCCACTCTGGAGAATGGATATGGGCTTATTGGCGGATGAGGGGGTATGTTTAAGGGTGAGGGGGTGCATCGAAAGGTACTTGGAGCTTAATGACAATGGAGAGGTTCAGGTGGGAGTTGGGAGGCGTTGAAGGCAGTGGTTAGAGGGGAACTGATATCCATAAGGGCACATAAAGGGAAACAAGAGGGTAAAGAAAGGGAGCGATTGCTGAAAGAACCTTTGAGGGTAGACAGGCAATATGCGGAGGCACCGGAGGAGGGACTGTACAGGGAAAGACAAAGGCTACATGTGGAGTTTGACCTGCTGACCACGGGTAAGGCGGAGGCACAGTGGAGGAGGGCACAGGGTGTACAGTATGAGTATGGAGAGAAGGCGAGTCGGCTACTGGCCCACCAATTGAGGAAGAGGGAAGCAGCGAGGGAGATAGGTGGGGTGAGAGATGAGGAGGGAGAGATGGAACGGGGAGCGGAGAGAGTGAACGGGGTGTTCAAGGCATTTTATGAGAGGTTATATAAGGCTCAGCCCCCGGAAGGGAAGGAGGGAATGATGTGTTTCTTGGATCAGCTGGAATTCCCTAAGGTGGAGGAGCAGGAGAGGGTGGGACTGGGAGCACAGATTGAGATGGAGGAGGTGGTAAAAGGGATTGGGAGCATGCAGGCGGGGAAGGCCCCGGGACCGGACGGATTCCCGGTGGAATTTTATAGGAAGTATATGGACTTACTGGCCCCGCTTCTGACGAGAACCTTCAATGAGGCTAGGGAAAGGGGGCAGCTGCCCCCGACTATGTCGGAGGCAACGATATCGCTCCTTTTGAAGAAGGAAAAAGACCCGCTGCAGTGTGGGTCCTACAGGCCCATTTCCCTTTTAAATGTAGATGCTAAGCTCTTGGCCAAGGTGATGGCGACGAGGATAGAGGACTGTGCCCCAGGGTGGTCCACGAGGATCAAACGGGGTTCGTTAAGGGGAGACAGCTGAACACGAACATACGGAGGTTGCTAGGGGTAATGATGATGCCCCCAGCAGAGGGGGAGGCGGAGATAGTGGTGGCGATGGACGCCGAGAAAGCATTCGACAGAGTGGAGTGGGATTATCTGTGGGAGGTGCTGAGGAGATTTGGTTTTGGAGAAGGGTATATCGGATGGGTACAGCTGCTGTATAGGGCCCCGGTGGCGAGCGTGGTCACAAACAGACAGAGGTCTGATTACTTCCGTCTTCATAGAGGGACGAGGCAGGGGTGTCCCCTGTCTCCGTTACTGTTTGCATTGGCGATTGAGCCCCTGGCCATAGCACTGAGGGGCTCCAGGAAGTGGAGGGGAGTGCTCAGGGGAGGAGAAGAACACCGGGTATCCTTGTATGCAGATGATTTATTGCTGTATGTTGCGGACCCAGTGGAGGGGATGACTGAGATAATGCAGACACTCAGGGAGTTTGGGGAATTTTCGGGGTACAAATTGAATATGGGTAAGAGTGAGCTGTTTGTGGTGCATCCGGGGGAGCAGAGCAGGGGAATAGATGACTTACCGCTGAGGAAGGTGACAAGAGATTTCCGGTACTTAGGGATTCAGATAGCCAGGAGTTGGGGAACCTTACACCGGCTTAATCTAACAAGATTGGTGGAACAGATGGAGGAGGATTTTAAGAGATGGGACATGGTGCCCCTGTCACTGGTGGGTAGGGTGCAGGCGGTTAAAATGGTAGTCCTCCCGAGATTCCTCTTTGTGTTTCAGTGCCTTCCGGTGATGGTCACGAAGGCTTTTTTCAAGAGAATTGAGAAAAGTGTCATGAGTTTTGTGTGGGCCGGGAAGACCCCGAGAGTGAGGAGGGGGGGTGGGGGGGGGGCTGGCACTACCGAGCATAAGTGAATACTACTGGGCCGCCAATATCTCAATGGTGTGTAAGTGGATGGGAGAAGGGGAGGGAGCGGCGTGGAAGAGATTGGAGATGGCGTCCTGCAAGGGAACCAGCCTACAAGCAATGGTGACGGCGCCGTTGCCATTCTCCCCGAAGAAATACACCACAAGTCCAGTGGTGGTGGCAACACTAAAAATTTGGGGGCAGTGGAGACGACATAGGGGAAGGACGGGAGCCTCGGTGCGGTCCCCGATAAGAAATAACCATAGGTTTGTCCCGGGGAGAATGGATGGGGGATTTGGAGCATGGCAAAGAGCTGGGGTTGTGCAACTGAGAGATCTGTTCGTAGACGGGACGTTTGCGAGTCTGGGAGCGCTGACGGAAAAATATGGGTTGCCCCAAGGGAATGCATTTCGGTATATGCAATTGAGGGCTTTTGCGAGGCAACAGGTGAGGGAATTCCCGCAGCTCCCGACGCAGGAGGTTCAGGATAGAGTGTTCTCAGGGACATGGGTGGGGGATGGTAGGGTGTCGGATATATACAGGGAAATGAGGGACGAGGGGGAGATCATGGTGGATGAGTTGAAGGGGAAATGGGAAGAAGAGCTGGGGGAAGAGATTGAGGAGGGGCTGTGGGCTGATGCCCTACGTAGGGTAAACTCGTTGTCCTCGTGCGCCAGGCTAAGCCTGATACAATTCAAGGTTTTACACAAGGCGCATATGACCGGAGCACGGCTTAGTAAAATTTTCGGGGTAGAGGATAGGTGTGGGAGATGCTCGAGAATCCCAGCAAACCACACCCACATGTTTTGGTCATGTCCGGCACTACAGGGGTTCTGGGTGGGGGTGGCAAAGGTGCTTTCGAAGGTGGTGGGGGTCCGGGTCGAGCCAAGCTCGAGGTTGGCTATATTCGGGGTTGCAGAAGAGCCGGGAGTGCAGGAGGCGAAAGAGGCTGATGTCTTGGCCTTTGCGTCCCTAGTAGCCTGGCGAAGGATGTTGCTTATGTGGAAGGAAGCCAAATCCCCGGGCGTCGAGACCTGGATAAATGACATGGCAGGGTTTATAAAACTAGAACGGATAAAGTTTGCACTGAGGGGTTCGGCTCAAGGGTTCACCAGGCGGTGGCAACCGTTCATTGACTACCTCGCAGAACGATAAAAGAAATGGGAAGGTAACAGCAGCAACCCGGGGGGGGCGGGGGGGGAGGCGGGGGGGTTTCAAAGGGGTGTTTTTGTATAAATATTTGTACTAGGCTATGTATATTGGATTGTTTGATTTTATTTTGGAGAGTTAGTATTTTTGATAGGGCAGTTGCCATTTAGTTTATATATTATTTATTTACTTGTTAAAAAAAGGCCACTGTTATTTATACTGTTTTACTGTTGAAAACAGGAAAACCTTTGTATTGTTTTGTTTGGCCAAAAAATCTGAATAAAATATATATATTTTTTAAAAGTTTGAAAGCAATGCTGCAGGAGACTCACTTGAGGGTGAAGGACCAGGTGAGACTTAAAAAGGGCTGGGTTAGCCAAGTGTTTCACTCCGGATTTGATGGAAGGGTTCGAGGGGTAGCGGTGCTGGTCAGCAAAAGGGTACGCTTCCAGATGGAGACGGCGGTGGCAGATCAGGGGGGTAGATATGTGATTGTGACAGGGGCACTGGAGGGGAGATTAATGGCGCTGTTAAGTGTATACGGTCCCAATTGGGACGATGTGGGATTCACGAGGAAGGTGTTTGGGGCTATTCCCGACTTGGACACGCGTGAGCTGATTGTGCGGGGGGACTGGAACTTGGTGCAGGAGCCAAGGTTGGACAGATCACGGCCGCGCTCGCTGGTCCCATCGGGGGGGCGAAGGCGCTGGCTGGGCTAATGGTGGAAATGGGAGGGGTGGACCCTTGGAGGTTCCTGCACCCAAGGGAACGGGAGTATTCGCTTTTCTCAGCGGTCCATAAGGTATACTCGCGGATCGACTTTTTTGTGGTGGGGAAGGCTTTGCTGGCTGGAGTCAAGGGGTCGGAATACTCTGCAATTGCAGTGTCAGATCACGCTCCACATTGGGTGGATATGGTGCTGGAGAAGGGGGTAGCGCAGAGACCGGGGTGGAATCCCTGGGGCTGTTTAGCACAGGGCTAAATCGCTGGCTTTGAAAGCAGACCAAGGCAGGCCACCAGCACGGTTCGATTCCTGTAACAGCCTCCCCAAACAGGCGCCGGAATGTGGCGACTAGGGGCTTTTCACAGTAACTTCATTTGAAGCCTCCTTGTGACAATAAGCGATTTTCATTTCGTTTTTCATTTCAAACTGGATGTGGGGCTTTTGGGGAACCAAGTATTCTGTGAGATAATTGAAACGGTAATTAAGGAATATGTAGGTTTCAATTGTACGGGTGAGGTGTCGAAGGCAGTCGTCTGGGAGGCTCTAAAGGCGGTGGTGAGAGGTGAGGTAATTTTGTTTAAGGCCAGGGTGGATAAAGAGAAGAGGTTGGAGCGGCAGAGGGTAATAGTTGGTGGTAGATAGGAGGTATGCAGAGGATGGGGACCCAGCGAAGCTGGAAAAGAGGAAGGAACTACAGGCGAGCTTCGACCGACTGTCCACCAGGAAGGCGGTGCGCCAATTGAGACGAGCAAGGGGTGCAGTTTATGAACATGGAGATAAGTATGTTAGCAGGTCAGCTCCGGAGGGAGGCAGCGGCAAGGGAAATTCTTCAGGTGAAGGATAGGGCAGGGAAGTTGGTGGTGGCCCCAGTGCTGATTAACAAGGTTTTTGAGGAGTTTTATGAGAGGTTGTACAAGTCAGAGCCACTCGGGGGAGACCGTGAGATGCAGGAATTTCTAGATGGGTTGGAGTACCCGAGGCTAGGGGAGGGGGACAGGACTACATTAGAAGGAGCAATAGTGGAGCAGGAGATAAAGGATGCGATTGGGAGGATGCAGTGGGGGAAGGTGGCAGGGCCGGATGGGTTTCCGGTGGAATATTATAAAAAATTTAAGGATAGGTTGGCACCCCTGATGGTGGGGATGTTTGAGGAGGCGATAGGGAAGGGGGTGTTGCCGCAAACCTTGGAGCAGGCGTCGATTTCCCTGTTACTAAAAAAAGATAAGGATCCGACAGAGTGTGGGTCGTATCGGCCCATATCACTTCTGAATGTGGACGTAAAGTGTTGGCGAAGGTACTGGCGGGTAGGCTGGAGGAGTGCCTTCCGAAGGTGATAGGGGAGGATCAGACGGGGTTCATGAAAGGGAGGCAGCTGTTTTCGAACATTAGGAGGGTTTTGAACGTAGTTATGGCACCGGCGGAAAGAAAGGAAACAGAGGTCGCTGTGGCATTGGACGCCGAGAAGGCGTTTGATCGGGTAGAATGGGGGTACCTGATGGCAGTGCTGGAGCGGTTTGGGATTGGACCAAGGTTTTTGAACTGGGTAAAGCTATTATATAAGGAACCGAAGGCGAGTGTCCGCACAAATAATATCAGTTTGAGATACTTTTCTCTCCACCGTGGGATGAGACAGGGATGTCCTATGTCCCCCCTGCTGTTTGCACTTGCGATTGAGCCGTTGGCCATCGCATTGAGAAGTTCAGGAGCATGGAAAGGAATAGTGCGGGGGAGGATAGAGCAAAGGGTGTCCTTATATGCCAACGACTTGCTGCTGTATGTGTCGGAGCCGAGTGCGTCGATAGGAGGAATATTGGAGCTACTGCGGGTATTTGGGTCTTTCTCGGGGTACAAGTTGAACCTGGACAAGAGTGAGTACTTTGTGGTGTCTCGGCCGGGGGTGGGGGCAGGGGTGGAGGGGCTGCCCTTCCGTAGAGCAGGGACTCATTTTTGGTATCTGGGGGTGCAGGTTGCCCGGGAGTGGGGGAGGCTTCGCAGGTACAACATCACTAGTTTGGTGGGGAGAGTGAAAGCCGATCTGGCAAGGTGGGATGGCCTTCCTCTGTCACTGGCGGGTCGGGTACAGGCGGTTAAAATGAATGTGTTGCCGCGATTCCTGTTTATTTTTCAATGCCTACCGATTTTCCTGCCAAAGTCTTTTTTCAGGGAGATTGAGGGAAGGATTACCTCATTCATATGGTGAGGGAAGGTGGCCAGAGTGAGAAAGGTGCTGCTACAGAGGGGAAGGCAGGCAGGGGGTTTGGGTCTCCCGAACCTGTTGTACTACTACTGGGCGGCGAATGTGGAGAAAGTGCGGAGCTGGGTCAGAGGGGTTGATTCTCAATGGGTCAGAATGGAGGAGAGTTTGTGCAGGGGGTCAGGGCTGAAGGCACTTGCAACAGCACCGCTCCCGATAGCTCCGGGGAAATATTCAGGGAGTCCGGTAATAATAGCTTCATTGAAAATCTGGAGGCAGTTTCGCCAACACTTCGGGTTGGGTTTAGGGTCAAGGGAAATGCCGATTCGGGGGAACCACAGATTGGAGCCAGGGAGATGGGATGAAAGTTTTCAGAAATGGGAAGAGAAGGGGATTAAGACGCTAAAAGATTTGTTTCTTCGGGGTTGGTTTGCAGGATTGAGGGAGCTGGAAGCGAAGTGTGACCCCCTGCACAAACTCTCCTCCATTCTGACCCACTGAGAATCAACCCCTCTGACCCAGCTCCGCACTTTCTCCATATTCGCCGCCCAGTAGTAGTACAACAGGTTCGGGAGACCCAAACCCCCTGCCTGCCTTCCCCTAGATCAGGGAGAAGTGTTTAGGTAATGCAGGTTCGGGATTTTGCCAGGAAGGAGATACAGAGCTTCCCAGAGGAACCGGCCTCCACATTGCTGGAGGAGGTCTTGACGACAAGGGGACTGGAGAAGGGGGCAGTGTCAGCGGTGTACGGAGCTATTTTGGAAGAAGATAAGGCACCACTGGAAGGGATCAAAGCAAAGTGGGAGGAAGAGCTGCGAGAGGTTATAGAGGAGGGGGTCTGGTGTGAGGTGCTCCGGAGAGTGAATGCCTCCACCTCATGTGCGAGGTTGGGGCTGATACAGCTGAAGGTGGTATATAGAGCGCACCTCACGAGGGCGAGGATGAGCCGATTTTTTGAAGGAGTAGAGGATGTGTGTGACCGTTGCGGGGGGGGGGGGCCCGCGAATCACATTCATATGTTTTTGTCCTGTCCAAAGCTAGGGGAGCACTGGAAGGAGGTGTTTAGGGTAATTTCCAAGGTGGTGCGTGTGAAACTGGAGCCGGGTCCCCAGGAGGCCATATTCGGGGTGTCGGACCAGCCAGGGTTGGAAACGGGAGAGGAGGCAGACATCATAGCCTTCGCCTCGTTGATCGCCCGAAGGCGGATCCTGCTGGGATGGAGAGCAGCCTCTCCACCCAGTGCCCGAGCGTGGCGGGGGGACCTGTTGGAATACTTGACCCTTGAGAAGGTTAAGTGAACTGAGGGGAAGCTCGGAGGGGTTCTACAAGTCATGGGCACTATTTATTATGCACTTTCAAGAACTGGATAACTTCGAACATTAGTTGGGGCTGTGGGTGGGGGGGTGGGGTGGGGGAGGAGGGGGGCTGTGTAGATTAAGGGTGAATACGGGGAATCCCTGATTCCTTTTTGTCATTTGTTTATGTAAACATGCGGGCAGATGTTTGGGGGTTGGTGGGCGGATGGGAAAGTTGTTATTATGGGGACTGACATACCTTGCTGATTATTGTTTATTGTTGATGGGTGTAAATGTGGGAGAAAATGTGAAAAAGGAGGAGAATAAAAATATTTTTTAAAAAAAGAATGAAAGAAATTGAAGTCTCAGCACATCCAACACAAAGTTTTGCTAGGTTTACCGACAGAGGGCAAGTTAGCAGTACCATGGCTTTGCTTGGGCTTTCAGTGAGTTTGTAGAAGAGAATGAAAACTGGACAGAATAAGTGGAAAGATTGGAACACTTTTTCTTGGAAAATGGGATCGCAGATGAGGCTCAAGTGCTCATCTGAGTTTGAGTTTTATAAGCTTGTGAGAAATTTAGCTACACCACACAAACCAGCGACATTTCATTTGCAGATTTAGAGACACTCATTCAAAATCCTAAGCAATATTTCAATTTCCATGGTCATTTTCAGAAGATGGGACAGTTGTTAGTTTTGTTGCTCAATTGTGCCAGCTCTCTGAACACTACATGTTTGGGGCAGTTTTAGAAGACATGCTTCAGGACAGACCTGTTTGTGGCATTAACAACGTCCGCATTCAGCGCTGTTTGCTGGGAGAAGCCACACTTGAAATGAAAAATTGAAATGAAATGAATGTCGCTTTTTGTCACAAGGAGGCTTCAAATGAAGTTACTGTGAAAAGCCCCTAGTCGCCACATTCCGGCGCCTGTTCGGGGAGGCTGGTACGGGAATTGAACCGTGCTGCTGGCCTGCCTTGGTCTGCTTTCAAAGCCAGCGATTTAGCCCTGTGCTAAACAGCCTTAAAAAGGCTCTAGAAATTTCTCAGGGCACGGACATGGCTGACAACATTGTAAAGAGGGTTCAGAAATCCAATGGGGCATGCAGGCAGGTGCAATGCATCAAGTAGAAAAAGAAGCTGCAAATGAAGGGGGAAAGAAAGTGGAGCATTTTAGCTGTAGAGGGTCACACTATGTGAATCATTGTAAATTTAGGGATGCTGTTTGTTACTTGTGCAACAAGAAGGTAATTTAGCGAAGAACTGCCCGGGTACTTAGAGAAAGTCAAAGGCTAAGCAGGGAACTTCAAATGGAAGGAAGCCTCAGTTGATGGCATATCACTTGAAAAGTTCAGACCAGGCAGAGAAGCATTATTACGACATGTTTAATACAAGTGGGGGGCATGCAGAACGTATTCATGCTACAGTGGAGTTCGATGGACAGAATGTCAAGATGGAGGTGGACACAGAAGCCTCTGTAATCATTGGACGCTTACCCATTGTTGAGGGTAGGAGATCTTGTTTTAAACCTTGCAGAAGGCAGCACATTTTCAAAACTGGACATGAGCCAAGCCGATCAACAACTCTTGTTAGAGGAAGATTCGAAGCAGTATGTGACCATCAACATGCAGAAAGGGTTGTTCAAGTTGAATCGCATGGTTTTCAGCACAGTGGTTAGCACTGTTGCTTCACAGCATCAGGGTCCCAGGTTCAATTCCCGGCTTGGGTCACTGTCTGCGCGGAGTCTGCACGTTCTCCCAATGTCTGGGTTTCCTCCGGGTGCTCCGGTTTCCGCCCACAAGTCCTGAAAGACGTGCTTGTTAGGTGAATTGAACATTCTGAATTCTCCTTCAGTGTACCCGAACAGGCGCCGGAATGTGGCAACTAGGGGCTTTTCACAGTAACTTAATTGCAGTGTTAATGTAAGCCTACTTGTGACACTAATAAAGATTATTATTATTTTGGCGTAACCTCCAATCCAATGATCTTCCAAAGGATGATGGACAACCTGTTACAAGGCACTCCTCATGTTGCAGTCGACTTAGATGTATTCATGTAGACAGTCCAACTAGGGAAGGGGCGGTACTGGACCTGGTATTGGGGAATGAGCCCGGCCAGGTGGTAGATGTTTCAGTAGGGGAGCATTTCGGTAACAGTGACCACAATTCAGTAAGTTTTAAAGTACTGGTGGACAAGGATAAGAGTGGTCCTAGGATGAATGTGCTAAATTGGGGGAAGGCTAATTATAACAATATTAGGCGGGAACTGAAGAACATAGATTGGGGGCGGATGTTTGAGGGCAAATCAACATCTGACATGTGGGAGGCTTTCAAGTGTCAGTTGAAAGGAATTCAGGACCGGCATGTTCCTGTGAGGAAGAAGGATAAATACGGCAATTTTCGGGAACCTTGGATAACGAGAGATATTGTAGGCCTCGTCAAAAAGAAAAAGGAGGCATTTGTCAGGGCTAAAAGGCTGGGAACAGACGAAGCCTGCGTGGAATATAAGGAAAGTAGGAAGGAACTTAAGCAAGGAGTCAGGAGGGCTAGAAGGGGTCACGAAAAGTCATTGGCAAATAGGGTTAAGGAAAATCCCAAGGCTTTTTACACGTACATAAAAAGCAAGAGGGTAGCCAGGGAAAGGGTTGGCCCACTGAAGGATAGGCAAGGGAATCTATGTGTGGAGCCAGAGGAAATGGGCAAGGTACTAAATGAATACTTTGCACCAGTATTCACCAAAGAGAAGAAATTGGTAGATGTTGAGCCTGGAGAAGGGTGTGTAGATAGCCTGGGTCACATTGAGATCCACAAAGACGAGGTGTTGGGTGTCTTAAAAAATATTAAGGTAGATAAGTCCCCAGGGCCTGATGGGATCTACCCCAGAATACTGAAGGAGGCTGGAGAGGAAATTGCTGAGGCCTTGACAGAAATCTTTGGATCCTCACTGTCTTCAGGGGATGTCCCGGAGGACTGGAGAATAGACAATGTTGTTCCTATGTTTAAGAAGGGTAGCAAGGATAATCCAGGGAACTACAGGCCGGTGAGCCTTACTTCAGTGGTAGGGAAATTACTGGAGAGAATTCTTCGAGACAGGATCTACTCCCATTTGGAAGCAAATGGACGTATTAGTGAGAGGCAGCATGGTTTTGTGAAGGGGAGGTCGTGTCTCACTAACTTGATAGAGTTTTTCGAGGAGGTCACTAAGATGATTGATGTAGGTAGGGCAGTGGATGTTGTCTATATGGACTTCAGTAAGGCCTTTGACAAGGTCCCTCATGGTAGACTAGTACAAAAGGTGAAGTCACACGGGATCAGGGGTGAGCTGGCAAGGTGGATACAGAACAGGCTAGGTCATAGAAGGCAGAGAGTAGTAATGGAAGGATGCTTTTCTAATTGGAGGGCTGTGACCAGTGGTGTTCCACAGGGATCAGTGCTGAGACCTTTGCTCTTTGTAGTATAGATAAATGATTTGGAGGAAAATGTAACTGGTCTGATTAGTAAGTTTGCAGACGACACAAAGGTTGGTGGAATTGCGGATAGCGATGAGGACTGTCAGAGGATACAGCAGGATTTAGATTGTTTGGAGACTTGGGCGGAGAGATGGCAGATGGAGTTTAATCCGGACAAATGTGAGGTAATGCATTTTGGAAGGTCTAATGCAGGTAGGGAATGGTAGAACCCTCAAGAGTATTGAAAGTCAAAGAGATCTAGGAGTACAGGTCCACAGGTCATTGAAAGGGGCAACACAGGTGGAGAAGGTAGTCAAGAAGGCATACGGCATGCTTGCCTTCATTGGCCGGGGCATTGAGTATAAGAATTGGCACGTCATGTTGCAGCTGTATAGAACCTTAGTTAGGCCACACTTGGAGTATAGTGTTCAATTCTGGTCGCCACACTACAAGAAGGATGTGGAGGCTTTAGAGAGGGTGTAGAAGAGATTTACCAGAATGTTGCCTGGTATGGAGGGCATTAGGTATGAGGAGCGGTTGAATAAACTCGGTTTCTTCTCACTGGAACGAAGGAGGTTGAGGGGAGACCTGATAGAGGTCTACAAAATTATGAGGGGCATAGACAGAGTGGATAGTCAGAGGCTTTTCCCCAGGGTAGAGGGGTCAATTACTAGGGGGCATAGGTTTAAGGTGAGAGGGGCAAGGTTTAGAGTAGATGTACGAGGCAAGTTTTTAACGCAGAAGGTAGTGGGTGCCTGGAACTCGCAACCGGAGGAGGTGGTGGAAGCAGGGACGATAGTGACATTTAAGGGGCATCTTGACAAATACATGAATAGGATGGGAATAGAGGGATACGGACCCAGGAAGTGTAGAAGATTGTAGTTTAGTCGGGCAGCATGGTCGGCACGGGCTTGGAAGGCCGAAGGGCCTGTTCCTGTGATGTACTTTTCTTTGTTCTTTGTAGATTACATTTTCATTTTGGGTAAAACTGAGAAGCACCTCAGCAACCTGGGCGCCGTTTTAAAAATGTTTTCAGAGGCGGGACTGCGTCTGAAGCAGAACAAGTGCATTTTTCAGGCACTGAGGGTAGAGTATCTGGACCATAGAATTACTGCACAAGTCTTATCTCCTGTGGAAGGGAAAGTTCGAGCGATTAAGGAAGCTCCGGAGCCCAGGAAAGTGGCCGAGCTTAGTCATTTGTAGATTTAATAAACTCTTATGGAAAGTTTTGAATTCAATTGAATAGAATTCCAATAGTGCAGGACCTGACTGTAGTGTTGACTCCACTGTACTTACTTCTGCACAAGGAAAACAAAATGGAAGTGGGAGTCCACGCAGAAGGTGGCTTTCAAATATTGGAAAGCACTGCTGCAATCGACAAATCTGCTGGACCATTTTGATCCAGACAAGGAACTTATTCTGTCATGCGATGCATCACCCTACGGTGTGGGGGGGTACTTTCTTAGATAATGGAGGATGGGTCCAAAACCCCATTGGTTTTGCATCTAGAACGTTGTTAAAGGCTGAAAATTGTATTCAAAACTGGAAAAAGACAATCTAGCTATTGATTTTGCTGTAAAAAGATTCCATCAGTACCTCTAGGGTCAATTGTTCACCATATGTACCGCCCATGAGCCATTGGTGAGCCTTTTCAGTGAGTCAATATGAATTCCTCCCATGGCCTCAGCAAGGATGCAGGGCTGAGTGCTTACATTTGTCAGCGTATCAGTCAGCATCGTGTACAGAGCAGGGAAGGACAAAGCTAACCTGGACTCCCTTTACCGGATTTGCCACACCAGGTACAGTGTCCTCGCAAGATGATTTACTTACTAGAGAGACTTGCCCAATCTCCAGTGAATGAGAAACAAATTAAGCAGTGGATGGACAGAGTTCCCATTCTGTCACAAGTTAAAATAATTCTGATGCAAGGGTGACCATCTATCATAGATGGTGGTGGGTTGAAGCCTTATGTGAGGCGCAAAGACGAGTTAAATGCGCAGGACTATTGCATATTGTGAGGGTTTGAAAGTGGTCGTTCCACCCCCTGGTCATTCGTAAGTAGTAGATTAAATTCATGAGGTTCATTTAGGTGCTGTTCGGGTGAAAAGTCTAGCCAGGTGGCCTAATATGGACTAGGATTTGGAGAACAAAGTGAAATCCTGCATGTCAATCTAACCAGAAGATCCTCAGGAGTGGCCTAATTGTCCTTCGAGAATTCATGTGGATTTTGCAGGTCCTTTCATGGGTCACACATTTTTCGTCATCGTGGATTCACATTCTAAGTGGTAAGAAGTATACATCATGAGCAATATTTCAGCTCCCAGTAGCATAGAGAAGCTATACTAAGTCTTTGCAACTCATGGGTCACGGATCCTCTTGTTTCTGATAATGGTACATTTATGAGCGAGTTGTTCCAAGAGTTTATGCAAAGGAATGGAATATGTCAGGTGTGTACTGCGCACACAGACATTGAAGGAAGGATTGAAGAGGATGGCGTTATTCAGTGTTATTATTCTGCATCTTATTTAAATCCATTACTGATGTTATCAGTAAGTGCTGGAACTTCATTAGTTGTTACCTGTGTATATTCGGATTTTACTGTCATTAATTCTAATTCTATTCTGTTACTGTTATTTCAATGTTTAACAAGATGCTTCTGCTTTTGAGACCATACTTTATTTTAAACTTTTTTATTTTCATATATTAAAGAAGATTAAGATCAAGTTACCACAAGCCTCAACTAGAGCTAGCTTTCATTGTTTTATCTCCTTGAACAGAAACTCAAAGCATCTAAACATAGGGAGAAACGTTACTCAAATGTGCCAATGTGAAAAATAAGTTCATTTTTCTATCCCTTTTTTGAGGCTGTAATGGTTGTTTAAGTGCTACAATAACGCTTGATTTTGTGCTACCTGGCCTAGTAAACTAAAAGCTAAGCTCTTTAAGAAAACTTTTTTTGTGCCTATTGCACCATGGCATAGATTACATAGAATTTGACAGCATAGGCACAGGCCATTCGGCCCAACTAATCTTTGCTGGTATTTATGTGCCACATGAGCCTCCTCCCATCGTAATCTGTCTCACCTTCCAATGGCTATCCCTCCATGTGTTTCTCCTTGTAGTGTTTGTCTGTCTTCCCCTTAAATATATCGATACTATTCCCTCAACCACTCCTTGTGGCAATGACATCTACATTTCATAGAATTTCATAGAATTTACAGTGCAGAAGGAGGCCATTCGGCCCATCGAGTCTGCACCAGCTCTTGGAAAGAGCACCCCACCCAAGGTCAATACCTCCATCCAACACCAAGGGCAATTTTGGACACGAAGGGCAATTTAGCATGGCCAATCCACCTAACCTGCACATCTTTGGACTGTGGGAGAAACCGGAGCACCCGGAGGAAACCCACGCACACACGTGGAGGATGTGCAGACTCCGCACAGACAGTGACCCAAGCCGGAATCGAACCTGGGACCCTGGAGCTGTGAAGCAATTGTGCTATCCACAATGCTACCGTGCTGTCCCTGTCACTATTCTCTGGATAAAGAAGTTTCTCCTGAATTCCTTATGACCTAATGACAAGCAGAACAAGCTCAAGGGCCAGAATAGCTTATTCTTGCCTATTAAGAAAGGTTTTGTATGCACAGCCCCTATATTATCAGGATGGTCCCAACAGCTTAGGAAAGATCCCAAATCATGGGCGCGATTCTCCACTCCAGCGCCGGTTGGGAGAATCGCCTGGGCCGCCAAAATTTCCCGGGACGCCGGTCCGATGCCCTCCCGCGATTCTCCCAAGCGGCGGGTCGGCCCGGTCGAGTTTCGCGGGCCGCAGGCCGGAGAATCACCGGAGACACCAAAAATGGCGATTCTCCGGCACCCCCGCTATTCTCAGGCCCGGATGGGCTGAGCGGCCAGGCCAAAACGGCGGGTTCCCCGCGGCGCCGTCCACACCTGGTCGCTGCCGTCGTGAGTGGTGCGTGAATGCTGGGGGGGCGGCCTGCGGTGGGGCGAGGGGGGATCCTGCACCGGGGGGTACCTCAAACGTGGGGTGGCCCGCGATCGGTGTCCGCCGATTGTCGGGCCGTCCTCTCTGAAGGAGGACCTCCTTCCTTCCACGGCCCCGCAAGATCCGTCAGACATCTTCTTGCGAGGCGGACTTAGAGAGGACGGCAACCGCGCATGCGTGGATGACGCCCATTATGCGGCGCCGGCCGCGTCATCTATGCGGCCTTTACGCGGGCGACAATCCTGGCCCAAGTATACAGCACAGAAGGAGGCCATTTGGTCTATCTTTTTCATGCCAGTCTGAGGACACACAGGTGCCTTTATAATCCCACCTTCCTGCACCCGGTCCATAGCCCTGTAGCTTAGAGCACTTAAGGTGCAGATCCAGGTACTTTTAAAAAGAGTTTGGGGTCTCTGCCTCCACCATCAACATGGGTAGTGAATTCCAGACACCCACTACCCGCTGTGTAATGTCACAACTTAACCCCAATTCTGCCTTTGGTTAAAGCATACATGCACACACTTTTCCAGCAAGTGTCATTGTATTGTGGTCACTGCTGAGAACCTGACTGATTTATTCCCTCATCCAAACTGTTACAATCCCAACTGCTGTTAATACTGGACAAGTCAGATCCTTGAGTGAAACCTGGCTTGATGGGTCCTAACCTTGTTTTTAGAAACTGTGGAGGGAAGTTACTGAACACATTCACAGGAATCTGCTGAGGAACTTTTAGTACAAAGAATAAAATATTTAACAAAACAAGAAAAATGAACTATATTGCGCCAGACAAAAATGTTGGAAAGATCTCAGTACACATACAAGAATTATTTAAATTCACACTATTCTTTTACCCCCAGTAATATCTTTACGAACACATACACCAAAGAAGAGTTACCACCTGCTTCACGCAAATACTTTTTGCTTGGGACTGGCACAGTTACAAATACTTCTGGTGAATTCCTGAGCATTCACTTGATGCTTCTCACCCTCTCCCCAATTCATACCTCTCCCCAAGCAGCAAAAAAACACATTTTAAACTCACTGGGTAGAACTTTTCAGACCCTCCTGCCAGTGAGACTTTCTGGTAACGCAAAAACCAATGGACTTTTGAACAGTTTGCTGCATTTTTCAGCTCCATCTCCATCGCAATGAAGCCATAAAATTCCACCCACTGATTCTTCAACCACAGAGGAAACAAATTAGGTCCCTAAACCCAGTCTTTTTGAGTCCTATAATTGATTATTCAGTTAACTACTATCCAAATAACCTTATTGGGTTTTTTCCAGAGAGCTTAAAATCCTTGTCTTCCCTCTCTGACACACACTGAACAAATCTTGCAAGCAATACATCTTGGATCAATAACATGGTGACACCTTTAGGCTAGCCTGCCAAGGGGTGTAACATATTACTGTGAATGGGGAGGAGAAGAGAGCGAGATTGACTGACTATATTATTCGCCAGACATCGGAAACAGGACTGGCATTATCCCTGGTTATAACCTTTGGTGTGGTGCTATTTTGTTTTCAGGTGTAACCACAGCAAGTTCCATGGATTTCTTACCAACAGACCTAGATGTTTGACAAATTATGAGCCAATCTCACTGAACTTTACCTTTTTCACAAGGGTTTCTAATCTCCCCATTTGAAGATCTTGCTTTGAAATATGTTCGCTCCCATTCATGGGGTTTCAACAATGGCCCTCTTCGCAGGATTTCAATCTGGCCTTCTGACATTCCTTTAATCTGAATATTCGAGACATTTGAGCGTCACCTTCCGAGCACAATTTCAGATCTTTGGCCATGCCAAGCAGAACACTGCTGCTTCATT
Organism: Scyliorhinus torazame; assembly: GCF_047496885.1. Lineage (NCBI taxonomy): Eukaryota > Metazoa > Chordata > Chondrichthyes > Carcharhiniformes > Scyliorhinidae > Scyliorhinus > Scyliorhinus torazame. Next base: position 22,147,771 of record NC_092715.1, read on the forward strand.
GGGGTTCCATTTCTCCCAGCCCACAGCACGGAGTTATCAACCTTTGGTTGTCTTCTCTCAAGCCCACTCCACTTCAAGTCTGCTCCCTGCAGCTTTCTTTAATTCAGAGACTATTTCTCTGCTTCTGTCTTTTATATTAATTTAATGGGACCTATTTCTGATACCTGTGTTGCTAACTTCGCCTTGGTTCAATTGCTCTGTTTTATTACCTTTGCTCTTGAGTCGCCAGGTATCTTTTATGATACCGCCACGTGGTTCAGGTCCGAGTAATGATCAATAATCCAATACACCGCTTCGTAAGATTTAAATCAAAGCACATTTATTATCCACAGTAATCACTACTCATGCGCAAATTCTACATCTAAGCTACTTCTACAACTAACAGGCCAATACCTAACTTGGAATTGGCCCACCAGGTCAGGGAAACGAATGGCCTTTCGTTCGGGTTCTGAGCCTGCGGGATTCGAAGTTGGAACAGATTGATAGCTAGGAGCGCCGATCTCGTAGCGAGCGTTGAAGTAAGACTTACAGTTTTACCAGCTGCTGAGGAGTGGAGAGCTGGAGAAGCGGTGGTGAAGAGCTGGAGAGAAGAGAGCTGGTGAAGAGCAGGTGAAGAGAGCGACTTGAACTTGGGCTCAATTCTTATAGTTCCCAGGGGATTCCCGCCTTTCGGGGCGGACCCTGCACCTGGTCCCAAGTGATTGGACTTTGTCCCCATCACTTGGTTCGGTTTTCTCCAATGCTGGAGCGATTCCCTGATCGATGGGCGGTCTTGAGGTGGTCGTTCACCTCCCTTTGTGTAGGCTTCTGCATGCGCCGAAGAGTCTGGTTTGGCTTTGTGTGTCTAAATGTTGCTTATTGTTCCCGGGGATTGCTCATTAGTATGCAGATAGATGGTGTTTTGTTATGCTGATGGTTGCTGGTATCGATCTTGTCTGGCCTTTCCAGAGGTAAATACACAGCCAACCTCCAGCTGCTCGTTTTTGTCCTGTTGGTTGATTTTCCCATCAGCCTTTGCCGTTCGCCATTTTGAATCGGGAGTTAGCCATTTTAAGTGGCTACACCTGTCTTTGTCTACTGAGACTTCCTTTTGGGATCCCTCCCAATCCCCCTCCCTGGTTTGGGACTTTCTCCCTATCCTTCCCATGCCCTGCTCCCTGGGACACCTACTTGGTAATGGCACTCTGGTTCAGGTCATCTGACTTGCTCTTCGCACCGTTTGTCCTTTCTTGCTTCTTTGCAGATGTGCAGGATTAGTTCCCTACCTGAAAAAGGTACAATAACAGCCTCCCGTAACAATTCTCTTAACAGCCTCCCCGAACAGGCACTGGAATGTGTCGACTAGGGGCTTTTCACAATAACTTCATTTGAAGCCTACTTGTGACAATAAGCGATTTTCATTTCAAGTGAACTGCGCATGTGCGACCATTTCCCAGCCGGCACACACGCCCAAGGATCATTGAAACTGGAGTTCCCAACCTCCAACTTCAGACGATAAGAATTTCAGTCTCATCACACTGAAACAAATTGTAGTGCCCTCCGGTCACTCCACTGAACTTAACTAACCCAGGACGAATCAGGAATGGAGCCTTGGCTCTAGGTCGCATGTTCAATTGCAATTAGCTTGTGTTATGGGCTAAGATTTAGAGAACCCCAAAGTGTATCATGGAGTTCACCTGACCCACAACTTTTAATAAGATTGTGGTTGTGGGGAGCACACAGACCTACTTTATAGGTGTCATGCAACAGAGAGTTAAAGTACTTTTAAATTAAAACAATGTTTATTTATGAAACCAGTTAACACTTTATAAACCCCCAGTAAACATCTTAACAACTATCAACACCGATAAATCCCCCAAAGAATACAGTACTCTCTGAGTAACTCTTAATCTTTCCTTGCAACATCCAGAAGATAAAAATAAACCCTTTTTATAGAAAGACATCAGGTTTAACTTCTCTACAGAAACAGGTATTAGTTTTAAATCACCAAAGGATCTGTAGACAGCCGTTAGATTGCAGAGAGACTAATACACCTTCTTGCTGTGACTACAGCTCCAAGTCTAAAATGAAACTAAACAGACCCTGTAGCAGCAAGTCCAAAGCGAAAGTAAAAGCAGACAGACAGCGCAGCTCCACCCACACTCTGACATCACTGATAAACACCTATTTCTTAAAGGTACATCCACTACAGCGATTTTAGAAACCCCATTTCTTAAAGGTACTCTCACATGACACTTGGCCAACTGATCCATCAGAATAAATTATCATTGTTTCATCCAAATGGTGCTTAAGCCTATTTTTACCAAACAAATCATTTGGAGAGACTGCATAATCTGTGCTTTTTCCTCCTTCAAGGTTAAGGAGAAATTTGATAATAATAATAATCTTTATTATTGTCACAAGTAGTGTGACAATAATAAGTTACTGTGAAAATCCTCTAGTCGCCACACTCTGGCGCCTGTTCAGGTACACAGAGGGAGAATTCAGAATGTCCAATTCTTTTGAGACTTGTGCGAGGAAACCAGAGCACCTGGAGAAAACCCATGCAGACACTGGGAAAACGTGCAGACTCCACACAGACAGTGACCCAAACCAATTGAACCTGGGTCCCTGGTATTGTGAGGCAGCAGAGCTAACCACTGTGCCACCCATACTACCCCAGAAGGAGGCTATTAAGCCCCTTACTTGTATAAAAGGTCGGCCTGTCTGGAACCGACCGAGAGGAGAAAGTACCTGGTGAGGTTCTACCGGTACTCATGTAGGTAATTGTTGCAAAATAAATGTTGTTTACTTTTTGCTTACTCCGGAACCCCTGTGCCTTATTAAAGTTTTGATTGAGTAAATTAAGAAAACTGTTTCCACTATCAGAAATACCACCAAATCAGAAGACACAGATTTAAGGCAATTGGCACACGAACCAGATGCGGAATATGTTTTTACACAGCAGTGTTCTGAAATACACAGCCTGGAAGGGTGGTGGAAGTAAATTTAGGAGTAATTTTCAGCAGACATTTGTTTAAATGCTTGAAGGACAAACACTTACAGGATTATGTGGAAAGACCAAGGGAGTGAAATTAAGTGGATAGCTCTCTCAAAGTGCTGGCACAGGCGTGATGGAGCAGATGGCCTCCTTCTGTAATTTATAATTCTTGGTGCATTTATGAGGATTGTAAAACCACAGAGCCTCTTCAATTGGAAGCATAAGAACATAAGAACTAGGAGCAGGAGTCGGCCATCTGGCCCCTCAAGCCATTCAATGAGATCATGGCTGATCTTTTGTGGACTCAGCTCCACTTTCCGGCCCGAACACCATCACCCTTAATCCTTTTATTCTTCAAAAAACTATCGATCTTTATCTTAAAAACATTTAATGAAGGAGCCTCAACTGCTTCACTGGGCAAGGAATTCCATAGATTCACAACCCTTTGGGTGAAGAAGTTCCTCCTAAACTCAGTCCTAAATCCCCTTATTTTGAGGCTATGCCCCTTAGTTCTGCTTTCACCCGCCAGTGGAAACAAAGCAATACCTCAGTGGTAATTTGCCAGAGGAACCTTGCACCCGTGCTCCTTTCACAAGCTAGGTTTGGAAGCTAATTGGGAACATAATTGTATGTAGGAACATAATTGTAAATGGATGTAGTTCTACAGTGAGACTTTCTGGAAGGAGGTGAGCTGACCCCAGACTAGGTGTTTCAACCCTGGGATCCAGATAGAACTGGGATCTCGTTGGAGAAAGTCACAGGTGTGTGTGTTTGTAAGAAAGGAGAACTGCCCACAGCAGAAATACCTGCAAAAAATTGTTCACAATCCTAACTGCACTCCTGGATGTGACTGAACAACTGACACCTGCGATAATTCATACGGGGGTTATTTTGACTCTGAGTAATTGCACTTGATATTGGCACAGGCACAATAGGCCAGGTAACTGTGATTCTGTAATTAACCCAGTAATTGAGCCTCCTGCTAGTATTGAATACAATGACCATCAAAACCTTAACAAGAATTTCTACTGTGCCATTGCAGACTTGATCAGCTAATAGAAATAGGTTATGATCCCTCCAAATTTGAGGACGTACAGAAGAAAAAGGAAAAAGATTTTATGGAACAACAGCTGGCAGATGTACAACGCCGTTGTCTTGAAGGAAAGATCCTCCTGGAGGATGCAATTTTGGCGCGGGAAGCGAGGATCAAGGAGAAGAGGAAGAAGGCGGCTCAGCAGAAAGGGGAGGTACTGAGTCACTTTGCCGCCTCATGCTAAATGGTCAACATGTTGGAAATGTAATTGATATTTATTACAGAAAATAAAAAGAGTTAGAGAAGTTTGGACTCACCATTGAGTCAAACAATTTGAGATCAGGACCTCTGCCCCTATTCTCTGTTTTGTGTGGTTTGTTTGGCTTGGACAGCAGCTGTTCATAGTTCTTCTTTTGCCCATTTACGCACCCTCTACAACCATCTTTTTTTTTCTTTACTTGTCCTGTTATCTCCCTTTGCCTTACACCCCCAATCTGTTCTGCCTTCTACCTCAGACCTTCCTTTTTGTACTTGCCTCACTTCTGTCTTTCCCAGCCTTGATTAAAACCCGTTCCATCTCTTCATACTCCCAGTTCTGACCGAGGAGCATCAACCTCAAGCATAACTGTGTTTCTCCCTCAACAGATGTTGCCAGATCTGCTGTGTATTTTCAGCGTCTGCAGTATTTTGCTCCCATAACATTGAGCGAATCTTCTAATTTATGGCTGGAATATTTGGATCTACTTCAGTGTCTGAATCTTCATTAGGAATACAGAGACCACTGAAATTCTTCTGGACCCGTCTGTAATCCAAGGACAAAAGTTTACACTCCCCAAGGCGGATTCTGAGGTGGGGGAGGGGGAGGTGTAAAATTGAATGGACGGGAGTTCCCCGGGAACTCAGTCTCCCAAACCCAGACCCAATTTCACACTTGGACGGGCAGGGCCTCGGGCAGGTGACCCACCATTAACCTATTAAGGCTACTTAATATCACAAGGGCCTTATGCTGTACAGCCTCAATTTTTAGGCTGGCGGGAGCAGGTGCGGAGAGGGTGGGGAAAGTGACATTTGTATCTCGGGTGGAAGGGCACCCTCTGCCCCTGTCGTACCCCCCCCCCCCCCCCCCCCCGATGCCACAATCGCCCCCACCCCTCCGGGCCTCCCCAGGCGTGCTCTACCCTCCTGCCCCTGAGACCCCTGGGACTTATCTTTTCAAAGGTCCCGGGACTTAGTCCCAGGCAGAGCGCTGCAGTACCACATCTGGCCACTGTAGCATTCTGCCTGGCTGAGTTTTTTCTTAAATGCTTGTAATTCAAGGCTTTTTAACAAAAATATAAATATACAAAATATCATGAGAACAACCAAAGAGCATCAGAAGAACGAACCCAACAAACAACCCCAATCCTCCAGCCTCTCTGACACCGACCCCCATCCAAGTCCCTTCTTCCCTTCTTAGTATTTAAAAAAAAAAAGACAAATTTTAATTAATTGACGCAATGTCAGTTAGAGGGGTGCTGTGCTCTGACTGTGAGATGTGGCAGGTCCGGGAGGCTTCCAGCCTCCCGGATGGCTTCATCTGCAGAAAGTGCACCCAACTGGAGCTCCTCACAGACCGCATGGTTCGGTTGGAGCAGCAATTGGATGCACTTAGGAGCATGCAGGTGGCGGAAAGCGTCATAGATCGCAGTTATGTAAATGTGGTCACACCAAAGGTGCAGGCAGAGAAATGGGTGACCACCAGAAAGGGCAGGCAGTCAATGCAGGAATCCCCTGTGGTTGTCCCCCTCTCGAACAGATATACCCCTTTGGATACTGTCGGGGGGGATAGCCTATCAGGGGAAAACAGCAGCAGCCAGAGCAGTGGCACCACGGCTGGCTCTGATGTTCAGAAGGGAGGGTCAAAGCGCAGAAGAGTAATAGTAATAGGGGACTCTATAGTCAGGGGCACAGATAGGCGCTTCTGTGGACGTGAAAGAGACTCCAGGATGGTATGTTGCCTCCCTGGTGCCAGGGTCCAGGATGTCTCCGAACGGGTAGAGGGAATCCTCAAGGGGGAGGGCAAACAGGCAGAGGTCGTTGTACATATTGGTACTAACGACATAGGCAGGAAGGGGCATGAGGTCCTGCAGCAGGAGTTCAGGGAGCTAGGCAGAAAGTTAAAAGACAGGACCTCGAGGGTTGTAATCTCGGGATTACTCCCTGTGCCACGTGCCAGTGAGGCTAGAAATAGGAAGATAGAGCAGATAAACACGTGGCTAAACAGCTGGTGTAGGAGGGAGGGTTTCCATTATCTGGACCACTGGGAGCTCTTCCGGGGCAGGTGTGACCTGTATAAGAAGGACGGGTTGCATCTAAACCGGAGAGGCATAAATATCCTGGCCGCGAGGTTTGCTAGTGTCACACGGGAGGGTTTAAACTAGTATGGCAGGGGGGTGGGCACGGGAGCAATAGGTCAGAAGGTGAGAGCATTGAGGGAGAACTAGGGAATAGGGACAGTGTGGCTCTGAGGCAGAGCAGACGGGGAGAAGTTGCTGAACACAGCGGGTCTGGTGGCCTGAAGTGCATATGTTTTAATGCAAGGAGCATTACGGGTAAGGCAGATGAACTTAGAGCTTGGATGACTACTTGGAACTATGATGTTGTTGCCATTACAGAGACCTGGTTGAGGGAAGGGCAGGATTGGCAGCTAAACGTTCCAGGATTTAGATGTTTCAGGCGGGATAGAGGGGGATGTAAAAGGGGAGGTGGAGTTGCGCTACTTGTTCGGGAGAATATCACAGCTATACTGCGAGAGGACACCTCAGAGGGCAGTGAGGCTATATGGGTAGAGATCAGGAATAAGAAGGGTGCAGTCACAATGTTGGGGGTATACTACAGGCCTCCCAACAGCCAGCGGGAGATAGAGGAGCAGATAGGTAGACAGATTTTGGAAAAGAGTAAAAACAACAGGGTTGTGGTGATGGGAGACTTCAACTTCCCCAATATTGACTGGGACTCACTTAGTGCCAGGGGCTTAGACGGGGCGGAGTTTGTAAGGAGCATCCAAGAGGGCTTCTTAAAACAATATGTTAACAGTCCAACTAGGGAAGGGGCGGTACTGGACCTGGTATTGGGGAATGAGCCCGGCCAGGTGGTAGATGTTTCAGTAGGGGAGCATTTCGGTAACAGTGACCACAATTCAGTAAGTTTTAAAGTACTGGTGGACAAGGATAAGAGTGGTCCGAGGATGAATGTACTAAATTGGGGGAAGGCTAATTATAACAATATTAGGCGGGAACTGAAGAACATAGATTGGGGGCGGATGTTTGAGGGCAAATCAACATCTGACATGTGGGAGGCTTTCAAGTGTCAGTTGAAAGGAATACAGGACCGGCATGTTCCTGTGAGGAAGAAAGATAAATACGGCAATTTTCGGGAACCTTGGATGACGAGTGATATTGTAGGCCTCGTCAAAAAGAAAAAGGAGGCATTTGTCAGGGCTAAAAGGCTGGGAACAGACAAAGCCTGTGTGGCATATAAGGAAAGTAGGAAGGAACTTAAGCAAGGAGTCAGGAGGGCTAGAAGGGGTCACGAAAAGTCATTAGCAAATAGGGTTAAGGAAAATCCCAAGGCTTTTTACACGTACATAAAAAGCAAGAGAGTAGCCAGGGAAAGGGTTGGCCCACTGAAGGATAGGCAAGGGAATCTATGTGTGGAGCCAGAGGAAATGGGCGAGGTACTAAATGAATACTTTGCATCAGTATTCACCAAAGAGAAGGAATTGGTAGATGTTGAGTCTGGAGAAGGGGGTGTAGATAGCCTGGGTCACATTGTGATCCAAAAAGACGAGGTGTTGGGTGTCTTAAAAAATATTAAGGTAGATAAGTCCCCAGGGCCTGATGGGATCTACCCCAGAATACTGAAGGAGGCTGGAGAGGAAATTGCTGAGGCCTTGACAGAAATCTTTGGATCCTCGCTGTCTTCAGGGGATGTCCCGGAGGACTGGAGAATAGACAATGTTGTTCCTCTGTTTAAGAAGGGTAGCAAGGATAATCCCGGGAACTACAGGCCGGTGAGCCTTACTTCAGTGGTAGGGAAATTACTGGAGAGAATTCTTAGAGACAGAAATCTACTCCCATTTGGAAGCAAATGGACGTATTAGTGAGAGGCAGCACGGTTTTGTGAAGGGGAGGTCGTGTCTCACTAACTTGATAGAGTTTTTCGAGGAGGTCACTAAGATGATTGATGCAGGTAGGGCAGTAGATGTTGTCTATATGGACTTCAGTAAGGCCTTTGACAAGGTCCCTCATGGTAGACTAGTACAAAAGGTGAAGTATTCGGGGCAGCACGGTAGCCTTGTGGATAACACAAATGCTTCACAGCTCCAGGGTCCCAGGTTCGATTCCGGCTTGGGTCACTGTCTGTGCGGAGTCTGCACATCCTCCCCGTGTGTGCGTGGGTTTTCTCCGGGTGCTCCGGTTTCCTCCCACAGCCCAAAGATGTGCGGATTAGGTGGATTGGCCATGCTAAATTGCCCATAGTGTCCAAATTTGCCCTTAGTGTAAGGTGGGGTTACTGGGTTATGGGGATAGGGTGGAGGTGTGGACCTTGGGTAGGGTGCTCTTTCCAAGAGCCGGTGCAGACTCGATGGGCCGAATGGCCTCTTTCTGCACTGTAAATTCTATGATTCTATGAAGTCACACGGGATCAGGGGTGAACTGGCAAGGTGGATACAGAACTGGCTAGGCCATAGAAGGCAGAGGGTAGCAATGGAGGGATGCTTTTCTAATTGGAGGGCTGTGACCAGTGGTGTTCCACAGGGATCAGTGCTGGGACCTTTGCTCTTTGTAGTATATATAAATGATTTGGAGGAAAATGTAACTGGTCTGATTAGTGAGTTTGCAGACGACACAAAGGTTGGTGGAATTGCGGATAGCGATGAGGACTGTCTGAGGATACAGCAGGATTTAGATTGTCTGGAGACTTGGGCGGAGAGATGGCAGATGGAGTTTAATCCGGACAAATGTGAGGTAATGCATTTTGGAAGGTCTAATGCAGGTAGGGAATATACAGTGAATGGTAGAACCCTCAAGAGTATTGAAAGTCAAAGAGATCTAGGAGTACAGGTCCACAGGTCATTGAAAGGGGCAACACAGGTGGAGAAGGTAGTCAAGAAGGCATACGGCATGCTTGCCTTCATTGGCCGGGGCATTGAGTATAAGAATTGGCAAGTCATGTTGCAGCTGTATAGAACCTTAGTTAGGCCACACTTGGAGTATTGTATTCAATTCTGGTCGCCACACTACCAGAAGGATGTGGAGGCTTTAGAGAGGGTGCAGAAGAGATTTACCAGAATGTTGCCTGGTATGGAGGGCATAAGCTATGAGGAGCGGTTGAATAAACTCGGTTTGTTCTCACTGGAACGAAGGAGGTTGAGGGGCGACCTGATAGAGGTATACAAAATTATGAGGGGCATAGACAGAGTGGATAGTCAGAGGCTTTTCCCCAGGGTAGAGGGGTCAATTACTAGGGGGCATAGGTTTAAGGTGAGAGGGGCAAGGTTTAGAGTAGATGTACGAGGCAAGTTTTTTACGCAGAGGGTAGTGGGTACCTGGAACTCGCTACCGGAGGAGGTAGTGGAAGCAGGGACGATAGGGACATTTAAGGGGCATCTTGACAAATATATGAATAGGATGGGAATAGAAGGATACGGACCCAGGAAGTGTAGAAGATTGTAGTTTAGTCGGGCAGTATGGTCGGCACGGGCTTGGAGGGCCGAAGGGCCTGTTCCTGTGCTGTACATTTCTTTGTTCTTTGTTCTTTGTTCTTTGTTCCCCATTTTAATCCCCCCCCCCCACCCCTTTTGCTGACCCCTCAACTCCCCTTGAAGAAATCAATGAACGGTTGTGACTGGCTGAGTTGAATAGCTGCCGGCCACGGTGGGAATTCCTTCCAAAGGCAAACAGAAGTCACGCCCACTGCCAATCAACGCTCAAGTGAGCATCTTAGAAGGTCGGCAACTGCAACTTAGGCGCCGAGTCTCAGGACGGTGAGCGCCAATCACTCGCCATCTTTAAAGTTCTACCCCAAGGGTGAATGTTTAAAATCCCATAGTTTAAGAGTCAATCAAAACAATCTGGGAAGATGCAATCATCCTGTACTCAAGAACACAAGTCTTTTTATAACTTAAATATGTGTCACTCCAGACAGCAGAAATGATGCATAAATATACAGAGGCGAAACGACAGGAAGAGAAGGAGGCAAAAGAACTGGTGGAACGGGTGGTAAAAGGACGTCACAACACAAAGCAGCAAAGATTGAAACTACAGCAAGATAAACAGAAGATGGGTATGTGCAGTAAACATAATTAATGTTGTGGAATGCTGTGGGTTTTCCCTTTTTAGAATCCAGACTCCCTTTTCAGGTCCTTAATGGAAGAAACTTTGAGACCTCAAAGAACAGTGATGATTCATATACGTGGATATCACAGAATTACTCTCAATGATTCGGGTCCGAAACAGACCATTCAGCCCAGCTGGCTCATGCTAGTGTTTATGCTGCCCAAGAGCCTCCTCCCATCCCTTTTCATCTCACCAGACCAACATATCCTTCTGTTCCTTTCTTCCTCATGCGCTTGTCCAGTTTACCTTTGAATACATCGAGACTATGCATCTCAAGTACTCTATGTAGGAGCAAATTCCCCATTCTTGGCACAGGTGAAGGAGACACATTCTGAGTGAGTGAGACACATCCAGAGTGGGAATTGGAACTTGGTAATTTGGTGCAGTGAGGTAATCAGGAAAGGTAACTGGTAAATCTAATTTTGCTGTTTTTCAATTAAAAGTGCAGTGTGTAGCTTAGTGTCTGATTGGCTGAAGCTGCCTCCACCCGAATTGCTGAGAGGCAGTTATTTGTCAGTCACCTGAGGCCTGTTTAGTGGCACAAGGGTGTACATTGTATTCTTCTGTTTGAAGCTTAAGTAGTGTGAGTCACCCTGGTTAGCTGAGTTCTGTATAAAAGACAGACAGAAAGCGCACTCAGTCAGCTTTGCACAGGCGAAGAAGACACATTCTGAGTGAGTGAGACACATACAGAGTGGGAATTTGAACTTGGTAATTTGGTGCAGTGAGGTAATTCGGTGCAGAGTGGGAGAAGGTGCTTTTCCCCCACCGTTTTGTTATCTTTCTTCTGGCCTGTAACTGTTAATCTGCAGGGAGGGAACCAGAGAGCATCCTGGGAAGGTAAGTGATTTTTATTACCTTTTCAAATTGTGTGGGGGGGGGAACTGAAGTGACATCACAGTAAAGCTGTGATCTGATTGGCTGGTTGGGAATCTGTTAAATTTGAAAAAAAATAATATTGCAAAACAAATCTAATTGATTAACAAGATAGTGGAGTAAACAAACCTGAGGGCAGTGATCTGTATTCAGCATTTAATTTTATAGTAAAAATCATCTTGCGTCAGGGCCATATAGTTAATTGTAACTCAATCTAACAATAATTCAAGTGTTTATTTTAAATTAATTAATTAGTGCATAAATGTTACTCAGCGGGATGCAGTGCTCCAACTGTGAGATGTGGCAGATCTGTGCCTCTTCCAGCGTTCCGGTCGACTACATCTGCAGCAAGTGTAACCAATGGCAGCTCCTCACAGACCGCGTGGTTCGGTTGGAGCAGCAATTGGATGCACTTAGGAGCATGCAAGTGGCGGAAGCGTCATAGATAGGAGTTATAGAGACGTGGTCACACCCAAGATGCAGGCAGAGAGATGGGTGACCACCAGAAGGGGCAGGCAGTCAGTGCAGGAATCCCCTGTGGTTGTCCCCCTCTCGAACAGGTATACCCCTTTGGATACTGTTGGGGGGAATAGCCTATCAGGGAAAAACAGCAGCAGCCAGAGCAGTGGCGCCACAGCTGGCTCTGATGTTCAGCAGGGAGGGTCAAAGCGCAGAAGAGCAATAGTAATAGGGGACTCTATAGTCAGGGGCACAGATAGGCGCTTCTGTGGATGTGAAAGAGACTCCAGGATGGTATGTTGCCTCCCTGGTGCCAGGGTCCAGAATGTCTCAGAACGGGTAGCGGGCATCCTGAAGGGGGAAGGCAAACAGGCAGAGGTCATTGTACATATTGGTACTAACGACTAAGGGTGGAAGGGGCATGAGGACCTGCAGCAGGAGTTCAGGAAGCTAGTCAGAAAGTTAAAAGACAGGACATCTGGGGTTATAATCTCAGGATTATACCCTGTGCCACGTGCCAGTGAGGCTTGAAATAGGAATATAGAGCAGCTAAACACGTGGCTAAACAGCAGGTGTAGGAGGGAGGATTTCCGTTATCTGGACTACGGGGAGCTCTTCCGGGGTAGGTGTGAGGGGTTGCCTCTAAACTGGAGAGGCATAAATATCCTGGCCGCGAGGTTTGTTAGTGTCACATGGGAGGGTTTAAACTAGCATGGCAGGGGGGTGGGTACCGGAGCAATAGGTCAGAAGATGAAAACATTGAGGGAGAACTAGGGAATAGGGCCAGTACAGCTCTGAGGAAGAGCAGCCAGGGAGGTGGTGCTGAAAACAGCGGGTCTGGTGGCCTGAAGTGCATATGTTTTAATGCAAGAAGTATAACGGGTAAGGCAGATGAACTTAGAACTTGGATTAGTACTTGGAATTATGATGTTCTTGCCAGTACAGAGACCTGGTTGAGGGGAGGACAGGATTGGCAGCTAAACGTTCCAGGATTTAGATGTTTCAGACGGGATAGAGGGGGATGTAAAAGGGGTGGCAGAGTTGCGCAACTGGTTAGGGAGAATATCACAGCTGTACTACAGGAGGACACCTCAGAGGGAAGCGAGGCTATATGGGGAGAGATCAGGAATAAGAAGGATGTAGTCACAATGTTGCAGGTTTACTACAGGCCTCCCAACAGCCAGCGGGAGATAGAGGAGCAGATAGGTAGACAGATTTTGGAAAGGAGTAAAAGCAACAGGGTTGTTGTGTTGGGAGACTTCAACTTCCCCAATATTGACTGGGACTCACTTAGTGCTATGGGCTTGGGTGGTGCAGAGTTTGTAAGGAGCATCCAGGAGGGCTTCTTAAAACAATATGTAGATAGTCCAATTTTGGAATGGGCTGTACTGGACCTGGTATTGGGGAATGAGCCTGGCCAGGTGGTAGAAGTTTCAGTAGGGGAGCATTTCGGGAACAGTGAACACAATTCAGTAAGTTTTAAAGTGCTGGTGGACAAGGATAAGAGTGGTCCTGGGTGAAAGTGCTAAATTGGGGGAAGGCTAATTATAACACGTGATGTCTCGGATCGTGTTTTCCGGGTCCTTAAGGAGGAGGGGGAGCAGCCCCAAGTCGTGGTCCACATTGGCACGGACGACATAGGTAGGAAAGGGGACAAGGATGTCAGGCAGGCTTTCAGGGAGCTAGGATGGAAGCTCAGAACTAGAACAAACAGAGTTGTTATCTCTGGGTTGTTGCCTGTGCCACGTGATAGTGAGATGAGGAATAGGGAGAGAGAGCAATTAAACACGTGGCTACAGGGATGGTGCAGGCGGAGGGATTCAGATTTCTGGATAACTGGGGCTCTTTCTGGGGAAGTTGGGACCTCTACAGACAGGATGGTCTACATCTGAACCTGAGGGGCACAAATATCCTGGGGGGGAGATTTGTTAGTGCTCTTTGGGGGGGTTTAAACTAATGCAGCAGGTGCATGGGAACCTGGATTGTGGTTTTAGGGTACGGGAGAATGAGAGTATAGAGGTCAGGAGCACAGATTTGACGTCGCAGGAGGGGGCCAGTGTTCACGTAGGTGGTTTGAAGTGTGTCTACTTCAATGCCAGGAGTATACGAAACAAGGTAGGGGAACTGACAGCATGGGTTGGTACCTGGGACTTCGATGTTGTGGCCATTTCCGAGACATGGATAGAGCAGGGACAGGAATGGATGTTGCAGGTTCCGGGGTTTAGGTGTTTTAGTAAGCTCAGAGAAGGAGGCAAAAGAGGGGGAGGTGTGGCGCTGCTAGTCAGGAGCAGTATTACGGTGGCGGAGAGGATGCTAGATGGGCTGAGGTTAGAAACAGGAAAGGAGAGGTCACCCTGTTGGGAGTTTGCTGTAGGCCTCCAAATAGTTCTAGGGATGTAGAGGAAAGGATGGCGAGGATGATCCTGGATAAGAGCGAAAGTAACAGGGTAGTTATTATGGGAGACTTTAACTTTCCAAATATTGACTGGAAAAGATATAGTTCGAGTACATTAGATGGGTCGTTTTTTGTACAGTGTGTGCAGGAGGGTTTCCTGAAACAATATGTTGACAGGCCAACAAGGGGCGAGGCCACGTTGGATTTGGTTTTGGGTAATGAACCAGGCCAGGTGTTGGATTTGGAGGTAGGAGAGCACTTTGGGGACAGTGACCACAATTCGGTGACGTTTACGTTAATGATGGAAAGGGATAAGTATACACCGCAGGGCAAGAGTTATAGCTGGGGGGAAGGGCAATTATGATGCCATTAGACGTGACTTGGGGGGGATAGGTTGGAGAAGTAGGCTGCAAGTGTTGGGCACACTGGATAAGTGGAGCTTGTTCAAGGATCAGCTACTGCGTGTTCTTGATAAGTATGTACCAGTCAGGCAGGGAGGAAGGCGAAGAGCGAGGGAACCGTGGTTTACCAAAGAAGTGGAATCTCTTGTTAAGAGGAAGAAGGAGGCCTATGTGAAGATGAGGTGTGAAGTTTCAGTTGGGGCGATGGACAGTTACAAGGTAGCAAGGAAGGATCTAAAGAGAGAGCTAAGACGAGCAAGGAGGGGACATGAGAAGTATTTGGCAGGTAGGATCAAGGAAAACCCAAAAGCTTTCTATAGGTATGTCAGGAATAAGCGAATGACTAGGGTAAGAGTAGGACCAGTCAAGGACAGGGATGGGAAGTTGTGTGTGGAGTCTGAAGTGATAGGCGAGATACTAAATGAATATTTTTTGTCAGTATTCACTCAGGAAAAAGATAATGTTGTGGAGGAGAATGCTGAGACCCAGGCTATTAGAATAGATGGCATTGAGGTACGTAGGGAAGAGGTGTTGGCAATTCTGGACAGGCTGAAAATAGATAAGTTCCCGGGGCCTGATGGGATTTATCCTAGGATTCTCTGGGAGGCCAGGGAAGAGATTGCTGGACCTTTGGCTTTGATTTTTATGTCATCATTTTTATGTCATCATTGGCTACAGGAATAGTGCCAGAGGACTGGAGGATAGCAAATGTGGTCCCTTTGTTCAAAAAGGGGAGCAGAGACAACCCCGGCAACTATAGACCGGTGAGCCTCACGTCTGTAGTGGGTAAAATCTTGGAGGGGATTATAAGAGACAAGATTTATAATCATCTAGATAGGAATAATATGATTAGGGATAGTCAGCATGGCTTTGTGAAGGGTAGGTCATGCCTCACAAACCTTACCGAGTTCTTTGAGAAGGTGACTGAACAGGTAGACGAGGGTAGAGCAGTTGATGTGGTGTATATGGATTTCAGTAAAGCGTTTGATAAGATTCCCCACGGTAGGCTATTGCAGAAAATACGGAGGCTGGGGATTGAGGATGATTTAGAGATGTGGATCAGAAATTGGCTAGCTGAAAGAAGACAGAGGGTGGTGGTTGATGGGAAATGTTCAGAATGGAGTTCAGTTACAAGTGGAGTACCACAAGGATCTGTTCTGGGGCCGTTCCTGTTTGTCATTTTTATCAATGACCTAGAGGAAGGCGCAGAAGGGTGGGTGAGTAAATTTGCAGACGACACTAAAGTCGGTGGTGTTGTCGACAGTGCGGAAGGATGTTGCAGGTTACAGAGGGACATAGATAAGCTGCAGAGCTGGGCTGAGAGGTGGCAAATGGAGTTTAATGTAGAGAAGTGTGAGGTGATTCACTTTGGAAGGAATAACAGGAATGCGGAATATTTGGCTAATGGTAAAGTTCTTGGAAGTGTGGATGAGCAGAGGGATCTCGGTGTCCATGTACATAGATCCCTGAAAGTTGCCACCCAGGTTGATAGGGGTGTGAAGAAGGCCTATGGAGTGTTGGCCTTTATTGGTAGAGGGATTGAGTTCCGGAGTCATGAGGTCATGTTGCAGCTGTACAAAACTCTGGTACGGCCGCATTTGGAGTATTGCGTACAGTTCTGGTCACCTCATTATAGGAAGGACGTGGAAGCTTTGGAGCGGGTGCAGAGGAGATTTACCAGGATGTTGCCTGGTATGGAGGGAAAATCTTATGAGGAAAGGCTGATGGACTTGAGGTTGTTTTCGTTGGAGAGAAGAAGGTTAAGAGGAGACTTAATAGAGGCATACAAAATGATCAGGGGGTTAGATAGGGTGGACAGTGAGAGCCTTCTCCCGCGGATGGAAATGGCTAGCACGAGGGGACATAGCCTTAAACTGAAGGGTAATAGATATAGGACAGAGGTTCTTTACGCAAAGAGTGGTGAGGCCGTGGAATGCCCTACCTGCAACAGTAGTGAACTCGCCAACATTGAGGGCATTTAAAAGTTTATTGGATAAGCATATGGATGCTAATGGCATAGTGTAGGTTAGATGGCTTTTGTTTTTTGACTTCCCATGTCGGTGCAACATCGTGGGCCGAAGGGCCTATACTGCGCTGTATCGTTCTATGTTCTATAAGATGGGGACTCCCCCGCAGCATTGAATCAGACCAAGGTTTCCATTTTATGGGACGTGTCATGTAGAACGTCCTCACGATATTTGGCATCACCCAAAAATTTCACATAGCATACCACCCACAATCGAGCGGTATCGTGGAGCGCATGAATCGGACCCTAAAATCCACCCTCAGAAAAATGGTCCAGCAAAACAACACCACTTGGGACTCAGTCCTCCCTTTTGCGCTGATGTTTTTGCGTAACACAGTTTCTACTTCCACAGGTTACACCCTCATGACCGGACGCCCCATGAAAGGCACAGAATATTTGTTAGGTTTGGACTTGACCAGCCCCGAAATGATGGCCCTCACACACGAGAAAGCAGTACAACAATTAGTGGAAGATGTTAAAACGACTCAGCTAGCCGCCTCAGTAAAATTGGGCACCAGAAAGAAACAGAGCAAGGCTTGTTTCGACAAGACAGTGCATGCGACTGAATACAGTATCGGACAGCAAGTGATGCTCTTTGTATATAACCCCAGCACATTCCTGTCACCAAAATACTCGGGTCCGTATTCCATTGCGGACAAAGTAAGCCCTTACGTTTATAAAATAAAGTACCCCAATGGTAAGACTGCGTGGTTTCATATTAACCAGCTGAAGGCAAATGGAACGCAGTCGAACCACGCACACCACGTCATGCTTGACGCAGCAGACCACACCCCGCCCACAGCCAACGTAACCCTACCAACCCCCACCACGCCCAGCCCAGCCACAGACTCGACCTCAACTCCACCCCCGAAATATACACTCCGCCCTGGAACGCAGCAGAGACAGCGACTGTTGTCATGATATTCAGATGAACATCACAGCACATACATACACACATAATGATGGACAGATCAACGGACCAATCAACACACAAAACGCGACAGCCAATCACGGACAAGAGCATACACAGTACAAAGCAGGGAACACGACACTTCCTGGGAACTCGAGCAGGAGAGGGCTCAGGGCACAGACCTCATTGCCAGCCATTCAGAGTTTCACCATGTGCTGAATACCAGAGTTTACTTTGTTTATAGTTCAATGAAATAAAACTGCGTTGTACCGTATGCAACCGTGTTGGTTCGTCTGTGTGTCAGAGTACCCAACACTTCAACTGTGGCTCGGACGATAGCCACAGCACGCCTCCCTACTATCCCCATGCAACAGGACCCACACCCAGCGATTCCGACTACGATCCAAGTGATCCCTTCATGATCACTTTCCTAAATAAACCCCACCACCGACCACCGAACCACACTGACGACCCCGATTTTGTCCCCACACAACTAGACACCAATTACTGGCACCGAGATAACTTGTTCAGATTCGTCCGCAACAACGAGAGCGACCCCACCTCACACCATGCAGCCCAGATACACTCAAGAGTTTGGCATCCGGGAGAAGAGGACGACCTTGGGTTTGACTCCCAAACCGAGAACTCCTTTGCGACCTTGTTCGCAACCGAGAACTGAGGTGTCCAGATGGTGTTTTAAAAGGAACCGCTTGGGAGAAGTGTTGTCCTTTCTGATAGAACCTGCAGAATGTTTTATGTTGTGTGTACGTTTGTTAAATGTTGTATGTCTGACAGGAGAATTTTTTCTCACTGCTCCACGCCTATTCGGCTGAAACCTCTGAGGACTTGCCTACAGAGACTCACCATTGCCAGACACCAGTTCGGCTGAAACCTCTGAGAGCTTGTCTGCAGAGACTGGTTAAGGAACCAGACACCCGTTCGTAACTGCCCTTCTGGTTCGAAGGATAGAACCACTATGGCAGCCCCACCACGATGACTACATTTTTTGCCCGTTCTTGTCGGTTGCTCAGGCAGTGGAGAAACGGCTCGGGGCCCGCCCTGCCTGGGAACCCCCCTCTGGTCAACTACGCTCGGGTAGGAGAGACACGGCATTGGTAGCCGTCCTACCCGGGGACTCCATACAACTCTTACCCGCCGCGGCCCATTCGCACCTCATTTTGGCATTTTCAGTTCAAAAAGCTTTGTTTTGTTTCGGTAACCTTTAGGTTGCCAACCACATGCTATTTACATCCTGAAACATTTGGATGGTAAATCAGCACTGGTTCATTATTGGGAAGTGTGCCATGTTCTAAAATTTGCTTTTTGAAAAAAAAATGAGGGAGTCACACATAGTGACCAATTTGGGCTCTGCTGCCTGCGCGTCTAAGTGTCCGGGTAGTTTTAACGCTATTTCCTCGAGGGCGCGTCCCTGAGCGTCCTCTACATAGATACCGCAACCTGTTATGCGCTTCCCATCCAAGACTGTGGAAGATCCCTCCACATAGATCTTTATGGGCTCACACGTGTCCGTGTGCTGGGGGCTCTGGGTTGAACTATCTATCTTTCTGGGGGGTGTTTTAGCGATAAAGGGGCCTGTGTTGTGGTGTGGAGAGATAATTTTGCATTCATGGGGGTTTCCGGGGTACTGTAATTTGTCGGCTAAATAGGTGTGTGTCTTTGTCCTTTTAATAGTGATGGCCCGTCCCTGCAAGAGAAGGGTCCATCTCGCTGCTCTAATTTGGCTAACTGTACCGTCCTTGAGTCATCCGTCCTGTAAAAGTAGGGTGGGGGGGGGGTGTTCGGTGAGAATTGTGATGGGGTTCAGTCCGGTAATGCACGAAAAATACTGGACTGCCCAGAATACTGCAAGCAGGTGCCTCTCAAAGGCTGAAAATCCCTGCTCCACAGCATCTAAAATTCTGGAGGCATAAGCTACGGGCCTTAACTGGTCGTGCCGTTCCTGGAGGAGCACGGCTGAAAGGGTGCGGTCTGTGGTCGCTACCTCTATGGCATAAGGGGAAAGCGGGTCTGGAACTTGTAGTGCGGGGGCTGCTATGAGTGCCTGTTTTAAAGAGTCCACAGCATCCGTATGCTGCGGAAGCCATTCCCAGGGGGCTCCTTTCTTTAGGAGGTCTGAGAGGGGCGCTGCCTTGCTGGCAAAACCGTCAATGTGGTTTCGGCAGTAGCCAACCAGTCCTAAAAACGACCGGAGGGCTGAAACGTTCTGGGGAAGGGGCAATTTAGCAATCGAGTCAATCCTTTTATGCTCGATCTCGCGTTTACCGTGCGTGATAATTGTTCCCAAATATATCACCTTTTCTTCCAAAATCTGGGCCTTTTTGGGGTTGACTTTACAACCGATTGAGTGTAAGAGTTCCAGGAGTTCGGACAGAAGCTCAATGTGCTCTTCCTTGGTGTCTGTCTGCAGTAGTATGTCATCTACATACTGAACCAGACATTCGGGGCGAGAAAATTTGGCTAAACCATTTGCCAGCTGTCGGTGGAAAATGGAGTGGGAGTTGTGGAAGCCTTGTGTCAGGCATGTCCACGTGTACTGATGTGCTTTAAAGGTGAAGGCAAATTTGCCTTTGCCAATGGAATGGACCAGAATCCATTACTGACGTCCAAAACCGTAAAGAATCGGGAATTGAGTCCCTGCTTGAGCATGGTCTCGGGACTTGTTGCTACTGTGGGGGCTGCTGCGGGGGTGATTTTGTTGAGTTCCCGGTAATCGTTGGTCAGTCGCCATGATCCATCGGGCTTTCTCCCTGGCCAAATCAGGGCATTATTAGTGGAGGCGACTGATCTAAGTACGCCCTGCTCTAATAAGCTTTCTATTACCTTTGAGATTTTTCCCTCTGCCTCTTGGGGAAATCCATACTGTTATTGGGGTCTAGGGTCAGGTCCTGTTATCTGTACGGAGCCAGTCAACCGTCCACAGTCGTGCTTATGGGTCGCAAATGCTGCCCTGTTCTTTTGCAGAACTGCCCTAACCTGCTTGTCTGTACTAAGCGTGTTCGGGTTGAACCAAAATTCGCCTACTGCGCTAATTTTGTTCGCGTACTCTCCTATGTTGAGCGTTGCGGGGGCTCTTGCGGATTTTGCCATCTTCCAGACACACTGGTTGACTGGATCGAATGAAAGATTATGGGAATTCATGAAATTGATTCCCAGAATGTGTTCTGCTGTGTGGGGCAGGTCAACTAAAACCACGGGGTGCTTGGTGGTGATGTTACCGATTTGAATGGGTACATGGGCTGTGATGTGTCCCTGCTGTGAGTGGCCTGTAAAGCCGCTGAGGGTGATAGTGGCTGTAGTGGGCCACGTGTCTTTTTGAAACAGGGTGGAGGAATTTATCGAGGTGCGGGACCCTCCTGTGTCCCATAGAAACTCGATGGGCTGTCCCCGAATTTTCGCTGCAACTACCGGACGTCCGGAACTATCCCAAAAGATGTCGCAGACCCAACTGGGGGGAGCCCGTACACCGTCAGTCCGTTCCGGTCAATTCCGTCTGATCTGAACGGGCGCTAACGCTATGAATAGGCTGTCTTTTTCTTAATCAGAGTGCCCGTCGGCTGGGCTCTCTGTGGCTTTCTAGGGGCATTGCACTCTCTTGCAAAGTGTCCCAACTGTCCGCAGTTGTAACACTCCTGTGACTTGGGTGGGGGGCTGTTCTTTCCCTCATTCACCCCTGCAGGGTTCTGGTGTGTTTTTACTGCCTGCATATCCGCTCCGGCCTGCTTTTCCTCGGTATTCTTAACTGCGGGTTTGGTTTGAACAGATTGCTCCCAAGTGCGGGACAATATTTTCACTACCCACTTCTCGTTATGGGCCTCTTCTGAGGGATCATAACTCGTGCAAGCTTTCTGTCCTGTTTCTGTGGCATGGGAGATAAGGGTGCGGGTCCATTTGGCCATGTTGTCTGGGGACAAATGGGCACGGTCTAAGTCTCCATTGACTGCTGCAAAGTGGATCTACAGGCGTCCAGCAAACGTTGTGGGGTGCTCGGATTTCTTTTGCCTACATTTGTTGAGACCATCTACGGGGTCACCCCGGTTATACCTGATCGCATCCAGGATCGCGGTACGCATTTCTGCAAGGGCGCCTCCTCCTACGTTCTGTGTGTCGGGAAGGGCTGCTGCTACTGAAGGATCTCAACTTAAAACGGTGACCTTTACATGCTCTCGCTCATCCAGGCCGGACATGGTGGCCTGATGTTTAACTGTGGCACAGAAATGATGGGGGTCTGAGGTGGGGAGGAACGGTGTGATCTTATCGCACACGTCCCATAATTGGGTCACTGTTAAGGGGGTGGAATGTAGAAATTCCGCATCGTCCGATGTAGCTGTGCGGTGGGTGGTTACTGGGTTCATTGGAGCTTGAACTATCTGCTGTGTGGGGGGTTGGGGCGCTTTTATCTTTTGTGGCTTTCCCTGCGCACATGTTCCCTGAACATATCTCTGCGCTGTTTCATTCAGTTCTTCCCAATCGGGCGAAATTCTCCGTTTTCGGCGGAAAGTCCGCCGATCGGCGCAAACAACGGCGCAAATCCGACTTGCGTCACGTCGGAAAAATGGGTCGATAGTCTCCGGCCCGAAATGGCCTAGCAGCGACGTAACGGGATCCGCGCTTGCGCAGTGGTTCACGCCGTGCAGCGTCATACGCGCTGCACGGCGTGACGGCTCATAAGGCCGCGCTGCTCCCCCCCACCCGACCGCAACACCTGACCGCAACACCAGACTGGATGGCTGGCCGTCGCTCAGCCCCGAGGTTCGAGTCACGCGATGTGGAGGCGCTCCTGGACGCGGTGGAGCAGAGGAGGGATGCCCTGTATCCCGGGCACGGCCGCAGAGTTGCCCCACGCCACAGCCGGCATCTGTGGAGGGAAGTGGCAGAGGCCGTCACCGCTGTGGCCCTGACACCACGGACAGGCACCCAGTGCCACAAGAAGGTGAACGACCTTGTCAGAGCAGGCAGGGTGAGCCTCCCCCATATCCCCCCTCCCGATATCCCCCCCCTCCCTCATATCCCCCCTCCCCATATCCCCCCTCCCCCATATCCCCCCTCCCCCATATCCTCCATATCCCCCCTCCCCCATATACCCCCTCCCCCATATCCCCCTCCCCATATCCCCCTCCCCATATCCCCCATAACCCCCCTCCCCCATATCCCCCTCCCCCATATCCCCCATATCCCCCTCCCCCATATCCTCCCCTCCCCCATATCCCCCCTCCCCGTATCCCCCCTCCCCCCTATCCCCCCTCCCCATATCCCCCCCTCCCAAATATCCCCCCCTCCCCCATATCCCCCCTCCCCCATATCCCCCCTCCCCATATCCCCCATATCCCCCCTCCCCCATATCCCCCCTCCCCCATATCCCCCATATACCCCCCTCCCCCATATCCCCCCTCCCCCATATCCCCCCCTCCCCCATGTCCCCCCTCCCCCATATCCCCCCTCCCCCATATCCCCCATATCCCCCCCTCCCCCATAGTCCCCATATCCCCCCTCCCCCATATCCCCAAGTGAATCCAGCCCTAACCTTAACCTCTGCAATGCACGCGCAACCGATGGCGTGCATTCATATACCTGCCTAACACTGTTGCCTTTTACCCCTCCCCCCCCCCCCCACCCACAGGAGAAGCGCGCACACAACAATAGGGAGCATGTGAGGACTGGAGGAGGGCCCGCTGATGAGAGGCCACACGAGGAAAGGGCCCTGGAACTGGCTGGCGGACCTGAGGACCGGGAGGTTGCTGATGCAGAGGTCGGGGACGTACTAGCGAGTGAGCCACCGACAGCCCGTCCCCATATCCCCCCTCCCCTATATCCCCCTCCCCCGTATCACCTGATCACTGCCTGATGTCTAACCATGCATGCTTCATTGTGTATCGCAGGACCAAACGTCCAGGCACCCATCCCCGCAGATGCAGACCGCCCGCAGGATGCCCCTCGGAGACCACAGGAGACGGAGAGACCCGCACCCTCCAGCATGCGACGCCCGCAGGATGCCCCTCGGAGACCACAGGAGACGGAGAGACCCGCACCCTCCAGCATGCGACGCCCGCAGGATGCCCCTCGGAGACCACGGGAGACGGAGAGACCCGGACCCTCCAGCATGCGACGCCCGCAGGATGCCCCTCGGAGACCACGGGAGACGGAGAGACCCGGACCCTCCAGCATGCGACGCCCGCAGGATGCCCCTCGGAGACCACGGGAGACGGAGAGACCCGGACCCTCCAGCATGCGACGCCCGCAGGATGCCCCTCGGAGACCACGGGAGACGGAGAGACCCGGACCCTCCAGCATGCGACGCCCGCAGGATGCCCCTCGGAGACCACGGGAGACGGAGAGACCCGGACCCTCCAGCATGCGACGCCCGCAGGATGCCCCTCACACACCACGGGAGACGGAGAGACCTGGAGCAACAGGGAGACGACACCCCCGTCACGTGCGGGAGCGACCACCCAGCGACGAGGGGGGCAGCCACAGGCCCCCGTCACATCCGAGCCAGGACACCACTACCCAGGGCACCACTACCCAGGACACCACTACCCAGGACACCACTACCCAGGACACCCCTACCCGGGACAGCACTACCCAGGAAGACGAAATACCGGACAGTGACTCAGAGTGGATGGGTGGAGACGAACCCCCACCCCAAAGTGCCATGGACTCAGAGTGGGACGAAGAGCACGACACAACGCCACTGCTGTCACAAACACCCTCCACCATCGCAGAAACACTCACCACGGTTGGGCACTTTAGTGATGAGGCGTCTGGTACACTCACTGGTGCGCACAACACAGCCGTCCCGGTACAGCAGGTGGAGGTAGGAGCAGCAGAGGGACCGGGCAGTCGGAGGGCAGCCCAACCCAAGCGAACATCTGCCGCCCAGATGGATCCCGGGTTCCTGCAGTTACCACACCCACACATAGATCCGATGCAACCACCGACCCGGAGACGAGCGAAGAGGGCGACGGGCGGCTTGCGGCGGCTGCGGTCGCAGGTGGAGGAGTCCACCCGCGTCCAGGAGCTGGGAGTGGTGCCGGTCATGCGTGCCACCCAGGCTGACACCGCACGGGTGGCGTCCGCGGTGGAGGCAATGGGTGCGACGGTGTCAGACATGGGGAACGGTTTGCGAGGCCTGGGGCCTTCCGTGCAGGCGGCGTCTGTGGCCCAGGAAATGGCTGCCCTCTCACAGGAGGCCATGAGCCAGTGCCAGCGCCAGATGGCAGAGGCGCTCAACGCCATAGCCCAGTCTCAGCAGGCCATGGCCCAGTCTCTGCAGGCCATGGCCCAGTCTCAGCAGGCCATGGCTCAGTCTCTGCAGGCCATCGCTGAGGGCATCGGCGCCAGCGGCCATGTGCGAGCCGGCGTCGCACTGTCACAGACAGGGTTTGCCAACCCCCTGGGCTCCATGGCTGTAAACCTGCAGACCCCTGTCGATACCAGCACGGGCCTCCAGGACTGGCAGCGCCAGATGTCGGGGGGGCGTCGGATGGCCAGTCCGTTCGCATCCCCCACCCATGTAGAGGCCTGGGGGCCATCGGGCACCCCGAGGGAGGAGGAGGTGGTGTGGTCCGCCCCGGCTCCCTCTGTAGGGGAGGTTCCGGTACACCGCTACACCTCGGACTCCCCCCCTTCCGTCCCAGGTGCATCGGGTGGGCAACGGGCAGGACAGGCTGGCAGCTCGCCATCCCTGTCGCCCGGGCCGCAGCCTGGCCCATCTAGGCCAGGACGCCCCAGGAAACGGCCACCAAAGGGATCCAGTGTCAGAGGGCAGGAATCACAGGAGTCCACCTCCAGTTCTGCTGTACCGTCTGGGGAACCACGTAGACGTAGTCAAAGGGCCCGTAAGGCCAAACAATTAGACACTGAGTAAGTTGGCATGGGTGCAGGGCACAGATGAGTTTTAGGGGCTAGGGCACGTGTATGAACTCCTTTGGTTATTAAAGTCAATGTTACACCTACCGAAGCTGCCTTTGTGCTCTGTCCAAAGTGTGCGGGGGTGTCATGTACGTTGAGCACAAGTGTGTGTGTGAGGGGTAGTCTTACCTCAGCCCCAGGTGAGTCTGCCCCCTTCCCCCAGGGCCGCCATCAACATCCCCCGGGCAGAGGACGGGACCGTGCGCTGCAGTGTCACAGCCGCATGCAGGGATGGTCCGGGTGGATGGTGGTACTGTGGCCCTGGGTCAGACATAGTCCAACGATGTAGAGCCAGGAGCTCATCGCAGGGCGGGTTGTCATCATCCTCCATGGCCTGCGATAGACACGCGTCCACCCGCAACTGTGTGAGCCCGGCCCGTTGTGCCGCAGGTGGATCGGCAATGGGGGGGGGGGTGGTGTGCATGCGGGTGGGGTGGGTGGGGTTGGGGAGGGGGGTGAGGGTGCTGGGTGGGTGGATGGGTGGGGGGTGTGGGTGGTCGGCTGTTGCCATGGTGTGCGGTCTGTGGCCATACTACCCGATTCCCACACCCATCTAGTCAGTGAAGCGGGCGTCTATCAGTCTGTCCCATGCCCGCTGGGCCAGCCGGTAACGGTGGACAGCCACCCGCCTGTGTCTACCCCGTCTGCCCTGACCATTGCCCCCATCCCCCTCATCTGGGGAGGACTGGGCCTCTTCCTGCTGCTCCTCCACATTCGGCCCTCCTCTGTCTGCGGCACATCGCCCCTCTGCTGGGCTATGTTGTGCAGGACGCAGCACACCACAATGATGTGGCCGACCCTATCTGACCGATACTGGAGGGCGCCCCCAGAGAGGTCCAGGCACCTGAAACGCATCTTCAGCACGCCAAAGCACCTCTCGATCACTCCCCTTGTCGCTACATGGGCATCATTGTTGCGGTTCTCCGCCTCATTGCGTGGCCTCCGTATAGGCGTCATCAGCCACGATCGCAATGGGTAGCCCCTGTCGCCCAGTAACCAGCCCCTCAGCCGGGGATGGCGTCCCTCGTACATGCCGGGGATGGATGACCGCGACAACACGAATGAGTCGTGTACACTGCCTGGGTGACGGGCGCAGACGTGCAGGATCATCATGCGGTGGTCGCAGACCACCTGTACATTCATCGAATAGTTCCCCTTCCTATTAGTGAACACGACCCTGTTATCTGCAGGTGGCCGCACGGCGACGTGCATCCCATCGATCGCGCCCTGGACCATGTGGAACCCGGCCACGGCAGAGAAGCCCACGGCCCGGGCATCTTGGCTGGCCCGGTCCACGGGGAAGCGGATGTAGCGGTGCGCCATGGCACTGCCCGGATGCACCGGTGCACCGATGTCTGCGATATGAAGGACAGGTCCCCACTCGGTGCCTGGAATGACCCCGTTGCATAAAAGTTCAGGGCCACCGTAACCTTGACGGACATGGGGAGAGGGTGTCCCCCGCCAGTGACACGCGGTGACAGGTGTGCCAGCAGGTGGCAGATGTGTGCCACGGTTTCCCGGCTCATCCGAAGTCTCCTCCTGCATTCCCGGTCCGTGAGGTCCTGGTATGACTGCCGGGGCCGGTACACACGGGGCGCCCTCGGGTGCCTCCGTTGCCGTGGGGCCGCGACGTCCTCCTCCCCGTCCTCGTCCTGTCGGTCAGGTGTCCCTCCAGCCTGGGCAGCTGCCGCCTGCCCCTCTGCGGCAGCCTGCGCCGCCTCTCTGGCACGCTCCTCCCCCTCCTCATCCAGGGCAACATAGACATGAGCGGCTGCCACCACGGCGGCCTACATCGCTGGATGATCTGAAAACATGACGGCCTGGTGGGGGGGTGGGGAACGACGACATGTCATCATTGCCCATATCCCCTCCTCCCCCCAGCCAGGTGGCATGGACCGCATGGGTCCAACTGTTGGAGGCTGGCACCTGGCCAGGTGGACCAACTCACTTGCCCTCCCATCCCCCTCCTCGGCACGGACCCCCCCCCCAACCTCCACCCCGGCACGGACCCCCCCCCAACCTCCACCCCGGCACGGACCCCCCCCAACCTCCACCCCGGCACAGACCCCCCCCAACCTCCACCCCGGCACGGACCCCCCCCCCAACCCCCAACCTCCACCCCAGCATGGACCCCCCCCCAACCTCCACCTCAGCACGGACCCCCCCCAACCCCCAACCTCCACCCCAGCATGGACCCCCCCCCAACCTCCACCTCAGCACGGACCCCCCCCAACCCCCAACCTCCACCCCGGCACGGCACGGACCCCCCCAACCTCCACCCCGGCACGGCACGGACCCCCCCCCCAACCTCCACCCTGCCACGGACCCCCCCACAACCTCTACCCCAGCACGGACCCCCCCCAACTTCCACCCCGGCACGGCACGGACCCCCCCCCCCAACCTCCACCCTGCCACGGACCCCCCCACAACCTCTACCCCAGCACGGACCCCTCCCCAACCTCCACCCCAGCACGGACCCCCCCCCCCAACCTCCACCCCAGCACGGACCCCCCCCAACCTCCACCCCAGCACGGACCCCCCCCAAACCCCAACCTCCACCCCGGCACGGCACGGACCCCCCCCCCAACCTCCACCCCAGCACGGACCCCCCCCCAACTCCCAACCTCCACCCCGGCACGGCACGGACCCCCCCCAACCTCCACCCCAGCACGGACCCCCCCCCCAACCTCCACCCCGGCACGGACCCCCCCCAACCTCAACCGCAGCACGGACCCCACCCCCAACCTCCACCCCAGCACGGACCCCCCCCCCCCAACCTCCACCCCAGCACGGACCCCCCCCCAACCTCCAACCCAGCACGGAACCCCCCCAACCCCCAACCTCCACCCCGGCACGGACCCCCCCCCCCAACCTCCACCCCGGCACGGACCCCCCCCCCAACCTCCACCCCAGCACGGACCCCCCCCAACCTCCACCCCGGCACGGACCCCCCCCCAACCTCCACCCCGGCACGGACCCCCCCCAACCTCCACCCCAGCACGGACCCCCCCCCCAACCTCCACCCCGGCACGGACCCCCCCACAACCTCCACCCCGGCACGGACCCCCCCCCCAACCTCCACCCCGGCACGGGCCCCCCCCCAACCTCCACCCCAGCACGGACCCCCTCCCGGCACTCCCCTGGAGCCCAGCCTACTCTAACCAACCCCCCCCCCCCCCGCCGCACACACACACACACAACCCGAGACACACCTCTCCTCACGCATTCAGACTGCGGCCACGCCATTGCCTGCCCAGAGCCAACCCCCCAGGCCGTCACTCACCTCCACGCTGGTCGGCGTGAGCCTGGAGCACCGGGTCACGCCGATGAAAAGGAGGTTTAATTTACGTCGACGTGAACGGTCATCACGTCAATGGGACTTCGGCCCATCCGGAAGGGAGAATATCGGCAGGCCGAAAATTGGCTGCCTTGCGCAGACCCGTGACATTCTCCACGGCAGCGGTGACATTAACGCCCCGCCGACTTTTCTCCCTTCGGAGACTTCGGCAACCGGCGGTGGGGGGATTCACGGCGGCCAACGGCCATTCTCCGACCCTTTGGGGGGTCGGAGAATGACGCCCCAGGGCCGTCTTCCTGATCTAATCTTTCTCCAAAGGTTTCCTGAAAACCTTTTTGAACAGAAAGCAGCGATTGCAGCTCTGCAATCTGCTTCTGGCACTTTGCGTGATCTAAGGTGCTTTGTCTTTGTTCTGTGGTGGCAGCATGGAGTGCTCTTAATGCTGCCTTGAGGTCACTACACTGTTTTTGTAATGCCTCTACCTGTTTTTCCGTTTCTTCTCGTACCAGGACTGCACGTTGCATGTCCTGATAGGCCTTTTCGTATTGAGACTGGAAGCTGCTTAAGTGCGCCAGACAAGACTGGTGAGCCTTTTTGCCGTCATCCACCTCTACACCTTTTGCTGCCAATTTCCTTCTCAAGTCTAAGTTCTCCTTTTCTACCTCGCTTACATCGACCTTACTCATCCGATGTATGCCTTCAACCTCTTTCCGGAGCGTCCTAACGACTTCCTCTGTGCCTCGCAATTGTGCCAAGCAGGACACGATTGCCATCGGCTTGCGAGCTTTCCCTAAGCTCTTTTTGTGGATCTCGCTCAGGTTCTCCCACCAAGTATGTCCTATACTCCCGGGACCTGATTCCTTGTTATCACAGAAATCATTCCAAAGGGGCCATCCTTTCCCTTTGAGATATTTCCTGATCTCTTCCTCCCAAATGGGACATTGTCCCACTCTACTGCTGCTGGTTGCTGCGACCGCAAATTCCTCGGGGTTCATGAGGCGCTGCATTGCCTGCATTGCCATCTTTCCTATCCGAATGCTTCTTTTAAATTTGGAACAGGGGAGCTAAGGTGGTGCTGTAAATACGGGTACGGCTTTCGCTACTTTCCGATATACAAACTTCCGACAGTTTTGACGCAACAAAAATCTATCAGTTTTACCTGATCACCCTGTTAGTTACACATGCATACACACACGAATTATGACTATTGATCAGACCTGCTTGAACACTTGTGGTTTTCTGTTTCAAATTGGAATTCTAATTCAAATGCTGGATTCTCCCGGAGTGGGTTTCCACTTCTAGATCGGGTCCCGTCAGGATGTCGCCAGATAAATGTTGCTAACTTTTGCCTTAGTTTAATTGCTCTGTTTTATCACCTTTGCTCTCGAGTCGCCAGGTATCTTTATGATACCGCCACGTGGTTCAAGTCCGAGTAATGATCAATAATCCAATACACCGCTTGGTAAGATTTAAATCAAAGCACATTTATTGTACACAGTAATCACTACTCATGCATAAATTCTACGTCTAAGCTACTTCTACGACTAACAGGCCAATACTTAATTCGGAACTGGCCCACCAGGTCAGGGAAACGAATGGCCTTTCGTTCGGGTTCTGAGGCTGCGGGATTCGAAGTTGGTACAGATTGGTAGCTGGGAGCGCCTATCTCGTAGCAGCGTTGAAGTAAGACTTACTAGATTTCAGCGATGGCTGGACCGGTCACTGTCAAGGGTTGGTTCGCGTTGCTGAGTGACCCGGTCAAGAAGAACGATTTGAACTTGGACTCTATTTTTATAGTCTCCAGGGGCTTCCCGCCTTTCGGGGCAGACCCTGCACCTGGTCCCAAGTGATTGGACTTTGTCCCAATCACTAGGTTCGATTT
Source organism: Scyliorhinus torazame (assembly GCF_047496885.1). Lineage (NCBI taxonomy): Eukaryota > Metazoa > Chordata > Chondrichthyes > Carcharhiniformes > Scyliorhinidae > Scyliorhinus > Scyliorhinus torazame. The sequence continues at coordinate 22,178,340 of NC_092715.1, forward strand.
TCTCCAATGCTGGAGCGGTTCCCTGATCGATGGGCGGTCTTGAGGTGGTCGTTCACCTCCCTTTGTGTCTAAGTGTTGCTCATTGTTCCCAGGGATTGCTCATTAATGTGCAGATGGCTGGTGTTTTGTTATGCTGATGGTTGCCAGTATCGATCTTGTCTGGCCTTTCCAGAGGTAAATACACACTCAACCCGCAGCTGCTTGTTTGTGTCCTGTTGGCTGACTTTCCCATCAGCCTTTGCAGTTCACCATTTTAAATCGGGTGTTAGACATTCTAAATCGGGAGTTAGCCATTTTAATGGCTAATGGTTGATGGAAAAAGTGAAGTCGCATGGGGTTCAGGGTGTACTAGCTGGATGGATAAAGAACTGGCTGGGCAACAGGAGACAGAGAGTAGTGGTGGAAGGGAGTGTCTCAAAATGGAGAAAGGTGACTCGTGGTGTTCCACAGGGAATCCGTGCTCGGACCACTGTTGTTTGTGATATACATAAATGATCTGGACGAAGGTGTAGGTGGTCTGATTAGCAAGTTTGCAGATGATACTAAGATTGGTGGAGTTGCAGATAGCGAGGAGAACTGTCAGAGAATACAGCAAAATATAGATAGATTGGAGAGTTGGGCAGAGAAATGGCAGATGGAGTTCAATCCAGGCAAATGCGAGGTGATGCATTTTGGAAGATCCAATTCAAGAGCGGACTATAGGGTCAATGGAAGAGTCCTGGGAAAATTGATGGACAGAGAGATCTGGGAGTTCAGGTCCATTGTACCCTGAAGGTGGCAACGCAGGTCGATAGAGTGGTCAAGAAGGCATATAGCATGCTTGTCTTCAGCGGACGGGGTATTGAGTACAAGAGTCGGCAGGTCATGTTACAGTTGTATAGGACTTTGGTTAGGCCACATTTGGAATACTGCGTGCAGTTCTGGTCGCCACATTACCAGAAGGATGTGGATGTTTTAGAGAGGGTGCAGAGGAGGTTCACCAGGATGTTGCCTGGTATGGCGGGTGCTAGCTATGAAGAAAGGTTGAGTAGATTAGGATTGTTTTCGTTGGAAAGACGGAGGTTGAGGGGGGACCTGATTGAGGTCTACAAAATTATGAGAGGTATGGACAGGGTGGATAGCAATAAGCTTTTTCCAAGAGTGGGGGTGTCAATTACAAGGGGTCACGATTTCAAGGTGAGAGGGGGAAAGTTTAATGCAGATGTACGTGGAAAGTGTTTTACGCAGAGGGTGGTGGGTTCCTGGAATGCTTTGCCAGCGGAGGTGGTAGAGGTGGGCACGATAGCATCATTTAAGATGCATCTAGACAGATATATGAACGGGCGGGGAACAGAGGGAAGTAGATCCTTGAAAAATAGGCGACAGGTTTAGATAAAGGATCTGGATTGGCGCAGGCTAGGAGGGCCGAAGGGCCTGTTCCTGTGCTGTAATTTTCTTTGTTCTTTGTTCTTAGGATGGGAATAGACGGATATGGACCCAGGAAGTGTAGAAGATTTTAGTTTAGACGGGCAGCATGGTTGGCGCAGGTTTGGAGGCCGAAGGGCCTGTTCCTGAGCTGTACTGTTCTTTTTTCTTTGTATTCTAACCCTTCTCTGGATAAACAAGTTTCTCCTGAATTCCTAGTTGGATCTATTCATGACTGTCTTATCTTTATGGTCATTGGTTTTGTACACTACCGTAAACTCGCATTTATACAACTTTTTTTATGTGACAGAAGCATTATCGAGCAACATGTGAAATTCAACCATATGAGGATATATTAATGCAGAAGACTAAATATTTGGTTTAAGATGTAGGTTTTTTTAAGGGAGTATTTTAAAGGAGCAATCCAGGAAGATCACCTGGCGTGTGTCTTCAATTTTCTAATAAGCATTACCAGGACTGACGACACCCCATTTGCAGCACACGATCAGGAAACTATTCTCTGAATTAGCTGTCATCAAGAGAGCTGAAAGCACACATTTAACTCTCACTCACTTGGCATGTCCATGTTCTTATATGGGGAATTGGTGAGGCCACACCTGGAGTATTGTGCAGTTTTGGTGTCCTTATCTGAGGAAGGATGTTCTTCCTCTGGAGGGAGAGCAGCAAAGGTTTACCAGGCTGATTCCTGGGATGGTGGGACTGTCATATGAGGAGAGATTATATTAATTGGAGTTTAGAAGAGTGAGAGGGGATTTCATAAAAACTATTCATAAAAATTCTAACAGGATTAGACAGGGTAGATTCAGAGAGAATGAGGACACTTGACGTGACCTAGCCTGCAGAAATCCATGCTATTATTTTGCCAGCCCGCACTTGATCAAGTGTTTCATCACTGGGAGTGATTCAGCGGCCTCGTCACGCCCGACTTGGTGTCGGGAGGAAGCCGTTGAATCTCGCAAGAGGCGTCTCGGAGGATTCGCGACAGTAAAATCGTCTTGCGAAATTCAACGGTGTGTCACTGGGCTAAATCCAGGTGCATATATTAAAATGATCCATTCGGCTCTTTTAAATATGCACTCGCCCAATTCAGTTGGGGTCCAGGATTCACCAGCCTTGCCAGCGAGGCCTCAACCAGGCACCGTTTGGTACTGGTTCACAATGTTGTGATGGTACCTTGGGGGGTCTCACTGGGGAGTTGAGGCCCCTGGGTGAATCATAGAATCACTATTGTGCAGAAGGAGGCCATTTGGCCCATTGAGTCTGCACCGATCCTTTGAAAGAGCACCTTACCTAGGCCCACTCCGCCGACCTATTCCCATAACCACACAACAATAAGGGGCAATTTAGCACGGCAAATCCACACAACCTGCACATCTTTGGAATGTAGGAGGAAACCGGAGTACCTGGAGGAAACCCACACAGACACAGGGAGAACATATAAACTCCACACAGTCACCCAAGGTTGGAATCAAACCCGGGTCCCTAGCGCTGTGAGGCAGCAATGCTAACCTCTGTGACAGTGTGCCGCCTGATGGTTGAGCACTGGGCATTCTGGCACCCTGATATTACCCCTGGCACATGGGCACATTAGCACTGCCACCCAGGCACTACCCATGTGGCACTGCCAGGCTGGCAAGAACACTGCCAGAGTGCCAGTCTGGCAGTGCCAAGGTGCTCAGGTGCCGGGTTGCCCCTGCCAGAGGTTAGGCCTGGGAGGGCCTTGCCCATAAGAGGTGGAGTGAGGGGGGGGGGCGGGCTTGAGGACCCTGGAAGAGGTATGTTGAGTGATGTGGGGGGGGGGGGGGGGTCCGGAGGCCACGGTGGGGGCTGAAAGAGGTTGAAAGATCCGGGCTGCCTTTAAAAACCGAGCCCCGATCCGCACGTAGTTTTCCTGCACTGGCGAGCTGAGTCTGCCAGTGCAGGAAATTACTTATAAAGAGTAGCTACAAAAGGGAGTGCCTCTCCGAGGCCAAAAAAAGGCAATTAAATAGCACTTTGGCACTGCAGACACTGAGAAATTCCCTGCTAAACGTGCTGTTCAGCCGGCTTTAATTTGAGTCAGCTGATTCGTCACGACAGCCATAAACGTTTACACAATGGGTCCTTCCAGGGCTCCACAGGGGTGATCTGTGGAATATCACAGATGCTCTTTATGCTCGGGCTTTGGATGACATTCATTTTGACCTGGCCCAGGCCCGGCAGGATGAAAGGGCTACGGGCTTTGGGAATATAGCTGGTCTGTCACAGGTGCAGGGGGCGATTGACAGTACCCATGTCACTCTCCGCCTCCTTCTTCTGCCGGAAGGAGTTCCACTCCTTCAATGACCAACTGGTCTGTGACCACCAGATGTGCTTCATGCTCATGTGTGCCCACTTTCTAGGGAGTGTGATTACAACTACATCCTCAGCCAGTCGCTGATCCCTGGAATCTTTGAGGTACACTCCAGGCTGCAAGGATGGCTCGTTGGGGACGAGTGTATAAAAAGTGCAAGAGGAGCCGGGAGTTTAAAAAGCACGCAAGAGGAGCCGGGAGTTTAAAAAGCACGCAAGAGGAGCCGGGAGTTTAAAAAGCACGCAAGAGGAGCTGGGAGTTTAAAAATGTCATTGCTTAATACTAAGGTAGGGACTAAACAAAGTATAGAAGAGTACTGTACAATTATAATAGAAGTGTTAGATAAGAAACAAGGTTCCTAGCTAACATAAATAAGACCCCGAGCTATCATAATTTATTTTCAGGGAGTAACTATCTTAATCAAGAGGGACATCATGGCAGAAGACCTCAAACTCATGATATGCTTCATACATCTTTGAACGTTGCCACTCAAGTGGATAGAGCTGTGAAGAAGGCCTATGGTGTGCTCGCGTTCATTAACAGAGGGATTGAATTTAAGAGCCGTGAGGTGATGATGCAGCTGTACAAAACTTTGGTAAGGCCACATTTGGAGTACTGTGTACAGTTCTGGTCGCCTCATTTTAGGAAGGATGTGGAAGCCTTGGAAAAGGTGCAAAGAAGATTTACCAGGATGTTGCCTGGAATGGAGAGTAGGTCTTACGAGGAAAGGTTGAGGGTGCTAGGCCTTTTCTCATTAGAACGGAGAAGGATGAGGGGCGACTTGATAGAGGTTTTCAGATGATCAGGGGACTAGACAGAGTAGACAGTCAGAGACTTTTTCCCCGGGTGGAACAAACCATTACAAGGGGACATCAAGCAGCTATTGGATAGGTACATGGATTACGGTAAAATGATATAGTGTAGATTTATTTGTTCTTAAGGGCAGCACGGTAGCATTGTGGATAGCACAATGCTTCACAGCTCCAGGGTCCCAGGTTCGATTCCGGCTTGGGTCACTGTCTGTGCGGAGTCTGCACGTCCTCCCCGTGTCTGCGTGGGTTTCCTCCGACAGTCCAAAGATGTGCAGGTTAGGTGAATTGGCCAATGATAAATTGCCCTTAATGTCCAAAATTGCCCTTGGTGTTGGGTGGAGGTGTTGAGTTTGGGTGGGGTGCTCTTTCCGGGAGCCGGTGCGGTCTCGGGGGGCCGAGTGGCCTCCTTCTGCTCTGTAAGTTCAGTGATAATCTATGATTAATCTAGGACAAAGGTTCGGCACAACATCGTGGGTCGAAGGGCCTGTTCTGTGCTGTATTTTCTATGTTCTATGTTCTATGCTCCTCCTGCAGAATATGGGAAATGAGGGACCCTTCCATCATCCCTGATGACCAAGTGTGCAGAAGGTGTCCAAATGAGTTGGAGCATCCGCGATACTGAAGAAGTCGTGGATAGCACGTTTAGTGAGGTGGTCACACCGCAGTTGAGGATTGCACAGGCAGAAAGGGAATGGGTGACCATCCGGAACAGTAATAGACTCAGGAAGATAGTGCAAGAGTCCCCTGTGGTCACCCCCCTCTCTGAGAGGCCATCGTTGTATATCTGTTTGGGAGCTGGGACCAATGTCCTTGCTGGGGGTTTTCCTAGCTCTGTTGGGGAGTATTTAAAATAGTGTGACGGGGGGTGGGATCCCCGGAGTAGGCTCAGATAGGTCAAATTCAGATCAGGAAAATGGAGGTGAAAAATTAGCTTGTGATGTAGAAGATGTAGTGGTAGACTTGGAATTACAAGAGAAGTAAAGTTTAAAAAGTGTCCAGCAAGGGAAATTGATGGGGTTAAACTCTATATACTTCAATGCAAAAAGTATCACAAACAAGGTAAATGAGATAAGGCAGACACAAGGCAGGTGTCATTGCTATAATGGAAACCTGGCAGGAGGAGCAAAATTGGCAGTTCAATATCCCTGGTTATAGAGTCTTCAGACATGAAAGAGTGGGAGATAAAAAAGATGGGGAGTAGCACAAATGGTTAAAGAATCAATTCCAGTTGTGAGAAGAGATGATATACTAAACGGGTCAACAAACAAAGCTTTATGGGTTGAGTTTAGAAATACAAACGGCAATATTGGGGGTATACTACAGACACCCAAACAGTGAAAGGAAGATAGAAGAACAAATATGTAGACAAATTTCTGCCTGTAAGAACAAGAGGGCAATAATAGTTGGAGACTTTAACTATCCCAATATCCACTGGGATTCAAACAATATAAAGGGAACTGAGGGAGGACATTTCATGCAGTGTGTCCAGGAAAATGTTTTCAACCAATTAGTGACAAACCCAACGAGGGGAGAAGCATTCTGGACCTAGTCTTCGGGAATGAAAATGGACAAGAGGGTGAAGTAACAGTTCCTCACAGCTACAAGACTTCTCAACGACTCTCCCTCGGACTGATCTGTTCCCTGTAAGAACACTATTCACAATGCCCTATGCTGCTCTTGCTCACGTATTTGCTTTGTTTGCCCCCTTGTTCCGCACTGTAACCAAACATGTTTGTCGATGTATCATTTGTCCATGTTCATTTTGTCTACTATGTATGTACTGTGTATGTTCCCTCGGCCGCAGAAAAATACTTTTCACTGTACTTTGGTACATGTGACAAGAAAATAAAATCAAAATGAAATAAAATCAAGTTGGCGACCATAGCGGGTCTAGTGATCACAATTCAGTTAGATTCAGTATTACCATGGAAAAGGACAGACATAAAGCAGGAGTAAAAAATGTTGAACTGGTGAAAAGTAAATTTTGCAAAATTTTTTTTTTAAAATATGTTTTATTGAAATTTTTTTCCCAAACAACAATTTTTCCCCTCTTACAAAGCAAACGCAACAATAACAATACAGAAATTTTTAACAAGACACAAGTAACAAAACCCCTTTATCTTTGACCTAAACTAAACTAAAACCCCCCTCCCCCCCTCCCCACCCCTTCCCCCTGGGTTGCTGCTGCTGGTCATCTGTCTTCCCTCTAACGTTCCCCTAGGTAGTCGAGAAATGGCTGCCACCGCCTGGTGAACCCTTGAGCCGATCCTCTCAGGGCAAACTTTATCTGCTCCAGTTTAATGAACCCCGCCATATCATTTACCCAGGCCTCCAGTCCGGGGGGTTTCGCCTCCTTCCACATGAGTAGGAACCTGCGCCGGGCTACTAGGGACGCAAAGGCCACAACGTCGGCCTCTTTCGCCTCCTGCACTCCCGGCTCTTCCGCAACTCCAAATAGAGCGAACCCACAGCTTGGTTTGACCCGGGCCTTCACCACCCGCGAAATCACTCCCGTCACTCCCTTCCAATACCCTTCCAGTGCCGGGCACGCCCAAAACATATGTGCGTGGTTTGCCGGGCTCCCGCCACACCTCCCACATTTGTCCTCCACTCCAAAGAACCTGCTCAATCTTGCTCCCGTTATGTGAATTTTGCAGGAATGAGCAGAACTTGGCTGAGGTGGACTGGCCAGCACTGCTAGAGGATAAATCCATGGAAAACCAGTGGGAAGCACCAGAAAACAAGGTCCTAAATGCACAAAGTAGACATGTCCCTCCAGAAATAAGAGTAGTACTGCCAAATCTAGACTCAGAGGCTGTGGGATGGGTGTAAAATGAATATTTTGTCTCCGTGCTTACAAAGGAAAGGGATGTTGCAAATATAGTGGTCCAGGAGGAACACTGTGAGATATTGGATTGGATAATTATAACGAGAGAGGAAGTACTCGAAGGATTAGAATCCTTAAAAGTTGCTAAGTTGCCTTGGGCCAGATGGATTGTTTCTGACGCTGCTCAAGGAGGTCAGGGAGGAGATAGCAGATGCTCTGAGGATGATTCTAGAATGCTCCACCAAGGGAAACAATTTTATCCTGTCCATTCTATCTCTTCACATAATTTTGTGCATCTCAATTAAGTCACCCCTTAGCCTTCTTTGTTCCAATTGTCACTAGTTACAGATGAGGTATCAGAGGACTGGAGAAATGTGAATGTGGTACCATTGTTTAAAAAGGGATTGAAGGAAATGCCCAACAATTATAGGCCAGTTAGTCTTACGTCAGTGGTGCGCAAATTATTAGAATCAATCCTGAGAGATAGGATTAACTGTGACATAGAAAGGGGATCTTTTGGTTGCGGCTGTGCTGAGCTAAGTCGCACGTTCGGCAGCTCCCACCAGAAACGGACTTTTGGGCTCTTTTTAGGGACCCCAGCGGCAATTGTTCGACGGTTCCAAATGTGGGAAGGTGAAAGTACGATTTCCCCGGCACTGTGTGGATTGGACCAGGAATGGAGCGGTGAAAAAAGTAATTCTGGTGCAGCGAAAAGTGCGAGGGAGGAAAGCCAAGATGGCGGCGGGTGGAGACCAGGCAGCGTGGGCGCAGTGGTCGCAAGAACAGCAGGAGTTTCTCAAGCGCTGCTTCACGGAATTGAAAGCAGAGCTGCTGGAGCCGATGAAGGCTTCGATTGACAAGCTGGTCGAGACCCAGAAGGCCCAAGGGACGGCGATCCGGGAGGTGCGGCAGAAGGCCTCGGAGAATGAGGACGAGACATTGGGCCTGGCGGTGGAGGCGCACGGGGCGCTGCATAAGAAATGGCAGGAGAAGTTCATGGAGAATCGGTCGAGGAGGAAGAACCTGCGGATTCTGGGTCTCCCGGAGGGAGTGGAGGGGTCGGATGCTGGAGCATATGTGGTCATGATGGTGAACACGTTGATGGGCGCGGGTGCCTTCCCGAGGCCCCTGGAGCTGGATGGGGTCCACCGAGTCCTGGTGAGGAAGCCCAAGTCTAACAAGCCGCCGCGGGCGGTATTGATGCGGTTCCACCACTTGGTGGACAGGGAGTGTGTCCTAAGATGGGCAAAAAAGGAGCGGAGCAGCAGGTGGGAGAATGCAGAGATCCGTATATACCAGGACTAGAGCGCGGAGGTGGCCAAGAAGAGGGCCGGGTACAATCGAGCTAAGGCGGTTCTGCATCGGAAGGGGGTGAAATTCGGGATGCTGCAGCCGGCGCGACTGTGGGTCAAGTTTAAGGACCGGCACCACTACATTGAGACACTGGAGGAGGCGTGGACCTTTATTAAGGCCGAAAAGTTGGACACTGACTGAGAAAGGGATGGGTAGGGCAGGTTTTCCACTCGGCGTTGGATGCAAAGAATCGAGAGGTGGCGATTTTGGAGGGGAATCGGGTGTCGTTTGAGGCGCTGAACATCATGGCAGACAATGGAGGTAGGTATGTGACGGTGAGTGGTAAGCTGCAGGGGGTGCGGGTGGTATTAGTGAATGTATATGCCCCGAATTGGGACAATGCCGGATTTATGCGGCGCATGTTGGGCCGGATTCCAGACCTGGAGGCAGGGAGCTTGATAATGGGGGAGGACTTCAACACGGTACTGGATCAGCATTGGACAGGTCCATGTCCAGGACGGGTAAGAGGCCAGCGGCGGCCAAGGTGCTGAGGGGTTTATGGACCAGATGGGAGGAGCTTGATAATGGGAGGGGATTTCAACGGTACTGGATCAAGCATTGGACTGCTCCAGGTCCAGGATGGGTAAGAGGCCGGCGGCGGCCAAGGTGCTGAGGGGTTTATGGACCAGATGGGAGGAGTGGACCCATGGAGGTTTGTCAGGCCAGGGGCCAAGGAATTTTCTTTTTTTTCCCACGTCCAGAAAGCCTACTCCCGGATAGACTTCTTCGTTATGAGCAGGGCACTAATTCTGAGGGTGGAGGGCACGGAGTATTCGGCCATAGCCATCTCAGACCATGCCCCGCATTGGGTGGACCTGGAGCTAGGGGAGGAGAGGGACTATCGCCCGCTGTGGCACCTGGATGTGGGCTTGCTGGCGGATGAGGAGGTGAGCGGGCGGATCCGGGGGTGCATCGAAAGCTATCTAGAGGCTAACGATAATGGGGAGGCGCAGGTGCGGGTGGTCTGGGAGGCGCTGAAGGCGGTGATTAGGGGAGAGCTAATCTCCACTAGGGCCCACAAGGAGAAGAAGGAGAGGAGAGAGAGGGAGAGATTAGTGGGGGAGATTTTAAGGGTGGATAGGAGGTATGCAGAGGTCCCCGAGGAGGGCTACTCAAGGAGCGACGAAGCCTCCAGGCCGAGTTCGACCTGTTGACCACCAAGAAGGCAGAGGTACAGTGGAGGAAAGGGCAAGGGGCGGTGTATGAGTACGGGGAGAAGGCTAGCCGGATGTTGGCACACCAGCTTCGGAAGCGGGAGGCAGCGAGGGAGATTGGGGGAGTTAGGGATAAAGGGGGGAACACGGTGCGGAATGCGGTGGGAATAAATGGGGTATTTAGAGACTTTTATGGGGGGCTGTATAGGTCTGAGCCCTCGACGGAGGCAGGTGGGATGCGTCGATTTTTGGATAGGCTGAGGTTCCCGAGGGTGGAGGAGGAGCAGGTGGGTGGGCTTGGGGCACCGGTAGGGTTGGAGGAGCTGACTAAGGGAGTATGCAGGCGGGGAAAGCACCGGGGCCATATGGGTTCCTGGTGGAATTTTACCGGAAGTACATGGACCTGCTGGGCCCTCTATTAGTGAGGACTTTCAATGAGGCGAGGGAGGGGGGGGGGGGGGGGGGGGGGGGGGGCCCTATCCCCGATGATGTCTAGGGCGCTGATCTCGCTGATCTCGAAGCAGGACAAGGACCCATTACAGTGTGGATCGTATAGGCCAATCTTTCTCCTCAACGTGTACGCGAAACTGTTAGCGAAGGTGTTGGCTACCAGAATTGAGGACTGTGTCCCGGAGGTGATTCACGAGGACTAGACGGGTTTTGTTAAGGGAAGGCAGCTGAATACCAATAACGTAATCATGATGCCTGCAGTGGAGGGGGAAGCGGAGATAGTGGCGGCGATGGACGCGAAGAAGGCCTTCGATAGGGTGGAGTGGGGGTACCTTTGGGAAGTGTTGAGGAGGTTTGGGTTCGGGGAGGGGTTCATTAGTTGGGTTAGGCTACTTTACGAAGCCCCGGTGGCGAGTGTGGCCACGAATCGGAGGAGGTCGGAATACTTTCGGCTGTACCGGGGGACGAGGCAGGGGTGCCCCCTATCCCCCTTGCTATTTGCATTGGCAATTGAGCCTTTGGCTGTGGCTCTAAGGGAGTCCAGGAACTGGAGGGGGCTGGTCCGGGGGGGGCGGGAGGAACACCGGATATCGTTGTATGCTGATGACTTGTTACTGTATGTGGCGGACCCAGTGGGGGGGATGCGGGAGGTGATGTGGATCCTCAGGGAGTTTGGGGACTTTTCTGGGTATAAACTCAACGTGGGGAAGAGTGAGCTTTTCGTGCTACACCCAGGGGACCAGGGAAGGGGGATAGACGAGCTTCCACTGAAGGAGTTTTCGGTACCTAGGGATCCAGGTGGCCAGGAGCTGGGGGTCCCTACACAAGCTCAACTTGACGAGGCTGGTGGAGCAGATGGAGGAGGAGTTTAAAAGATGGGATATGCTGCCACTCTCCCTGGCGGTAGGGTACAGTCGGTGAAGATGACGGTGCTCCCGAGGTTCCTTTTTATATTCTAGTGCCTCCCCACCCTGATCCCTCAGGCCTTTTTTAAGCGGGTCAGTAGGAGCATCATGGGATTTGTGTGGGCGAAAAAGACCCCGAGGGTGAGAAGGGTGTTTCTGGAGCGGAGTAGGGACAGAGGAGGGTTAGCATTACCTAATCTGTGTGGGTATTACTGGGCTGCCAATGTGGCGATGATATGCAAGTGGGTAATGGAGGGGGAGGGGGCGGCGTGGAAGAGGCTGGAGATGGCGTCCTGTGTGGGCACGAGTCTGGGAGCGCTGGTGACAGCACCGCTGGCGCTCCCGCCGATTAGGTACACCACGAGTCTGGTGGTGGCGGCGACTTTGAAAGTTTGGGGGCAGTGGAGACGCCACAGGGGTGAGATAGAGGCTTCGGTTTGGTCCCCGATCCGGGAGAACCATCGGTACGTCCCGGGGAGAATGGATGGAGGGTTCCTGAGCTGGCACAGGGCAGGAATTAGAAGGCTGAGGGGCCTGTTTTTAGATGGGACGTTTGCGAGCCTTGAGGCGCTGGAGGAAAAATTCGGGTCATGGTTGATGACGCCAGTGCGGAAACCACAGACCAGAGCAGAGGCCAGATACAATGAGGCTCACAATGCTCCCCAATCTGTCATTGAGTGGTGCATCGGCCAGCTATTGATGCAGTTCCACTGCTTCGACAGGTTTGTTGCACCCTCCAATACAACCGCCTGAGGGTCTCCTGCACTTTTGTGGTCAGCTGTGCCCTACACAGCGGGGTGATGACTTCCTGAGGATGACTTCGAGGAACGTCACTTGTCATTGGAAAAGGAGGCCATGCAGGAGGGCTTTTAGGAAGAGCCCGTTGAGGATCCAGAGGACGGCGGTAAGGTGGGGGCTAGGGGGCGCATGTGAGGGAGGGCTAGAGATGCCCTCATTGCCTCTCGTTTCATGAAGTACGGCTAGCGTGCTGTACGACAATGTGACAGGTGGTTGAGGCGGTGGTGGGGGAGCATTTTAGTGATAGCAACCACAACATGATACAATTTAAGTTTGTTATAGACAAAGAAACAGAAAAGCTGCAATAAAAGGTTTTGGATTGGGGGAAAGCAGATTTTAGTAAAATAAGGCAGGATCTGGCCAAGGGAGACTGGGACGAGTGTGAGGTGATACACTTTGGCAGGAGTAATTCAAAGAATGGCCTGACACTCGGCAGTTCCGAGGAACAAAGGAATTGAATCATGCCTGAGTCCAATCACTGCGAATGAAACATTCACACTGAGGGGGCCTAACCGTCTGGCTGACATTTGAGGGCCAGGGAGAACAACTGTGCCCCGATGGGGAGATGCACCATGCCACTGGGAGGAGGGTTAAAGAGTCTGAGGGGTTAAGGTGGTGATGAATAATATCTAATTCAGTGACATTTCCAAATTTAACAAGTGACAATGTCCCCCAACTACCTGTGCCTAACCTCACCCGTGCCCATGCTGTTCCCCTAGAATTCCTTAGCTTTGAGTCCCCCCTCCTACTATGGTATGTTCCCAGGAGCAGATCAGAGGTGGAGGCAGTCTGCTGTCTTCCATGCCCTGTTGTCTGAGGTACGCTTGGCGAGCGTTCTCTGGAGGGCTGGGACCTGGAGGATTCTGGCCTACTTTCAGGTGGCACTGGTGTTCATATAGAATCATATCATATAATTTACAGTGCAGAAGGAGGCCATTCGGCCCATCAAGTCTGAACCAGCCCCTGGAAAAAGCACCCCACTTAAGACCATACTTCCACCCTATCCCCATAACCCAGTAACCCCACCTACCCTTTTTGGACACTAAGGGCAATTTTTAGCATGGCCAATCCACCTAACCTGCACATCTCTGGACGGTGGGAGGAAACCGGAGCACCCGGAGAAACCCCACGCAGACACGGGGAGAACGCGCAGACTCCACACACTCAGTGACCCAAGCCGGGAATCGAACATGGGACGCTGGAGCTGTGGAGCAACAATGCTAACTAATGTGCTTCCGTGCCACCCAGTAGAGTTAGGCCATAGATCAACCGCGATGTCGCTGAATGACGGAACAAGGTTGAGGCGTTAAATCGCCTTTTCCTGCTCCCATGTTCTCTCCTGCACTATCTTTCTAACCCTCATTGCTCAGCACTGCTGCCTCACAATGCCAGAGACCAGGGTTCGATTATGGCCTTGGGTGTCTGTGTAGAGTTTGCACATTCTCCCCTTGTCTGCGTGGGTTTCTCCCAGGCGCTCCAGCCTCCTCCCACAGTCCAAAGACGTGCAGGTTAGGTGGACTGGCCATGATCCATACACAGGGTTTCCAGGATGGAGCGGGGCGTGCTCTTTCAGAGGTTTGATGCGAATTAGATGGGCTGAATGGCCTCCTTTTGCACTGTATGAATTCTATGGAATATTGCTTTTGTTTGAAAACGAATCATATGTTTGCATCTTTGCTTAAAAAAAGCTTTTCCAAAAAAAGCTTTTCCAAATTATTTGTGAAACATTGGTCAAAAAAACTCCAAACAGTGAATAGTGTTGCTGGGTCACCCTGTTCTGCGCACTGTGCCAGAGTTGCGCTGGTCTCAGGAAGGGGGGATTCAAATTGGCTGGTCACTCGCAGGGTTTCCAGGGTGGAAGGACCCAGGATGTGCTCCAGCAGATCCTCCTCCCTCCAGGTGCTCCACGGGATGGAGGGGCAGCTGGAGTGAGCTGCAGAAACCTCAGTTTCATCTGACACTGCAAGTCCTGGAGGCCTGCCATTGTCTCAGCCGTACAGTTGAAGCCCTCAGCTATGGTCCTCAGGGACTGAGCCATGCTTCTGAGTTCTCCCATCCTGGATCTGACCTCTTGCCCCAGGCTTTCCACTGCGGACGCCAGCCTTGTGGTGCCTGGGTGCCATGCATTGCCGGCACCATCTCCTGCCATAGAACGATGCCGCCATTTGGCCTTGTAGTCGCAGGAGTGCCCCTGACACGCCATCCTGGTATTCTCAGCTTTTTCCTTGCACCTCAAGCAGCTGAGGGACAAATGTGTCCCGAGGCTGAGACACAGCTGAGTCTTGGGATCCAACAGACCTCCGACTGTCCGATTCCTGACTTTGCGATGGTGGATGGTGTGGATAGCAATGATGCATCTTCGCTGTCCTCCTCCGACACCTTCTCCAAGGTCTTGTTGAGGGTGGGCAGTAGGACAATGTTGGGCCAGGCAAGGCAAGCAATATGGTTTAGTAAATGGACTGGTCAAGGGTTTGCATGACATAGAACTCACTTGTGTTTGGTCACCTGGATGAAGGTGCAGTGGCTCCTCATTTATCTCTCACAGCCCACCTCACTTGGAGGCCTCACAAGCCTGTTTCTGCTCCTCCCTTGTGAGCTCCAGCACTCTCTCTTTGAAAGGAGTCAGGATCCTGAGCTCAGGCACCCCACCGCCCATCTTCTCTCGTTTGTGGCAGTTGTGGGCAAGAACACAAATGGAGGTGGTGTGAGCTGGCAGTCCAGCGGGTCAGATGTCAATGATACCTGGCAGATGTGGGCACTGTGCGTACCCAGGGAGGGATTCTGATGAGGAGTGTCAGGGGAGTGTGAGGAAACCTATGGGAAGTCGCGTGTGAGGTGACAGCATGTGGGACCGAGGTGACATTCCAAGGTGGAGGTGTTGAGAGGGGACCAGGAGCACTCCCCCTGACTGAACGGAGTAGGTCATTCATCTTCTTGCGGCACTGCACCCCTGTCCTGTTGTGCAGGCTGCTGGCACTAATCAATGCTGCCACTGTCTCCCAGGCGGAATTTGTCACCTTGCGAGAGGGCCTCCTGCCAGCCCAAGGGTATAGTGTTCCCACTTCTCTTCCATGGCATCCAGCATACGGGTGCTGGCACCCTCTGTGAATCGAGGAGCAGGTTTCCTCACTGACATGCTCCTGGCTTGAATACTTTGGCACCATTTAATTGCAGCACCCTCGTCATTGAAGTGTTCAGATGTCCCCCGGGTGTTCGAAGGCACGGCATTTTTATGTGGGGAAAATAGATTTTTTTTCAAAGCTTCTGAAAATTGCGGACCATGTAGCACTGCCAGGGCCGATGGGAATCACACCGATTTTCAGGCCGAAAATGGCACTTTTTAAAAAAAACTTCCGCCTTTGGTCTTACCAAGACCCTGCACAGCTGCAGTAAAACTTCCCTACTTTTATATTTCATTCCTCTGCAGTAAATGCCAACATTCCATTTGCCCTCCTAATCACTTGTTCTATCTGTACACTAACTTTTTGTGATTAATGTACCAGGTCACCCAGGTCACATTTCTTCACGTTATGTTACATCTGCCAAATCTTTACCCAGTTAACCTATCTATATCCTCTGTGGATTCTTCACCTTCTCTTGACAACTTACTGTTATACCAATCTTGGTTTCAGTGGCACATTTAGCTAACATACCAAATAATAAAAACAGAATTTGACTAAATAGTATTGTAAAGTAGAATTCTGGTGAAAGGTCATCAATCTGAAACATTGGGCAGAATTTACTGACTCTGTTGTGTTCTGCTTCTTCATGTAGCATAAGCTGCTTCCTTGATGTATACTCTGACAAAGGAAGGTTCAGACTTGGAGATAGGTTTAACACATTTATTGAACAGTTGACAATTCTCCTACTTGGGTTCGACTCTCCTGCTAATCTAACTAACCAGTCTGCTCTAATCCATGCGGTGGGTGTGATGCTTCCTGATCTGCCCCTGTGTCTCTGAGTGTCGCCAATGGAAAAGGGAAAGAGCATGTGTGCCCTGTCCTTTTATATGGGTAGCCCCCTTGTGGTAGTGTCACCTCTGGGTGTGTCTTGACTGCCCATTGGTCATGTCCTAACTTACTGACCTATTGGTTGAATGTCTGTGTGTCGTGATGTCTCTGATGCTCCCTCTAGTGTTTACTTAGTCTTAGTGTGTTTGCATTAACCCCTTGTGTATTTACAGTGATGCATATCACCACAGACTCTTTTGTCAAAGTCTCAACTCGGGCGGGATAAACGGAGGGTAGCACCGGCTGTGCTGTCAGATTTACCGGCCATAGTTTTAAACTCTTTGGGTCAAAGAAAATCTAAGGGATGGGTCACACGAAGTCAAGGGCAGGTTATTTCGGCTTTTGGCAAGGGAATCTATGTGTGGAGCCAGAGGAAATGGGCGAGGTACTAAATGAATACTTTGCATCAGTATTCACCAAAGAGAAGGAATTGGTAGATGTTGAGTCTGGAGAAGGGGGTGTAGATAGCCTGGGTCACATTGTGATCCAAAAAGACGAGGTGTTGGGTGTCTTAAAAAATATTAAGGTCGATAAGTCCCCAGGGCCTGATGGGATCTACCCCAGAATACTGAAGGAGGCTGGAGAGGAAATTGCTGAGGCCTTGACAGAAATCTTTGGATCCTCGCTGTCTTCAGGGGATGTCCCGGAGGACTGGAGAATAGCCAATGTTGTTCCTCTGTTTAAGAAGGGTAGCAAGGATAATCCCGGGAACTACAGGCCGGTGAGCCTTACTTCAGTGGTAGGGAAATTACTGGAGAGAATTCTTCGAGACAGGATCTACTCCCATTTGGAAGCAAATGGACGTATTAGTGAGAGGCAGCACGGTTTTGTGAAGGGGAGGTCGTGTCTCACTAACTTGATAGAGTTTTTCGAGGAGGTCACTAAGATGATTGATGCAGGTAGGGCAGTAGATGTTGTCTATATGGACTTCAGTAAGGCCTTTGACAAGGTCCCTCATGGTAGACTAGTACAAAAGGTGAAGTCACACGGGATCAGGGGTGAACTGGCAAGGTGGATACAGAACTGGCTAGGCCATAGAAGGCAGAGGGTAGCAATGGAGGGATGCTTTTCTAATTGGAGGGCTGTGACCAGTGGTGTTCCACAGGGATCAGTGCTGGGACCTTTGCTCTTTGTAGTATATATAAATGATTTGGAGGAAAATGTAACTGGTCTGATTAGTAAGTTTGCAGACGACACAAAGGTTGGTGGAATTGCGGATAGCGATGAGGACTGTCTGAGGATACAGCAGGATTTAGATTGTCTGGAGACTTGGGCGGAGAGATGGCAGATGGAGTTTAATCCGGACAAATGTGAGGTAATGCATTTTGGAAGGGCTAATGCAGGTAGGGAATATACAGTGAATGGTAGAACCCTCAAGAGTATTGAAAGTCAAAGAGATCTAGGAGTACAGGTCCACAGGTCATTGAAAGGGGCAACACAGGTGGAGAAGGTAGTCAAGAAGGCATACGGCATGCTTGCCTTCATTGGCCGGGGCATTGAGTATAAGAATTGGCAAGTCATGTTGCAGCTGTATAGAACCTTAGTTAGGCCACACTTGGAGTATAGTGTTCAATTCTGGTCGCCACACTACCAGAAGGATGTGGAGGCTTTAGAGAGGGTGCAGAAGAGATTTACCAGAATGTTGCCTGGTATGGAGGGCATAAGCTATGAGGAGCGATTGAATAAACTCGGTTTGTTCTCACTGGAACGAAGGAGGTTGAGGGGCGACCTGATAGAGGTATACAAAATTATGAGGGGCATAGACAGAGTGGATAGTCAGAGGCTTTTCCCCAGGGTAGAGGGGTCAATTACTAGGGGGCATAGGTTTAAGGTGAGAGGGGCAAGGTTTAGAGTAGATGTACGAGGCAAGTTTTTTACGCAGAGGGTAGTGGGTGCCTGGAACTCACTACCGGAGGAGGTAGTGGAAGCAGGGACGATAGGGACATTTAAGGGGCATCTTGACAAATATATGAATAGGATGGGAATAGAAGGATACGGACCCAGGAAGTGTAGAAGATTGTAGTTTAGTCGGGCAGTATGGTCGGCACGGGCTTGGAGGGCCGAAGGGCCTGTTCCTGTGCTGTACATTTCTTTGTTCTTTGTTCTTTGAAAGGGTGCCCCGATGTAACAAAAATAAAGATGGAGAAAAACGCCCCCATGGAATGTTGCCCCCCCGCCCGCCCCCACTGACCATGGAATCCCTGGCACCACCCCCATGGAACTGCCCACCTGGCACTGCCCCTTGCTGGTGCTCGGACACTGCCAGGGTACCACCTGGGCATGAACCCCTCTCCCTGGGGGCTGTACTCACCTGTGTGCTCCAGCGGGTTCTTATCGCCAGATGCACGTCGTAGGGGTCCTGTCGTAATTGTAAATGAACAATTTAATGGGGAGGGGGACTATCAGGCATAATGTACTAATGTGCACAGTTAAATACATGCAAGCAGGAATTCCGGCTTTTAAAGTCGGAATTCCCGTTACGTCATTGACAGGGGGCAGAGACAATCGAGCGGGAAAATCCCACTAGTGTAATGTTGTTTTGGGACTTCCACTCGATTTCCGCTGTTCCCACCCCCCGAAAACAGGAACAGAAAATCCTCCCCCATTAACTTTGTTTCCCTCTCCACAGATGGCCGAGCCAATGAATATTCCCAGCATTTCCTGTTTTTATTGTAAATAATATTGTAGTTATGTAGCATTACAGCTCTTTCATCAAAAGCAACGTATCCTATAACTTATCACTTGAAAATCATTAGTGTTGTGTATTCATTGTGTTTTTAGTATTTCCTCACAAGCAGCTTTGTAGCCGAACAGGGGCACTTTAAGAGAACGATCGAGTGACGCCATCGGTGACGACTCCGGCCGTTTGTGCGGTAATGGGCAGTATAACATTGCAGCCTGCAGTGTTAACATCTTCTCAACAAAGCTTCATGTTTTAGTTGAGCCTCCAATGCCTGCAGAGTCGATCTTGAATCCACCACATATATACCATACCATCACACCATGTATATAATGTACATATTTTGTAAAGTAGCTGCATTTCATATGGTCGCTATTTAGTACCCGACCTGATCATCTATATTCGATTGCTGACTGGTTTTGTCCTGAGATTACCATCATAGAATTTACAGTGCAGAAGGAGGCCATTCGGCCCATCGAGTCCGCACCGGCTCTTGGAAAGAGCACCCCACCCAAGGTCAACACCCCTACCCTATCCCCACAACCCAGCAACCCCACCCAACACTACGGGCAATTTTGGACACGAAGGGCAATTTATCATGGCCAATCCACCTAACCTGCACATCTTTGGACTGTGGGAGGAAACCGGAGCACCCGGAGGAAACCCACGCACACACGGGGAGAATGAGCAGACTCCGCACAGACAGTGACCCAAGCCGGAATCAAACCTGGGACCCTGGAGCTGTGAAGCAATTGTGCTATCCACAATGCTACCGTGCTGCCTAAACAATGGTACCAGACAATGGTACTAATTATTAGTGAGTGCTTATGTTTGATGATTTTTTTTTCAGCTAAGGAATTGAATAAGGAAACAGAAGAAATGCTTCAGCAAGCCTTGGAGAAGACTCATGAAGAATTTAGGAAAAAATCAGAGCTGACCCGTGAAATTCGAGCATTACAAATGGCACCAATGTTTAAACACAAACTTCTGGATTTAACCAAAGTAAGTGTGAATTTACAAAAGCTGAAGATCAACTTTGTAATTGGTTACACAAACATTTAATGTGTAAGGTAGAAATAGTTGTGTGTTTGCCCGCGTGTATGTGTGTGCCTTATCACAGAGCCTCCCTTGGAATCGCAGATGTCAACAGCACAGAAGACCATTCATTCATCCTGTCAGCTCATTTCTATTTTAAACCCAAACTAATCCCGCTGCCTTTGCTTCTCCCCATAGCTCTGTGCCTCTCTTCACTTATCAGATGTTTATCTAATTTTCACTTAAATAGTATGAATGTCTCTACTTCAACTGCACCCTGTGACAAAGCATTCCAGACTCCAACAACTCTGTGTGAAGAAATTGAATGTAATGATAAGTTTAAAATCAAGGCCCAGGGGCTGGTTTAGCACACTGGGCTAAATCGCTGACTTTTAAAGCAGATCAAGCAGCACGGTTCAATTCCCGTACCAGCCTACCTGAACAGGTGCCGGAATGTGGTGACTAGGGGCTTTTCACACTATCTTCATTTAAAGCCTACTTGTGACAATAAGCAATTTTCATTTCATTTCAGTGTCATAGAACCATAGAATTTACAGTGCCGAAAGAGGTAATTCAGCCCATCGAGTCTGCACCGGCCCCTGGAAAGAGCACCCCATACCTCCACCCTATCCCCGCAACCCAGCAAACCCACCCAACCTTTTTGGACACCAAGGGCAATTTAACATGACCCATCCACCTAAACTGCACATCTTTGGACTGTGGGAGGAAACCGGAGCAAACCCACCCAGACACGGGGAGAATGTGAAGACTCCGCATAGTCAAGCCGGGAATCGAACCTGGGACCCTGAGCTGTGAAGCAACAGTGCTAACCATTGTGCTACTGTGCCGCCCATGTGTCACTGACTTCTCAACCACAGGACATAATCTTTTGCTGTTCCCTATCAAAATTCTTCATAATTTAAAATGTCTATTAAATCTCCTTGCAGCCTTCTCTACCCCAATGGAAATAGTTGCAGTATTTCAATTCTCTTCTCATAATTATAGTTTTGATCCCTGTCATCACCCTGCTGTGACAGTGCCCATATGCTCATAGATACATAGAAGATAGGAGCAGGAGGCCTATTGGCCCTTCGATCCTGCTCCGCCATTTATCATGATCATGGCTGATCATTCAACTCAATACCTAATCCTGCTTTCTCCCCATAACCTTTGATCCCATTCTCCCCAAGTGCTATATCTAGTCGCCTTTTGAATATATTCGCTGTTCTAGCATCAACTACTTCCTGTGGTAATGAATTCCACAGGCTCACCATTCTTTGTGTGAAGAAATGTCTCCTCATCTCTGTCCGAAATGGTTTACCCTGAATCCTCAGACTGTGACCCCTAGTTCTGGACACACCCGCCATTGGGAACACCTTCCCTCTATCTACCCTGTCTAGTCCTGTTAGAATTTTATAAGTCTCTGTGAGGTCCTCATTCGTCTGAACTCCAGCAAGAACAATCCTAACCTAGTCAATCTCTCCCTGAAATCAGTTTGGTGATCAGTTATCATGTTTATAGTGCTCTGTGATGCTGACTCCTCAGGTACAATTTCATGTGTGACTGTGGTACCCAGTTTGCACACTTTCTGGATCAGAATTATGGTGTGGACAGCGACTGAATGTGAAACTATCCTGGTCTGCATGGCATTCATTGTAATAGAATGGAAACACTATGAATGTAAAAAATATGTGCAGATGCTGGCTTTGGACAGGGGGGGGGGGGGGGGGGCAATGCAAGAAGTCTTACAACATCAGGTTAAAGTCCAACAGGTTTATTTGGAATCACTAGCTTTCGGAGTGTAGATCCTTCATCGGGTGAGTGAAGAGGTAGGTTACACAAACACAGCAGAAATGGACAAAGCCAATGATGCAAGATGATACTTTGGTTCTCAAGCCCAGGCCAGATGGTGGGGTGTTAAACTTGGGCTTGCGACATCCCACCAACTGTCCTGTCTTGAGACAATTCACACCTCTTTAACCTGTGATTATCCCTCTCTCCAGTCGCACCATCTGGACCTGTAAAGACTTAATTACCTGCAAAGACCCGCATTCAAAGTATCATCCTGCATCATTAACTTTGTCTATATATGCTGTCTTTGTGTAACCTACCTCTTCACTCACCTGATGAAGGAGCTACACTCCAAAAGCTAGTGATTCCAAATAAACCTGTTGAGCTTTAACCTGGTGTTGTAAGACTTCTTACTGTAAAAATATGAAATTTAAACAGAAGATGCTAGAAATACACAGCATATCCATCAGCTCTTGAAAGGAGCTCCAACCACGTCCATGCTGAGAACGTAACTTTTTTTCCGTTTCCAGGAGGTTACAGAGCTGTTGTACTCCCAGCATTTTATGTTTTTGTTGCACAGTTATGTACAACTTTGGTAAAACACATTGTAAAGGTCCCTCTGCTCTGGTCAAACATATTCCTTAAACATCAGCCATGGAGGCCTGCCTTTCTTCCTTGGTTCAATGGCTGTGGCACTCTTGACCATTAATCAAAAGTTCAAGGATTCTAGATGGGTGTCGAGTGTGGTGCAATTCCATGATTGTAAGAAAATGAATGTTTGCTGTACAGTTTTCTGTGAAACACTTCCAAATAACACAGAAATGTTAATTTATTTGAATGAAGAGGTGTTAGTGATTTATAAATACCTTGACATGAATATGATACAGTGATACTTTATTCAGTCACAGTATCATTTGCAAATTGAGCACAATGAAACAACAAATATATTTGGAGTCATACATTCTACATTAGCTCTTGTTTATTGACATACTCGACAATAACTCACCTCCCAACTCCCCAAAGCCTGTCCATCACCGACAAGGCACAAGTCAGGAATGTGATGGAATACTCTCCACATGCCTGGATGAGTGCAGCTCCAACAACACTCAAGAAGCTCAACACCACCCAGGACTAAACAGCCCCGCTTGATTGGTACTCCTTCCACAAACATTTAATCCCTCAACCACCAACGCACAGTGGTAGCCGTGTGTACCATCTATCAGATGCAGGAACTCACCAAGGCTCCTTAGGCAGCACCTTCCACACCCATGACCACAACCATCTGGAGGGACAAGGGAGCAGATACCTGGGAACCCCAACCACCACCTGAAGGTTCCCCTCCAAGTCAGTCACCATCCTGACTTAGAAATATACTGCTGTTTCTTCACTGTCACTGGATCAAAATCCAGGAACTTACTTCCTAACAGCACTGTGGGGGTACCCACGCCTCAGGGACTGTAGCGGTTCGAAAAGGCAGCTCACCACCACTTTTTTTAAAAATATTTTTATTCAAGGTTTTTTAACAAAAATACACAGAATATCAGAAGAACAACACGTCAACCCAATTAACAACCTCAACCTTCCAGCCCCCTGACCCCATACCACGTCCCGGCTTCCCCATTTTAACCCCCTCATCCCCATCGGCCCCAAACCTCACCCCCACAAACCCCCCCCCCCCCCGCCTTGCTGACTCCTCGGGTGGGATTCTCCAATAATGGGGCAATGTCCCCATGCCTGCGGGAAAACCAACGCCAGCCACTCCGCCGTAAACAGCCACCGAAAGTGAGGAATTCTCCAAATTTTCAGGGGCTAGGTTGACGCCGGAGTGGTGGGCGCCGTTCCAGCCGGCGCCAAAGGGCCAGCACAAGTTCGCGCATGCGCGGACCGGCCGCCATATTTCCGCGCATGCACGGGGGTCCTCTTCTCCGCGCCGGTCCCAGGGCAATCTTGCAGAGCCCTCCAGGGGCCCAGCGTAGAGGAAGGAAGGCTTCTACGGAAACAGCCTGCCCGCAACATCGGTAGGCCCCGATCGCGGGCCAGGCCACCGTGGGAGCCTGTCAGGCTGTCAGCGAGGCAAAGGTCAAGACATCGATTTCTCTCTGACCCTGGACTCCCGCGTCTTCCGACACACTAAATGTCTCCACCTCCAGACTCGGGGCCACCCTCCACACAAGCACCTCAGACATAACATCCGCGAATCCCTGCTAGAACCCCATCAGTCTTGAACATGCCCAGAATATTGGGCAGCACGGTAGCATTGTGGATAGCACAATTGCTTCACAGCTCCAGGGCCCCAGGTTCGATTCCAGCTTGGGTCATTGTCTGTGCGGAGTCTGCACATCCTCCCCGTGTGTGCGTGGGTTTCCTCTGGGTGCTCCGGTTTCCTCCCATCGTCCAAAGATGTGCAGGTTAGGTAGATTGGCCATGCTAAATTGACCTTAGTGTCCAAAATTGCCCTTAGTGTTGGGTGGGGTTACAGGGTTATGGGGATAGGGTGGAGGTGTTGACCTTGGGTAGAGTGCTCTTTCCAAGAGCCGGTGCAGACTCGATGGGCCGAATGGCCTCCTTCTGTACTGTAAATTCTATGATAATTCTATGAATATGTGGACGTGATTCACGTGCGCCACCCACACCCATCTTCCACCCCCTCAAAAACATGCTCATCCTCACCACCATCATTTGGGCCCTATGCACCACCACAAACTGGGTGAGGCTTAACCTTGCACACGATGAGGATACGTTCACCCTTCACAAGGCCTCAGCCTGTATCCCGGCACCACCTCCCCTCCCAGCTCCTCCTCCAATTGCACTTAACATCCTCCACCGGAGCACCCACCCTCTCCATCAATTCCTGACAAATATCCAACACCTTTCCCTCTCCTATTGTTTCCTGCAACGCCGTAGGCGACAGCCCCAGGAAGGACGGCACCTTTCTCCTCACAAAATCCTGAACTTGCAGGTACCTAAAACCATTCCCCCGGGCAATCCCGGAACAGATTGGGAAACAGATTTTGGAAAGGTGCAGAAGTCACAGGGGAGTAGTCATGGGTGACTTTAACTTCCCAAATATTGAGTGGAAACTCTTTAGATCAAATAGTTTGGATGGGGTGGTGTTTGTGCAGTGTGTCCAGGAAGCTTTTCTAACGCAGTATGTAGATTGTCCGACCAGAGGAGGGGCAATATTGGATTTAGTACTTGGTAATGAACCAGGGCAAGTGATAGATTTGTTAGTGGGGGAGCATTTTGGAGATAGTGACCACAATTCTGTGACTTTCACTTTAGTAATGGAGAGGGATAGGTGCGTGCAACAGGGCAAGGTTTACAATTGGGGGAAGGGTAAATACGATGTTGTCAGACAAGAATTGAAGTGCATAAGTTGGGAACATAGGCTGTCAGGGAAGGACACAAGTGAAATGTGGAACTTGTTCAAGGAACAGGTACTACGTGTCCTTGATATGTGTGTCCCTGTCAGGCAGGGAAGAGATGGTCGAGTGAGGGAACCATGGTTGACAAGAGAGGTTGAAAGTCTTGTTAAGAGGAAAAAGGAGACTTATGTAAGGCTGAGGAAACAAGGTTCAGACAGGGCATTGGAGGGATACAAGATAGCCAGGAGGGAACTGAAGAAAGGGATTAGGAGAGCTAAGAGAGGGCATGAACAATCTTTGGCGGGTAGGATCAAGGAAAACCCCAAGGCCTTTTACACATATGTGAGAAATATGAGAATGACTAGAGTGAGGGTAGGTCCGATCAAGGACAGTAGCGGGAGATTGTGTATTGAGTCTGAAGAGATAGGAGAGGTCTTGAACGAGTACTTTTCTTCTGTATTTACAAATGAGAGGGGCGATATTGTTGGAGAGGACAGTGTGAAAAAGACTAGTAAGCTCGAGAAAATACTTGTTAGGAAGGAAGATGTGTTGGGCATTTTGAAAAACTTGAGGATAGACAAGTCCCCCGGGCCTGACGGGATATATCCAAGGATTCTATGGGAAGCAAGAGATGAAATTGCAGAGCCGTTGGCAATGATCTTTTCGTCCTCACTGTCAACAGGGGTGGTACCAGGGGATTGGAGAGTGGCGAATGTCGTGCCCCTGTTCAAAAAAGGGACTAGGGATAACCCTGGGAATTACAGGCCAGTTAGTCTTACTTCGGTGGTAGGCAAAGTAATGGAAAGGGTACTGAAGGATAGGATTTCTGAGCATCTGGAAAGACACTGCTTGATTAGGGATAGTCAGCACGGATTTGTGAGGGGTAGGTCTTGCCTTACAAATCTTATTGAATTCTTTGAGGAGGTGACCAAGCATGTGGATGAAGGTAAAGCAGTGGATGTAGTGTACATGGATTTTAGTAAGGCATTTGATAAAGTTCCCCATGGTAGGCTTATGTAGAAAGTAAGGAGGCATGGGATAGTGGGAAATTTGGCCAGTTGGATAACGAACTGGCTAACCGATAGAAGTCAGAGAGTGGTGGTGGATGGCAAATATTCAGCCTGGATCCCAGTTACCAGTGGTGTACCGCAGGGATCAGTTCTGGGTCCTCTGCTGTTTGTGATTTTCATTAATGACTTGGATGAGGGAGTTGAAGGGTGGGTCAGTAAATTTGCAGACGATACGAAGATTGGTGGAGTTGTGGATAGTAAGGAGGGCTGTTGTCGGCTGCAAAGAGACATAGATAGGATGCAGAGCTGGGCTGAGAAGTGGCAGATGGAGTTTAACCCTGAAAAGTGTGAGGTTGTCCATTTTGGAAGGACAAATATGAATGCGGAATACAGGGTTAACGGTAGAGTTCTTGGCATTGTGGAGGAGCATAGAGACCTTGGGGTCTATGTTCATACATCTTTGAAAGTTGCCACTCAAGTGGATAGAGCTGTGAAGAAGGCCTATGGTGTGCTCGCGTTCATTAACAGAGGGATTGAATTTAAGAGCCATGAGGTAATGATGCAGCTGTACAAAACCTTGGTAAGGCCACATTTGGAGTACTGTGTACAGTTCTGGTCGCCTCATTTTAGGAAGGATGTGGAAGCTCTGGAAAAGGTGCAAAGAAGATTTACCAGGATGTTGCCTGGAATGGAGAGTAGGTCTTACGAGGAAAGGTTGAGGGTGCTAGGCCTTTTCTCATTAGAGCGGAGAAGGATGAGGGGCGACTTGATAGAGGTTTATAAGATGATCAGGGGAATAGATAGAGTAGACAGTCAGAGACTTTTTCCCCAGGTGGAACACACCATTACAAGGGGACATAAATTTAAGGTGAAAGGTGGAAGATATAGGAGGGATATCAGAGGTAGGTTCTTTACCCAGAGAGTAGTGGGGGCATGGAATGCACTGCCTGTGGAAGTAGTTGAGTCGGAAACATTAGGGACCTTCAAGCAGCTGTTGGATAGGTACATGGATTACGGGAAAATGATATAGTGTAGATTTATTTGTTCTTAAGGGCAGCACGGTAGCATTGTGGATAGCACAATTGCTTCACAGATCCATGGTCCCAGGTTCGATTCCAGCTTGGGTCATTGTCTGTGCGGAGTCTGCACGTCCTCCCCGTGTCTGCGTGGGTTTCCTCCGGGTGCTCCGGTTTCCTCCCACAGTCCAAAGATGTGCGGGTTAGGTGAATTGGCCAATGATAAATTGCCCTTAATGTCCAAATTGCCCTTGGTGTTGGGTGGAGGTGTTGAGTTTGGGTAG
Organism: Scyliorhinus torazame; assembly: GCF_047496885.1. Lineage (NCBI taxonomy): Eukaryota > Metazoa > Chordata > Chondrichthyes > Carcharhiniformes > Scyliorhinidae > Scyliorhinus > Scyliorhinus torazame. The sequence goes on from NC_092715.1 coordinate 22,205,587, forward strand.
GGTGCTCTTTCCAAGAGCTGGTGCAGACTCAAGGGGCCGAATGGCCTCCTTCTGCACTGTAAATTCAATGATAATCTATGATTAATCTAGGACAAAGGTTCGGCACAACATCGTGGGCCGAAGGGCCTGTTCTGTGCTGTATTTTCTATGTTTCTATGTTCAATCCGCACAATTCCTCCAACTCCTCCGGCCCCTCAAATTTGTCCCCTATAAACACATCCCTGAAGTACTCATTCCACACCTGTCGTCGTCCCTGGAACCTCACATCCAGTCTCGGCGGCATGGATCTATGGTTGTCGCAGATCGGCACCACAACGACCTACCCTCCAACCCCAAGTGCTGCCTACACTGCCCCCACACCCTTAAAGTCGACAGCACAACTGGGCTTGTGGAGTATCTGGCCAGTGGAACGGCGAAGGCACCAACAACAAAGCCCTCAAACGCATTCCTCTACACAATGCAGCGTCTACCCATCCCCAGACTGACCTATCGTTCACAACTCATTTCATCACCCTGGCAATATTTGCCACCCAATAATAATTGATCAAATTTGGCAATGCCAACATGCCCTCCCCTCGCCCCTGTTCCAAAAAAGCCCACTTCATATGCGGGGCCTTCCCCGCACACACAATCATCAAAATCAGCCCATTAACTTTCCTGAAAAAAGTCTTAGGGACAAGGATAGGAAGGTTCTGAAACACAAACAGAAAACTAGGCAGCACCGTCATTTTCACTATCTGCACCGGCCCAGCCGGCGACAGTGGCAAAGCATCCCACCTCTTAAAATCCGCCTTCATGCCCTCTACCAATCGGGATAAGTTCAATCTATGCAGCTGGGCACAGCTCCGTGCTGGTGGAAAATCAAGGTACCTAAAGCTCGCCCCCACCACCCTGAACGTTAACTCCCCTAACCTCCTTTCCTGCCCTCGGGCATTGATTGGGAACATCGCACTCTTTCCCATGTTCCACTTATATCCCGAACCCGGCCAAATTCCCCTAAGACCTCCATAATTCCATCAATGCTGCCCAACGGGTCCAAAATATATAATAACAAGTCATCTGCATACAGCGAAACCCTATGTTCGGCAACCCATGCCCAATCTCTCTCCAGTCCTTCGATGCCATGAAGTTTTGGGAGGCGGTGACGTAGTAGTAATTTGGATATCCCGAATTCTCCTTCAGTGTACCCGAACAGGCGCCGGAGTGTGGCGACGAGGGGCTTTTCACAGTAACTTCATTGCTGTGTTAATGTAAGCCTACTTGTGACAATAAAGATTATTAAATTAAAATTAAATTAATGGTATTGTGACTGCACTAGTAAAGCAAAGACCCAGGGTAACGCTCTGGGAACCCGGGTCCGAATCCCACCACTGCAGATGGTGGAATTTGAATTCAATAAAAATCTGGAATTAAAAGTCTAAAGATGATCATGAAACCATTGTCGATTGTCGTAAAAACCCACTAATGATGCCCTTTAGGGAAGGAAATCTGCCGTCCTTACCCGGTCTGGCCTATATGTGACTCCACACCCACAGCAATGTGGTTGACTCTTAACTGCCTCCTCAAGGGGATCAGGGGTTATGGGGAGAAGGCAGGAGAATGGGGATAAGAAAATATCAGCCATGATTGAATGTCGGAGCAGACTCGATGGGCCAAGTGGCCTAATTCTGCTCCTGTGTCTTATGGTCTCAGGGCAATTAGGGATGGGCAATAAATGTTGACCCAGAGAGTAACGCCCACATCCTATGAATTAATATTTTTAAAGTGCCATTGCCAATCGCTCGATCGCCAAAGTGAAAAGCATCGGGAAGAGCGGGCATCCATGCCTCTTCCCACGGTGAAGCCCAAAGTACCCTTAACTCACTCGGTTTGTCCACATACTCGCCACTGGCGCCTTATACAGCAGCCGAACCCAGTGCCTGCCCGAACCCAAACCGCCCCAGCACCTCAAACAGCTACGCCCACTCCACCCACTCAAAAGGCTTCTCCGCATCCATCGCCACCACCACATCCACTTCCTGTCCCCGCCCCTCCCAAGGGCATCATTATCATGTTACGTAACCGCCGCACATTTGCCTCCCTTTCACAAACCCATCTTATCCTCCCCAACCACCCCCGGCACACAGTCCTCAATCCGTGACGTAAGCACCTTCGCCAAGAACTTGGCTTCAACGGTAAACACTTACCTGGTCCCGTTTCGGTCCCTCTTTGCTGTTTTTTTTTAAATGTTAGTGTTTAAGGCGGGAACAGGAAGTTCGACCCGCGGACTTCTGGGAAGACCCTCACCAATAAACTCTGGTGGAGAGGAAACCCGAGACACTACACGTGTAGTGTCTCCCACCCGCCCTCCTCCTCTAACCTAATAATAAAACCCATTGGTGTGAGGTAAGTACCATATTTTATTATTATTATTATTTTTTTTTTTAAATTTAATTTAGTTGTTACCCAGATCTTGGTAGAAAGTTAGAGGGATGGCAGGGAAGGGAGTGCAATGTTCCTCCTGCAGGATGTTTGAGGTGAGGGATGCCGTTAGTGTCCCTGCTGATTTTACCTGCAGGAAGTGCTGCCATCTCCAGCTCCTCCAAGACCGAGTTAGGGAACTGGAGCTGGAGTTGGAAGAACTTCAGATCATTCGGGAGGCAGAGGGGGTCATAGATAGCAGCTTCAGGGAATTAGTTACACCAAAGATTGGAGATAGATGGGTAACTGTAAGAGGGACTGGGAAAAAGCAGTCAGTGCAGGGATCCCCTACGGTCGTTCCCCTGAGAAACAAGTATACCGCTTTGGATACTTGGGGGGGGGGGGGAGGGGGGGGGGGGGGGGGGACGGGGGACTTACCGGGGGTAAGCCATGGGGTACGGGCCTCTGGCACGGAGTCTGTCCCTGTTGCTCAGAAGGGAAGGGGGGAGAGGAGCAGAGCATTAGTAATTGGGGACTCGATAGTCAGGGGCACAGATAGGAGATTTTGTGGGACCGTGAGAGACTCACGTTTGGTATGTTGCCTCCCAGGTGCAACGGTACGTGATGTCTCGGATCGTGTTTTCCGGGTCCTTAGGGGGGAGGGGGAGCAGCCCCAAGTCGTGGTCCACATTGGCACTAACGACATAGGTAGGAAAGGGGACAAGGATGTCAGGCAGGCTTTCAGGGAGCTAGGATGGAAGCTCAGAACTAGAACAAACAGAGTTGTTATCTCTGGGTTGTTGCCCGTGCCACGTGATAGTGAGATGAGGAATAGGGAGAGAGAGCAATTAAACACGTGGCTACAGGGATGGTGCAGGCGGGAGGGATTCAGATTTCTGGATAACTGGGGCTCTTTCTGGGGAAGGTGGGACCTCTACAGACAGGATGTGTCATGATATTCAAACACACACATCATGATGGACACACTAACAGGCAAATCAGAGTACACAACACCACAACCAATCACAGACAAGAACACCAACCACATAAAAAGCACGAGCACGACACCTGGAGGTCAGTAGGTCTGGGGAGAAGGAAGCATGAAAGAGCTGTTGAAACACCACAAGCAGGGAGCCCCCCACGTGCAGAGTGCAAAGACCAAGTTGTAAATAGTGAGTTTAAATAAACAAGTGTTGTACCATATGCAACTGTGTTGGCTCATCTGTGTGTCAGAACACCCAACACCACATGGTACAGGAGTGGATCGATACCTGCCTACCAACCTGCCATTCTGGACATGGACCACACCGGCAAACCGCAGCCGATGCAAGTCACGGGGAACCTAGGCACCAACTGGAAGCTCTACAGGCAGCGATTTGACCTGTACATCCGTGCCACCGAAAAACAGAATGTCTCGGATGATTCGAAGATTGCAATGCTCCTCTTCTACGCAGGCCCCCACCCAAATGATGTCTTTAATTCACTGGTGTTCGAGGAAGGCGAAAACCAGGCCAAATATGACACGGTCATCCTCAAAATGGACCAGCACTTTCAAACTGAAGTAAACGAAACTTTCGAAAGATACATCTTTCAGCAACGCCTGCAAGGTAAGGAGGAGCTTTTTCAACCCTTTTTGACGCACCTCCGGATTCTAGCGCAGTCCTGCGGTTACGGCACCACCACAGAGTCCATGATCAGGGACCAGATTGTTTTTGGCGTTGCCTCCAGTGGCCTACGCCAGCAGCTTCTTAAAATAAAGAGCCTCACCTTAGCGTCTGCTGTGGAAGCCTGTGTCCTCCATGAAAATGCGACCTGCCGTTTTGCCCGATTTCAGGCGTCCGAGTTGGCACGGAGGGGGTCCCCAGCCGTCGAATCGGCAAGCCAGGCCGCCCACGACGTTGAACGCATCCAGGCCGTCGATTTCTTCCCGCCCCACGGCCCGGACGACAGCGGCCGCTTCCCGCGCTTTTCGCGGTCTCCCGCGCAGGTGCGCGCCAAAAATAACGGCCACAACGAGGGACGCACTGCGCAGGCGCGCCCACCGCAAGATCGCACTGCGCATGCGCAGTGGCGCAACGAACGCCGTGACGTCATGACGTGCAGCAAGTGTGGAGGTCTACACTTAAAAGGGCAATGTCCTGCAAAATACCAACAGTGCAACAGATGTGCCATGATAGGCCACTACGCAGCCCGCTGTCGTGCGGCTCAACCCATGGATCCGGCGCATCCTCGACAACCTCGCACACGAGTCAGGACCGTCCAGCCCACGCATCAAGACTTCCAGTTAAGTGATGCAGATGACCAGGATGACTTCAGAGTTGCCGTCATTGATGTCAACAAGGTCAATGCCATCAATCCAGACGATGAGTGGTGTGCCACCCTGACGGTCAACCGATCGCGCGTCGCCTTCCGTCTGGACACCGGCGCATCCGCCAACCTGATTGCTTACTCTGCAGTCCAGGCCATGAAGGTCAAACCACTCATCACACCATCCCGGCTTAAGATGGTTGACTATAACGGGAACGTTATCCCGTCCGTAGGATCTTGCCAGCTACAGGTGACTCACAAGAGGTACACGGCCACACTCCCCTTCGAAGTTGTGGGCTCATCAAAGGACTCGTTACTGGGCGCACAAGCGTGTAAGGTCCTTCACCTGGTACAGCGCATCATGTCTCTCTCTCCAGATGAGATATCCGACTTCCCGGATGCTGAGTTCCACGCGAATCTCCATTCCCTCCTCGCTCACAACCAGGAGGTTTTTGAAGGCATGGGGACATTGCCACACACGTACAAGATTCGACTCAGACCGGACGCCATCCCTGTCGTTCACGCACCTCGCAGGGTTCCTGCGCCTCTCAAAGACCGCCTCAAGGCACAACTGCAGATTCTTCAGGACCAAGGGGTCCTATCCAAGGTCACGGAGCCCACGCCATGGGTCAGCTCCATGGTCTGTGTAAAGAAGCCCTCTGGCGAGCTCCGTATATGTATAGATCCAAAAGATCTGAACAACAACATCATGCGGGAACACTATCCCATCCCAAAACGAGAAGACCTCACCAGCGAGATGGCGCGAGCCAACATATTCACTAAATTGGATGCGTCCAAAGGATTCTGGCAGATCCAACTGGACCCGGCCAGCCGAAGACTATGCACATTCAACACCCCTTTTGGCAGATTCTGCTACAACCGGATGCCATTCGGCATCATTTCGGCATCTGAAGTATTCCACCGCATTATGGAGCAGATGATGGAAGGCATCGAAGGGGTACGTGTATATGTGGACGATATCATCATTTGGTCCACCACTCCGCAGGAACACATGCATCGTCTTCGACGTGTCTTCACCCGCATACGGCAAAATGGCCTGCGTCTCAACCGTGCGAAGTGTGCTTTCGGCCAGACGGAGCTGAAATTCCTCGGGGACCACATCTCAAGGTCCGGGGTCCGTCCCGATGCAGACAAGGTTAGCGCCATCACAGCCATGCCACGACCGGCTGACAAGAAGGCTGTCTTAAGATTCCTGGGCATGGTCAACTTCCTTGGGAAGTTCATTCCCAACCTGGCTTCTCATACAACAAACATGCGCCATCTCGTAAAAAAATCGACGGAATTCAACTGGCACCAGTCGCATCAGCAGGAATGGGAGGAGCTCAAGCACAAACTGGTCACGGCACCAGTGCTGGCCTTCTTTGACGCGACTCGCCCTACAAAGATCTCAACAGACGCCAGCCAATCTGGTATTGGAGCGGTACTCCTGCAAAAAGACAGCACGTCATCATGGGCCCCGGTTGCGTATGCCTCACGAGCCATGACCCCTACCGAACAGCGCTACGCGCAAATCGAAAAAGAATGCCTGGGCTTGTTAACTGGACTGGACAAGTTCCACGACTATGTGTATGGCCTGCCACGATTCACGGTCGAAACTGACCACCGCCCCCTGGTCAACATCATTAACAAAGACCTGAACGACATGACTCCTCGCCTCCAGCGCATCTTACTCAAACTCAGGAGGTACGATTTTGAACTGATCTACACTCCGGGGAAGGAACTCATAGTGGCGGACACTCTTTCCCGAGCAGTGAGCACACCACCAGATGCGGAGGGGTTCGTGCGTCAAATTGAGGCACACGTGACTCTGACAGCAGCAAATATGCCAGCTGATGATCCTTGTCTGGCCCACATACGCGCAGAGACGGCGACTGACCCTCTGCTGCAGCGAGTGATGCGCCACATGACGGAAGGGTGGCTAAAAGGGCAGTGCCCCCAGTTTTACAATGTGCGAGATGATCTCACCAATATAGACGGGGTCCTTATGAAATCGCATAGGATCGTCATTCCACACAGTGTGCGCCAGATGATTCTTCGTCAACTACACGAAGGCCACTTGGGTGTCGAAAAATGCAGACGAAGGGCCCGGGCGGCGGTATATTGGCCGGGTATTAATGAAGACATAGCCAACATGGTGCTCAACTGCACAACCTGTCAGAGGTTTCAGCCGGCGCAACCTCCGGAAACACTTCTACCACACGAGATGGTGACGTCCCCCTGGGCGAAGGTGGGTGTTGACCTATTTCACGCGCTCGGCAGAGATTACATTGTTATTATAGACTACTTCTCAAACTACCCGGAAGTCATGCCTCTCCATGATCTGACGTCGTCCGCAGTCATTGGGGCCTGCAAGGAAACGTTTGCTCGCCATGGCATTCCAAGGACTGTCATGTCAGACAATGGACCTTGTTTTGCCAGCCGTGAATGGTCGTCCTTTGCCGCAGCATATGGTTTCACTCATGTGACATCCAGCCCTCTGCATCCACAATCGAACGGGAAGGCTGAAAAGGGTGTCCACATCGCAAAGCGGCTCCTGTGCAAGGCGGCTGATGCCGGATCGGACTTTAACCTTGCCTTGCTGGCCTATCGATCGGCCCCGTTATCCACGGGCCTCTCGCCAGCGCAGCTACTAATGGGTCGCTCCCTCAGGACGACGGTACCTTCCGTCCTGGCACCGACAACAGACCATGAGGCGGTTCTTCGGGACATGCAACTGCAGCGTGATCGCCAGAAAGGTCGGTACGACACACGAGCGACGGACCTGCCCCCCCTGTCCTCCGGAGACAAAGTACGCGTCCATCAACCGTATGGTGGCTGGTCAGCACCGGCCGAAGTCCTCCGACAAGTGGCTCCCCGCTCGTTCCTGGTTCGCATGCCGGATGGTTCCGTGCGTCGCCGCAATCGGCGCGCCCTTCGCCGACTTCCACGTTCACAGCCACACAACACGCCAGATCCTCAACAGGCTTCCGAGGATGACTTTGTGGAGCTGCCGCACATCACGCCCTTTCCATCGCCACCCATGGCCATGCCTGCACAGCAGCCGGTGGTTCTTGATCCACCCTTAAGGCGGTCAACCCGAATTCGTCGCAAACCCATTAGAATGGACTTATAATACAGTTCATATGTTTAATAAGTTGGACAATTTTACATGATAACCTGTTGTTGTTTATCGTTCCAGATGTCGTCTGACTGGACAACTGTTCAAAATTTTTTTTCTTCTTCTCTCGTTCGCATTTCTGTTATGTTATGGTACAACTGGATTCATGTGACGCACTCGACATCGCCCCATGTACATAGTTCCGTCATAGACACATGCTGCACACGACACACACACACTCTTAGATGCACTCACGTCACGATCATATTTATTACCACGTAGGCACATATCTTTGTAAAAAGGGGGGATGTCATGATATTCAAACACACACATCATGATGGACACACTAACAGGCAAATCAGAGTACACAACACCACAACCAATCACAGACAAGAACACCAACCACATAAAAAGCACGAGCACGACACCTGGAGGTCAGTAGGTCTGGGGAGAAGGAAGCATGAAAGAGCTGTTGAAACACCACAAGCAGGGAGCCCCCCACGTGCAGAGTGCAAAGACCAAGTTGTAAATAGTGAGTTTAAATAAACAAGTGTTGTACCATATGCAACTGTGTTGGCTCATCTGTGTGTCAGAACACCCAACACCACAGGATGGTCTACATCTGAACCTGAGGGGCACAAATATCCTGGGGGGGAGATTTGTTAGTGCTCTTTGGGGGGGTTTAAACTAATGCAGCAGGGGCATGGGAACCTGGATTGTAGTTTTAGGGTAAGGGAGAATGAGAGTACAGAGGTCAGGAGCACAGATTTGACGTTGCAGGAGGGGGCCAATGTTCAGGTAGGTGGTTTGAAGTTTGTCTACTTCAATGCCAGGAGTATACAAAATAAGGTAGGGGAACTGGCAGCATGGGTTGGTACCTGGGACATCGATGTTGTGGCCATTTCGGAGACATGGATAGAGCAGGGACAGGAATGGATGTTGCAGGTTCCGGGGTTTAGGTGTTTTAGTAAGCTCAGAGAAGGAGGCAAAAGAGGGGGAGGTGTGGCGCTGCTAGTCAAGAGCAGTATTACGGTGGCGGAGAGGATGCTAGATGGGGACTCATCTTCCGAGGTAGTATGGGCTGAGGTTAGAAACATGAAAGGAGAGGTCACACTGTTGGGAGTCTTCTATAGGCCTCCAAATTGTTCTAGGGATGTAGAGGAAAGGATGGCGAGGATGATCCTGGATAAGAGCGAAAGTAACAGGGTAGTTATTATGGGAGACTTTAACTTTCCAAATATTGACTGGAAAAGATATAGTTCGAGTACATTAGATGGGTCGTTTTTTGTACAGTGTGTGCAGGAGGGTTTCCTGACACAATATGTTGACAGGCCAACAAGAGGCGAGGCCACGTTGGATTTGGTTTTGGGTAATGAACCAGGCCAGGTGTTGGATTTGGAGGTAGGAGAGCACTTTGGGGACAGTGACCACAATTCGGTGACGTTTACGTTAATGATGGAAAGGGATAAGTATACACCGCAGGGCAAGAGTTATAGCTGGGGGAAGGGCAATTATGATGCCATTAGACGTGACTTGGGGGGGATAAGGTGGAGAAGTAGGCTGCAAGTGTTGGGCACACTGGATAAGTGGAGCTTGTTCAAGGATCAGCTACTGCGTGTTCTTGATAAGTATGTACCGGTCAGACAGGGAGGAAGGCGTCGAGCGAGGGAACCGTGGTTTACCAAAGAAGTGGAATCTCTTGTTAAGAGGAAGAAGGAGGCCTATGTGAAGATGAGGTGTGAAGTTTCAGTTGGGGCGATGGATAGTTACAAGGTAGCGAGGAAGGATCTAAAGAGAGAGCTAAGACGAGCAAGGAGGGGACATGAGAAGTATTTGGCAGGTAGGATCAAGGAAAACCCAAAAGCTTTCTATAGGTTGTCAGGAATAAGCGAATGACTAGGGAAAGAGTAGGACCAGTCAAGGACAGGGATGGGAAGTTGTGTGTGGAGTCTGAAGAGATAGGCGAGATACTAAATGAATATTTTTCGTCAGTATTCACTCAGGAAAAAGATAATGTTGTGGAGGAGAATGCTGAGACCCAGGCTAATAGAATAGATGGCATTGAGGTATGTAGGGAAGAGGTGTTGGCAATTCTGGACAGGCTGAAAATAGATAAGTCCCCGGGTCCTGATGGGATTTATCCTAGGATTCTCTGGGAGGCCAGGGAAGAGATTGCTGGACCTTTGGCTTTGATTTTTATGTCATCATTGGCTACAGGAATAGTGCCAGAGGACTGGAGGATAGCAAATGTGGTCCCTTTGTTCAAAAAGGGGAGCAGAGACAACCCCGGCAACTATAGACCGGTGAGCCTCACGTCTGTAGTGGGTAAAGTCTTGGAGGGGATTATAAGAGACATGATTTATAATCATCTAGATAGGAATAATATGATCAGGGATAGTCAGCATGGCTTTGTGAAGGGTAGGTCATGCCTCACAAACCTTATTGAGTTCTTTGAGAAGGTGACTGAACAGGTAGACGAGGGTAGAGCAGTTGATGTGGTGTATGTGGATTTCAGCAAAGCGTTTGATAAGGTTCCCCACGGTAGGCTATTGCAGAAAATACAGAGGTTGGGGATTGAGGGTGATTTAGAGATGTGGATCAGAAATTGGCTAGCTGAAAGAAGACAGAGGGTGGTGGTTGATGGGAAATGTTCAGAATGGAGTTCAGAGTACCACAAGGATCTGTTCTGGGGCCGTTGCTGTTTGTCATTTTTATCAATGACCTAGAGGAAGGCGCAGAAGGGTGGGTGAGTAAATTTGCAGACGATACTAAAGTCGGTGGTGTTGTCGATAGTGTGGAAGGATGTAGCAGGTTACAGAGGGACATAGATAAGCTGCAGAGCTGGGCTGAGAGGTGGCAAATGGAGTTTAATGTAGAGAAGTGTGAGGTGATTCACTTTGGAAGGAATAACAGGAATGCGGAATATTTGGCTAATGGTAAAGTTCTTGGAAGTGTGGATGAGCAGAGGGATCTAGGTGTCCATGTACATAGATCCCTGAAAGTTGCCACCCAGGTTGATAGGGTTGTGAAGAAGGCCTATGGAGTGTTGGCCTTTATTGGTCGAGGGATTGAGTTCCGGAGTCAGGAGGTCATGTTGCAGCTGTACAGAACTCTGGTACGGCCGCATTTGGAGTATTGCGTACAGTTCTGGTCACCGCATTATAGGTAGGACGTAGAGGCTTTGGAGCGGGTGCAGAGGAGATTTACCAGGATGTTGCCTGGTATGGAGGGAAAATCTTATGAGGAAAGGCTGATGGACTTGAGGTTGTTTTCGTTGGAGAGAAGAAGATTAAGAGGAGACTTAATAGAGGCATACAAAATGATCAGGGGGTTGGATAGGGTGGACAGTGAGAGCCTTCTCCCGCGGATGGAAATGGCTGGCACGAGGGGACATAGCTTTAAACTGAGGGGTAATAGATATGGGACAGAGGTCAGAGGTAGGTTCTTTACGCAGAGTAGTGAGGCCGTGGAATGACCTACCTGCTACAGTAGTGAACTTGCCAACATTGAGGGCATTTAAAAGTTTATTGGATAAACATATGGATGATAATGGCATAGTGTAGGTTAGATGGCTTTTGTTTCGGTGCAACATCGTGGGCCGAAGGGCCTGTACTGCGCTGTATTGTTCTATGTTCTATGTTCTATGTAACGTTGGCTCTGCCCCAAACTTTAAAAAAAAAACGACAGGGAACCCATCTGGCCCCGGGGCCTTGCCCGTCTGCATTGCTCCCATGCCATCCATCAGCCCCCTCAGCCTAATCGGGGCCTCCAGGCCCTGAACCCGCACCTCCTCCACCTTGGAAAACACCAACCCATCCAAGAACCGCCTCATCTCCTCTTCCGCCATAAGGGGCTCCGACTCACAGAGCCTCCTATAAAAGGACTCAAATGCTCAATTCACTGCCACCAGGTCCAACACCACCTTACCCTCTCGTCCCTTACTTTATCAATCTCTCTTACCGCTGCCTGTTTCCTCATCTGATGGGCCAGCATCCTTCTCACCTCCTCCCCGTACTCATACAGAGTCCCTCTAGCCCTCCGCAACTGCCCCACCACCTTCCCCGTCGACACTAACCCAAACTCCATCTGGAGCCTCAGCCTCTCCTTCAGCAACACCTCCTGGGGCGCCACCGAATACCTCCACCCTCAAGAGCTCCTCCACCAGCTTTGCCCTTTCCACCCTCTCCCTGTGCGCCCGAATCAAAATAAACTCCCCCCACCTCCAGCATAGAAAGGATATTATTAAACTAGAAAGAGTGCAGAAAAGATTTACTCGGATGTTGCCGGGACTTGATGGTTTGAGTTATAAGGAGAGGCTGGATAGACTGGGACTTTTTTCCCTGGAGCGTAGGAGGCTTAGGGGTGATCTTATAGAGGTCTATAAAATAATGAGGGGCATAGATAAGGTAGATAGTCAACATCTTTTCCCAAAGGTAGGGGAGTCTAAAACTAGAGGGCATAGGTTTAAGGTGAGAGGGGAGAGATTCAGAAGGGCCCAGAGGGGCAATTTCTTCACTCAGAGGGTAGTGAGTGTCTGGAATGGGCTGCCAGAGGTAGTAGTAGAAGCGGGTACAATTGTGTCTTTCAAAAAGCATTTAGATGGTTACATGGGTAAGATGGGTATAGAGGGTTATGGGCCAAGTGCGGGCAACTGGGACTAGCTTAATGGTAAAAAACTGGGCGGCATGGACTGGTTGGGCCGAAGGGCCTGTTTCCATGCTGTAAACTTCTATGATTCTATGATTCTATGATTCTATGGTGGCTGTGACCTGCCCGTATCATTCACCTCCACATAACCTCGAATGGCAGGCCACACCCACTCACAAAGCCCCTCACCCGCTCACACACCCCATCACCCGCTCACACACACCCTCACCCGCTCACACACACCCTCACATACCCCGTCACCCGCCCCCTCACCCACTCACACACACCCTCATCCGCCAACAGCCCCACATCTAGCCTCCACTGCGGCCTCCTCCTGAACCACCTGCAAATCCACCCAATGCGGCGTGTGGTCAGGAACCACGATCGCCGAATACCCTTTGTCGGCACTCCCGCCAGCTGTGTCTTGTCTATCATGACGACGTCAATCTGGGAATAAACCCGGTGCACATGGGAGAAGTATGAAAACCCCTTCACCCTTAGCCTCTCAAACCTCCACAGGTTTCCCCCCTCCCCTCCCCAAATCGCTCCATGAACCCCCTCAACTCCCTAGCCACTGCCAATACCTTTGATGACTTCAGACTCGATCAGTCCAGACTTGGGTCCAGGACCGTATTAAAATCACCTCCCGTAATCAACCGGAGGATTTGTGTCCAAATCAGGAATCTTCCCCAACACCCGCCTCATAAAATCCACATCATCCCAATTCGGGGCATAAATGTTTATCAGGACCACCAACATTCCCTCCTGTTTCCCACTGACTACCACATATCTACCCCCCGGATCGGCCACAATGCTCCCCATCTCTAACGCCATCCTCTTATTGACCAACACCGCCACCCCCCTCATCTTCATATCCAGCCCCGAGTGCAACAGCAGCCCCACCCATCTCTTCGCAGCCTGGCCTGGTCCCCCAACTTCAGATGTGTCTCCTGTAAAAACACCACGTTCGCCTTCAAGCTCCTCGGATACATAAACATACGTGACCATTTAACCAGCCCATTCAGCCCTCTCACATTCCACGTGACCAGCCTGGTCAGGGGGCTACCCGCCCCCTCCACTGCCGATCAGCCATCCCACTTCTTGAACTGGTCCCCGGCCTGCATCACGCACCCCTCTGAGCCCACCCTCAGATGTCCACCGCCATTTCTCCCTTCCCAACTGCGCCACTCGAACTGCACCCATGTCAGCAAACCTCCCGCTCCTCCCACCCTCCACCTCCAAACAAAGAACCAACTCCACCCCCCCCCCACCCCCCCCCCCCCCCGCCCTCAACGGCTTCCTCCTGACGACCTCCCACTTCATTTCTGTTAACTAGCCCGCCCTGCTAGCGTGGAGGCCCCCAATGCCTGTCAAAGGCACACTCACCGTCACCGCTCCCCCATCAAATGCCACCTCAAACTACCCATCCCACACACTCTCCAACATTCAGCATCCTCACACTCCTCCCAGTCCATGGTCTCTCATAAAGTCCATCGCCTCCTCTGGTGAGTCAAAATAAAACACTTGCTTCTGGTGTTTCATCCACAAGCGGCAGAGTACAACACTCAATCTTCTTGACGAGGGCAGCCATTATCCCATTGAACCCGCCTCTCCTCTTCACCAACTCCGCACCCAGGTCTCGGTATACCCACAGCTCACTCCCTTCCCAGGTGCACCTCCAGGTCTACCTCGCCCATTTCAAAATCTTTTCTTTGTTCAAGAAACGGTGCAGCCGCAACTCCGTCGCCCTCAGCGGCTCCGCCACCTGCGGCCTCTTCCTCAGCACCCTGTGCGCCCAATCCACCTCAAGGGCCCGATCAAAGGCCCCCTCCCCATCTACTGCTCCAACATCCTCGCCACTTACTTGGTTACCTCCGCTCCCTCAATGCCCTCGGGCATCCCGACCATCCTCAGGCTCTGTCCCCTGGAGCGATTCCCCAGGTCCTCCAATTTCTCTCTCAGCCTCTTCTGGCTGTCCAAGGTCAACCCCAACTCCGTCTCCAATGAGGACATCCACTCCTCGTGCTCCCCCACCGCCTCCTCCACTTTCTGTATCACCAGGCCTTGAGCCTCCAATCTCTGCTCCACTTTCTCAATCGCAGCTCTGAGCGGCTCCACCACCTTGGCCAGGTCTTCCGAAGTCTCTTTCCTCTGCTGCTGGAAACTCCACCAGCTGCTCCGTCGACCACTGGGTGGGCAGCGCCACCCCCTTGCCGTCCACCATCTTAACCTGTGACACACCACGAAAACTGTCCTGCTCCAGCCGCTCTCTCTTTCTGGTGGCACTTCTCATCCTCTGATCCATCCACCGATCTCACCAGAGGAGTATTACCTTCCCTGGGCACTCACACACCTTTTGCACTCAAAAAGCCCCCCATATGGGTGGAGCAGGACCAACAAAATCCACCTTGAGTGGGAGCCACCAAATGTGTGACCACTCACTCCGTGGCCACCACTGGAAGTCACCGCCACCTTCTTATGGGCAACTAGGGATGGACAGTAAATGCTGGTCTAGTCGGCAAAGCCCACATCCTGTAAGTTAATTTTTAAAAATAGGGCAACTTAATAACAATTATTGGGCGGCACGGTGGTGCAGTGGTTAGCCCTGCTGCCTCACGGTCCTGCAGGCCTGGGTTCGATCCCGGCCCTGGGTCACTGTCTGTGTGGAATTTGCACAGAATTTACAGTGCAGAAGGAGGCCATTTGGTCCATCAAGTCTGCACCGGTCCTTGGAAAGAGCACCCTACCCAAGCCCAGCTATCCCTGTAACAGTAACCCAGTAACCCCACCTAACCTTTTGGACACTAAGGGGTAATTTAACATGGCCAATCCACCTAAACGGCACATCTTTGGACTGTGGGAAGAAACCGGAGCAAACTCCACACAGCCACCCAAGGCTGGACTTGAACCCGGGTCCCTGGCGATGTGAGGCAGCAGTGCTAACCACTGTGCCACTGTGTCGCCCACACATTCTGCCTGTGGGTGTGTGGCTGTCACCCCCACCCCCACAACCCAAAGATGTGCAGGGTAGGTGGATTGGCTACGCTAAATTGCCCTTTAATTGGAACAATTAAAAAAAATAACAATTATTTTTGGCAGACACACTCACCTCCGACAAGGATTTGCTGCAGTGGCATTTGAAGCAGTTTTTTGTGTGCCTAAACACAATTACTACATCTGGAAAGGAAAACCCAATTACTGATTTCATATTTGTGCCTGTCACTACTTCAGCACACCGCAGAATGCTACATAATCATCAAATTTACTTTTGAAGTGCATTCATTGTTATTATGTTGTCAAACCATGCAGAAGGTTTTACAACAGTAAACAAGATAAATGATGACTTGATCTGTTAGTTACGTTGATTGAAGGATACAAATATCTGGGGTATAGGGAGAACACCATTGCTCATCATCAAAATAGAATCATTGTTATTTTATGTTCACTTGAACAAATAGTTGGGTTCTCACTTCAGACAATGGCTGCAATTTAAGGGGAAAAACAGAGTCAGTTTTGGGTGCCTGCAGTGCCGAGAACGACACTGCTACCAAATGGGACTCTGTTTTTGTTTTGGCCTCGATGAGGAATGCCCCGCTGAGGCCGCACTTACCTCACTTCCTGCACTGGACAGCTCACCTCAGTTCAGCTCATCAGTGCAGGAAGAGATCGGGTCGTAATTTTTAAATGCCGTCCGATCTCTTGACCCCCCCCCCCCCCACCCCCCTCAGAATCCCGACCGCAGCCTCCATACCTCCCCAAGCCCCAACGTACTGAATAGGGGGTCTTCGGGTCCCCACTCACTCCACCTCATAAGGGCAGGGCACTCCTGGGCCCCATCCCTGGAACGGGCAACCTGGCATCCGACCACCTTGGCACTGCCAACCTCTCAGTGCCCCTGCCAACCTCAGTGCCCCTGCCAACCTCTCAGTGCCACACGGGCAGCCTGCTGTTAGCAGAATGTTAACAGCAATGTGCTGGTGCAGTATCACAGTCTATTCTTCCCATCTCTCCAGCTTATGCCAGGGAATCAGAGAATCCCAGTGTGGTTACAGCACAGAAGGAGGCCCATCATGCCTGTGCCAGTGCTCCAAATGAGCAATTCCTGGTCCCTTTCCCCTTTCCTCCTGTAAACAAACACATCCTTCCTTTTCAGATAACAATCTAATTCCTTTTTGAATGCTTCAATTAAACCTGCCTCCACTGCACTCTCAGGCGGTGCATTCCAGACCTTAACTGCACGCTGCGTGAAAGAAGCAAAAAATTACTCCTGGCTGTGAAAAGAAGAGCTTCTTCCTCAGTACATTCTCAAACAACTTTCTCTATTTCCCTCTTCCTGAAGGCATTGCTGAGCACACAATTCCATAGCTGTTGTGCAATTCCATTATTTGCCCAAGTGGCCATTACTCACAATTATGTCTTGATAGAGGAGATGACAGTCACATCTGTGCTCAGAATCTTGTTCCCGCCTCCGTGGTGAACTTAGGGGCAGGTGGAGACCTTACCACCTCCTTGTCTCCACCCCAATTACATTTATGGGGGAGGCAGGACGGTGCCTAGCCTTCCCATCCAACCGCCAATTGAAGCCCTTAAGAGGGAAATTAGTCGCCACGTAAGGGCCTCACCCTGCTGCCAGCGGCATTAACCAAATGGCAGAAAGGGGGTTCATCACACAGGGAGCTTAACAAGGAAACAATGGCATGTTTGCTGAAGGCTTCAGGGAGAGGCTGAGTGGGCCTTTGGTCAAAAGCATCTGAAGGACCCAATATTGGGAAGGCGGGTTTGGGACGCATAGCCACCACCTTGCTTTTGTTGCTGACCCCCTCCCCTGTGACCCCCATCTCTCATCCATGTCTCACCCACGTCTGGGTCACTCCTTGATCCAAGGCCTCGGTAGGTGTAGTACAGAAGAACTGCCAGCCTCTGAATGGCAAGTAGCTTTCGGTGGGCAGGGCTTAGCTCTCAGGGTCATACAATCAGGACATTTTCAACTTTGCTGCCTGAGGTGGGGTAACTCGGCAGGACAATTTAACAGCTTGTTACAGATCTCACCTGATTTTCATTCCATTAAAATCGACGGACAAAAATTATGCAGATGTACAATAATAATCTTTATTAGTGTCACAAGTAGGCTTACGTTAACACTACAATGAAGTTACTGTGAAAATCCCCTAGTCGCCACACTCAGGCACCTGTTTGGGTACACTGAGGGAGAATTCAGAATGCCCAATTTACCTAACAAGCACGTCTTTCGGGGCTTGTGGGAGGAAACCGGAGCACCCGGAGGAAACCCACACAAACAATGGGAGAATGTGAGACTCCGCACAGTGACCCAAGCTGGAAATCGAACCCGGGACCCTGGTGCTGTGAAGCAATAGTGCTAACCACTGTGCTACTGCCGCCGCCCTGTATAATGAGATGATGATCAAATTTAACAGCCTATCACCCATAGAGGGAAGTTAAACATTCATCACTTTATTTGGTTTTATTTGCGTGAAGAATATCCACAATAATTTTAGTTCAAAATGCCAAAACAGATTTGCCTGAAAAAAATTTCAATTGTATTTGTTTCTCTTCTGATTTCATCCATTGTTTGCTAACTAGAACTATCCAATTTTTATGAAGTTGCCTCATTAAACTTATTAATTTATATGATGCACTCGTATCTCACATGGAAATCATGTCATTGAACCTCAGCCAGCTGGTCATAATCTTTTGAATGAGATGTCAATAATAGAATTACGAGAACGCTTGGGACTGCTGAAGGAGGCACAGATTAAGGCAGAAGAGGATAAGAGAGACCGGATCCTGAATGAAAAGCAAGCAAAGGAACAGCTCCTTTTGGATAAATTGGAGCAGATCTCCCTTCACAGAGAAGCTTTGAGCAAGAAAGCAGTGCTCAGGCATAGGTACGTTATATCAGAACAATGCTCGTGCAGATACATGACCAAAGCAAGTTCTCTAGGTTATCATAAAAATAAAATGATAAATCATTTCTTTCCTCTCTACAGAAGTTACCCTCCAAAAGCAGGTTATATGCAAGAAATGCAGTCCTGTGGCGGATAATGCAAATACTATTATTTAATTTCTGAGTTTTCCCTTGTTTCATTCTTGCTTGTATTCTTTTAGCTCTCTCTCTTTTGGTTATGGTTATGATTTGATAACACTGGGGTATTCCAGTGTTTCCTTACTTTCTTTATTTTTATGAAATAAAAACAGAAAATGCCGGACATATTCAGTGAGTCAGGCAGCATCTGTGGAGTAAGAAACAGAGTTTAACCTTTCAGGTCAATGATCTGGCGAAAGTCATCAACCTTAAACCATTATTCATGTTCTCACTCCACAGGTGCAGGGAGGCAATGGCGTAATAGTATTGTCACTGGACCAATAAACCAGAAACCCAGGGTAATGCTCTGGGGACCCGCGTTCGAATCCCGCCACTGCAGAAGGAGAAATTTGAACTCAATAAAAATCTGGAATTAAAAGTCTAAAGATGACCATGGAATCATTGCTGATTGTTGTAAAAACCCATCTGGTTCACTAATGTCCTTTCGGGAAGGAAATCTGCCGTCCTTACCTGGTCTGGTCTACACGTGACTCCAGACCCACAGCAATGTGGTTGACTCTTAACTGCCCCCTCAAGGGCAATTAGGGATGGGCCATAAATGTTGGCTCAGCCTGCGACGTCCTGAACAAATCAAGAAATGTCTCACCTGCTGTCTATTTGAAGCGTTTTCTGGTTTTATTTCTAATTTCCAGCATTATTAGTAACAGTACTTTGAGTTTTGTGTAACTGCAAGAGGATAGTTCATTGTGTTTGGACTCACTCAGGTGGAAATCGGTTTCTGTCAACCTAAAGCTGTGAAAAACAATCAAAACTGATTTTTCCAACACAGGGAAGAGGAATTTAAAAAGCTTAGGTCATCCGACTTGGTGAAGAACAACCAGCAACTGGTTGAGCTCCAAAAGAAGCTGGAAGAAAAGAGAAAGGAGCATCATAAATTGAACAAAATACGAAAGACGAACACGCAAGGAAACATAGAACGAGGTCTGGGAAGCTCAGTTGCAAACAGGGTAAGATACCTTGAACAACTCTTTGCTGAATTGTCGGTACCATCCTTGTGGACTTTATTCAGAACTTAACGATGGCTGATTTAGGGTTCCCCGCCCCTTTATCGGGGAGCTCGTAATCGATGAGACTCACTGGGAGGTTGATTGCTCCAACCCATTAGATCTCATGTGAGTTATGACAATGGGCGAAATTCTCCGTTATCGGCGGAAAGTCCGCCGATCGGCGCAAAAAACGGCGCAAATCCGACTTGCGTCACGTCGGAAAAATGGGTCGATAGTCTCCGGCCCGAAATGGGCTAGCAGCGACGTAACGGGATCCGCGCTTGCGCAGTGGTTCACGCCATGCAGCGTCATACGCGCTGCACGGCGTGACGGCTCATAAGGCCGCGCTGCTCCCCCCCACCCGACCGGAACACCCGACCGCAACACCCGACTGGATGGCTGGCCGTCGCTCAGCCCCGAGGTTCGAGTCACGCGATGTGGAGGCGCTCCTGGACGCGGTGGAGCAGAGGAGGGACGCCCTGTATCCCGGGCACGGCCGCAGAGTTGCCCCACGCCACAGCCGGCGTCTGTGGAGGGAAGTGGCAGAGGCCGTCACCACTGTGGCCCTGACACCACGGACAGGCACCCAGTGCCACAAGAAGGTGAACGACCTCGTCAGAGCAGGCAGGGTGAGCCTCCCCCATATCCCCCCTCCCCCATATCCCCCCTCCCCATATCCCCCCTCGCCCATATCCCCCCCTCCCCCATATCCCCCCCTCCCCCATATCCCCCCTCACCCATATCCCCCATATCCCCCCTCCCCATATCCCCCCCTCCCCCATATCCCCCTCCCCCATATCCCCCCTCCCCCATATCCCCCCCTCCCCCATATCCCCCCGCCCCCATATCCCCCTCCCCCATATCCCCCCTCCCCCATATCCCCCATATCCCCAAGTGAATCCAGCCCTAACCTTAACCTCTGCAATGCACGCGCAACCGATGGCGTGCATTCATATACCTGCCTAACACTGTTGCGTTTTACCCCTGCCCCCCCCCCCCCACAGGAGAAGCGCGCACACAACAATAGGGAGCATTTGAGGACTGGAGGAGGGCCCGCTGATGAGAGGCCACTGACCGTACACGAGGAAAGGGCCCTGGAACTGGTTGGCGGACCGGAGGACCGGGAGGTTGCTGATGCAGAGGTCGG
Source organism: Scyliorhinus torazame (assembly GCF_047496885.1). Lineage (NCBI taxonomy): Eukaryota > Metazoa > Chordata > Chondrichthyes > Carcharhiniformes > Scyliorhinidae > Scyliorhinus > Scyliorhinus torazame. The sequence continues at coordinate 22,226,316 of NC_092715.1, forward strand.
GGGCGTACTAGCGAGTGAGCCACCGACAGCCCGTCCCCATATCCCCCCCTCCCCTATATCCCCCTCCCCCGTATCACCTGATCACTGCCTGATGTCTAACCATGCATGCTTCATTGTGTATCGCAGGACCAAACGTCCAGGCACCCATCCCCGCAGATGCAGACCGCCCGCAGGATGCCCCTCGGAGACCACAGGAGACGGAGAGACCCGCACCCTCCAGCATGCGACGCCCGCAGGATGCCCCTCGGAGACCACAGGAGACGGAGAGACCCGCACCCTCCAGCATGCGACGCCCGCAGGATGCCCCTCGGAGACCACGGGAGACAGAGAGACCCGGACCCTCCAGCATGCAACGCCCGCAGGATGCCCCTCGGAGACCACGAGTGACGGAGAGACCCGGACCCTCCAGCATGCGACGCCCGCAGGATGCCCCTCGCACACCACGGGAGACGGAGAGACCTGGAGCAACAGGGAGACGACACCCCCGTCACGTGCGGGAGCGACCACCCAGCGACGAGGGGGGCAGCCACAGGCCCCCGTCACATCCGAGCCAGGACACCACTACCCAGGACACCACTACCCAGGACACCACTACCCAGGACACCACTACCCAGGACACCCCTACCCGGGACAGCACTACCCAGGAAGACGAAATACCGGACAGTGACTCAGAGTGGATGGGTGGAGACGAACCCCCACCCCAAAGTGCCATGGAGTCAGAGTGGGACGAAGAGCACGACACAGCGCCACTGCTGTCACCAACACCCTCCACCATCGCAGAAACACTCACCACGGTTGGGCACTTTAGTGATGAGGCGTCTGGTACACTCACTGGTGCGCACAACACAGCCGTCCCGGTACAGCAGGTGGAGGTAGGAGCAGCAGAGGGACCGGGCGGTCGGAGGGCAGCCCAGCCCAAGCGAACATCTGCCGCCCAGATGGATCCCGGGTTCCTGCAGTTACCACACCCACACATAGATCCGATGCAACCACCGACCCGGAGACGAGCGAATAGGGTGACGGGTGGCTTGCGGCGGCTGCGGTCGCAGGTGCAGGAGTCCACCCGCGTCCAGGAGCTGGGAGTGCTGCCGGTCATGCGTGCTACCCAGGCCGACACCGCACGGGTGGCGTCCGCGGTGGAGGCAATGGGTGCGACGGTATCAGACATGGGGAATGGTTTGCGAGGCCTGGGGCCTTCCGTGCAGGCGGCGTCTGTGGCCCAGGAAATGGCTGCCCTCTCACAGGAGGCCATGAGCCAGTGCCAGCGCCAGATGGCAGAGGCGCTCAACGCCATAGCCCAGTCTCAGCAGGCCATGGCCCAGTCTCTGCAGGCCATCGCTGAGGGCATCGGCACCAGTGGCCATGTGCGAGCCGGCGTCGCACTGTCACAAACAGGGTTTGCCAACACCCTGGGCTCCATGGCTGCAAACCTGCAGACCCCTGTCGATACCAGCACGGGCCTCCAGGACTGACAGCGCCAGATGTCGGGGGGGCGTCGGATGGCCAGTCCGTTCGCATCCCCCACCCATGTAGAGGCCTGGGGGCCATCGGGCACCCCGAGGGAGGAGGAGGTGGTGTGGTCCGTCCCGGCTCCCCCTGTAGGGGAGGTCCCGGTACACCGCGACACCTCGGACTCCCCCCCCCCCCCCTTCCGTCCCAGGTGCATCGGGTGGGCAACGGGCAGGACAGGCTGGCAGCTCGCCATCCCAGTCGCCCGGGCCGCAGCCTGGCCCATCTAGGCCAGGACGCCCCAGGAAACGGCCGCCAAAGGGATCCAGTGTCAGAGGGCAGGAATCACAGGAGTCCACCTCCAGTTCTGCTGTACCGTCTGGGGAACCACGTAGACGTAGTCAAAGGGCCCGTAAGGCCAAACAATTAGACACTGAGTAAGTTGGCACGGGTGCAGGGCACAGCTGAGTTTTAGGGGCTAGGGCACGTGCATGACCTCCTTTGGTTATTAAAGTCAATGTTACACCTACCGAAGCTGCCTTTGTGCTCTGTCCAAAGTGTGCGGGGGTGTCATGTACGTTGAGCGCAAGTGTGTGTGTGAGGGGTGGTCTTACCTCAGCCCCAGGTGAGTCTGCCCCCTTCCCCCTGGGCCGCCATCAACATCCCCCGGGCAGAGGACGGGACCGTGCGCTGCAGTGTCACAGCCGCATGCAGGGATGGTCCAGGTGGATGGTGGTACTGTGGCCCTGGGTCAGACATAGTCCAACGATGTAGAGCCAGGAGCTCATCGCAGGGCGGGTTGTCATCATCCTCCATGGCCTGCAATAGACACGCGTCCACCCGCAACTGTGTGAGCCCGGCCCGTTGTGCCGCAGGTGGATCAGCAATGGGGGGGGGTGGTGTGCATGCGGGTGGGGTTGGGGAGGGGGGTGAGGGTGCTGGGTGGGTGGATGGGTGGGGGGTGTGGGTGGTCGGCTGTTGCCATGGTGTGCGGTCTGTGGCCATACTACCCGATTCCCACGCCCATCTAGTCAGTGAAGCGGGCATCTATCAGTCTATCCCGTGCCCGCTGGGCCAGCCGGTAACGGTGGACAGCCACCCGCCTGTGTCTACCCCGTCTGCCCTGACCATTGCCCCCATCCCCCTCATCTGGGGAGGACTGGGCCTCTTTCTGCTGCTCCTCCACTCCGCCCTCCTCTGCCTGCGGCACATCGCCCCTCTGCTGGGCTATGTTGTGCAGGACGCAGCACACCACAATGATGCGGCCGACCCTATCTGACCGATACTGGAGGGCGCCCCCAGAGAGGTCCAGGCACCTGAAACGCATCTTCAGCACGCCAAAGCACCTCTCGATCACTCCCCTTGTCGCTACATGGGCATCATTGTAGCGGTTCTCCGCCTCATTGCGTGGCCTCCATATAGGCGTCATCAGCCACGATCGCAATGGGTAGCCCCTGTCGCCCAGCAACCAGCCCCTCAGCCGGGGATGGCGTCCCTCGTACATGCCGGGGATGGATGACCGCGACAACACGAATGAGTCGTGTACACTGCCTGGGTGACAGGCGCAGACGTGCAGGATCATCATGCGGTGGTCGCAGACCACCTGTACGTTCATCGAATAGGTCCCCTTCCTATTAGTGACCACGGCCCTGTTATCTGCAGGTGGCCGCACGGCGACGTGCATCCCATTGATCGCGCCCTGGACCATGGGGAACCCGGCCACGGCAGAGAAGCCCACGGCCCGGGCATCTTGGCTGGCCCGGTCCACGGGGAAGCGGATGTAGCGGTGCGCCATGGCATATAGGGCATCTGTCACTGCCCGGATGCACCGGTGCACCGATCTCTGCGATATGCCGGACAGGTCCCCACTCGGTGCCTGGAATGACCCCGTTGCATAAAAGTTCAGGGCCACCGTAACCTTGACGGACACGGGGAGAGGGTGTCCCCCGCCAGTGCCACGCGGTGACAGGTGTGCCAGCAGGTGGCAGATGTGTGCCACGGTTTCCCGGCTCATCCGGAGTCTCCTCCTGCATTCCCGGTCCGTGAGGTCCTGGTATGACTGCCGGGGCCGGCACACACGGGGCGCCCTCGGGTGCCTCCGTTGCCGTGGGGCTGCGACGTCCTCCTCCCCCTCCTCGTCCTGTCGGTCAGGTGTCCCTCCAGCCTGGGCGGCTGCCGCCTGCCCCTCTGCGGCAGCCTGCGCCGCCTCTCTGGCACGCTCCTCCTCCTCCTCATCCAGGGCAACATAGACATGAGCGGCTGCCACCACGGCGGCCAACATCGCTGGATGATCTGAAAATATGACGGCCTGGTGGGGGGGAGGGGAACGACGACATGTCATCATTGCCCATATCCCCTCCTCCCCCCAGCCAGGTGGCATGGACCGCATGGGTCCAACTGTTGGAGGCTGGCACCTGGCCAGGTGGACCAACTCACTTGCCCTCCCATCCCCCTCCTCGGCACGGACCCTCCCCCCAACCTCCACCCCGGCACGGCACGGACCCCCCCCAACCATCACCCCGGCACGGACCCCCCCCCCCAACCTCCACCCCAGCACGGACCCCCCCAACCTCCACCCCAGCACGGACCCCCCCCCCAACCTCCACCCCAGCACGGACCCCCCCCAACATCCACCCCGGCACGGACCCCCCCCAACCTCCACCCCAGCACGGACCCCCCCCCAACCTCCACCCCAGCACGGACCCCCCCCAACCTCCACCCCAGCACGGACCCCCCCCCAACCCCCAACCTCCACCCTGGCACGGCACGGACCCCCCTCCCAACCTCCACCCCGGCACGGCACGGACCCCCCCCCAACCTCCACCCCGGCACGGACCCCCCCCAACCTCCACCCCAGCACGGACCCCCCCCCCCAACCTCCACCCCGGCACGGACCCCCCCCCCCCCAACCTCCACCCCAGCACGGACCCCCCCCCCCAACCTCCACCCCAGCACGGACCCCCCCCCAACCCCCAACCTCCACCCCGGCACGGACCCCCCCCCCAACCTCCACCCCAGCACGGACCCCCCCCCAACCCCCAACCTCCACCCCGGCACGGACCCCTCTGGGGGGTCGGAGAATGATGCCCAATAGATTAACTTTTATGGGTAGCTCTGCTATCATTCATGATTCAAGAGCTTACCGTGTTGAGGGCCCAACTGACCTCAAGTTCTGGGTGGCTGTTACTTTCTGCAGCTAAACACCAATGAGACTGAAGCTACATTGATTGCCCCTTGAGAGCACTCACTTACATCAGACTCTGATCCCACACCAACTGGATTGAGTCTTGGTCTTCTGTTTGACTTCGAGCTGTGTGTCATATCACACCTTTGGTCTATGGTAAGCCCATCTCACTCCTCTCTTCATTTTCACCAACCCAATGGAAATTGTCTGTTTGAATCCCTAGTCATTGCCTCCACACTTTCATCACCTTGAGGACTGACGCTGCACTGATCTTCTAGCTAGATCCATCTTCCAAAATGATTGCCTCTATCTTCACCTCCCGCTGCCTGGGGAAAGCGGGCAGCATAATCAAAGATCCCTCCCACCCGACATACTCACTTTTCCAACTTCTTCCACCGGGCAGGAGATACAAAAGTCTGAGAGCACGCACGAACAGATTCAAAAACAGTTTCTTCCCCACTGTTACCAGACTTCTAATAGACCCTCTTATGGACTGACCTGATTAATACTACACTTCTGTATGCTTCACCCGACGCCGGTGTCTATGTATTTACATTGTGGACCTTCTGTTGCCCTATTATGTATTTTCAAGAGCTTCATGATCCCTTCCTGCTTTGGGGGTCCAGGATGTAGAGGAGCAAGTCATCCGCATAGAGTGAGACTCTGTTCTCTCTGTCCCCCCTCTGGATCCTCTTCGCTGTTCTGAGGGTTCGATTGCCAGGGTGAATAAGAGCAGGGACAGCAGGCATCCCTGCCTTGTGCTCCTGTGCAGCTGGAAGTATTTCGAGCTGGTTGGCTCTGCACGCTCATCAGACACGCTCGCAGGAGGTGAAACCTGCTCCAAGCCCAAACCGCTCCAGTACCTATGAGGTATTTCCACTCAACTCTGTCAAAGGCATTATCACGTTCAGCAGGCGCCTAATGTTAGATGTTAGCTGCCTACCTTAACAAAGCCTGCCTGGTCCTCTGCGACCACCTCTGGCACGCAGTTCTCCTGTGGCCTGGCTAGAATCTTGGCCAGTACCTGGGCATCACGGTAGCACAGTGGTTAGCACTATGACCTCACAGCGCCTGGGTCCCAAGTTCGATTCTCGGCTTGGGTCACTGTCTATGCGGAGTCTGCACGTTCTCCCCGTGTCTGCATGGGTTTCCTCCGGGTGCTCCAATTTCCTCCCAAAATCCCGAAAGATGTGCTATTAGGTAATTTGGACATTCTGAATTCTCCCTCCGTGTACCCGAAAAGGCGCCGGAATGTGGTGACTAGGGGCTTCTCACAGTAACTTCATTGCGGTGTTAATGGAAGCCTACTTGTGATAACAAAGATTATTATTATTTTCACGCCTACGTTGTGCAGCGAAATGGGTCTGTAGGACCCGCATTTAGTCGAGTCTTTGTCTTTCTTGAGTAGCAGCGAGATTGAGGTTTGTGCTAACATTGGAGGCAGGATGCCTCTCGCCAGCGAGTCTGTGAATATCTCCCGCAAGTGAGGGGCCAGTGCTGGCGAAAATCTTTTATATAAGTCGGCCGGAAATCCATCTGGTCCCGGGGCCTTCTCTGCCTGCATGGAGTTGATGCCCTCCATGACTACTCACAGTTTTAATGGTGCTTCCAGCCCCCATTTTCTATTCTCTCCCACGACTGGCATGTCCAGTCCATCGAGGAACTGCTTCACCTTGAGTCCCCTGCAGGGCTTGGAGGTGTACAGCCTCCGGTAGAAGGCCTTGAATCCTTTGTTGACCTTTTCCGGTTCGGTTACTGACTGTTCTTGTCCCTGATCTGTCCTATTTCCCATGTGGCCGCCTGCTTTCTCAGTTGGTGAGCCAGCAAGCGAGTCCGTAGAAGGTCCCCATGTCTGACGGATTTGGTGCACTGCCTTCCTTGTGAAGAGCAGGTCAAAGTCCATTTGTAGCTTTTTCCTTTCCACCAGAAGCTCTACGGTCGGGGCCTCGGAGTATCGCCGGCTCACCTCTAATATGGAGGAGGACAGTTGTTGCCTAGCCGCCTTCTCCTGCCTGCCTCTAAGTGCTTTATAAAGCTGGTTTAGCTCAGTGGACTAGACAGCTGGTTTGTGATGCAGAACAAGGCCAGCAGCGCAGAGTCAATTCCCGTACCAGCTAAGAATTATGAATTCTCCCTCTGTCTACCGGGACAGGCGCATGATTAGTCGGTGGGTATCTACGTCGGGAATTTCCGCCATGGTTTTCTTTATAAACTCCGTGTCGTCCCAGTTGGGAGAGTATACGTTAACAAGGACCGCTGGTGCCCCGTCCAGGTCACCGCTGACCATGACATACCGTCCCCCTGGGTCCATAACCGTCTTTGTCCCTGTAAACACCGTCCTCTTCTTTAGCAGAATGGCTACCTCCCTGGCTCTCGATTTGTAGCAAGAGTGATACATCTGTCCCACCCAGCCCTTTCTTACCTGCATTTCTGATCTTCTGAGTTGAAGTGTTTCTGTCTCTTGTTTGAATTTTTTATTCTATTTTATTTTTCACCCCTGCATTCCATACCTCTGTGCCATGAATGGTCAGAGAAAAGGCAAAACAGATACTCCAAAATTGCCCATATGGAGGTACACAAATTACTAAAACAAGAGGTCTGGAGGTTGTCTTGGCCGTAAAACGTTTGCACCAATACATCTTCAGCCACCATTTCACTATTATTACGACCATAAATGTTTGCTTGAACTTTTCAAGGAGGAAAGCGCATTACCTCCATGCAAATCCAGCGCTGAGTGCTGTTATTCGTCGCCTAAGGGTATTCCTTCGAACATAGGCCGAGGCTCAAATCTCGAATGCCGATGCACTGAGCTGTTTGCCTTTACCGTTTGCCTTTCCTGACTGGCCCCTCATCGACCTCCAGGAGAGTCAAGGTAGTTGCAGCTCAGAATTTCCCAGACTCCTTCCCTGTCTTGGCATCCCAGATCCGTAAATGGACCCAGACAGATCCGATCCTATCAAACGTTCGGCATGTGGTGCTATACGGAGGGCAGCATCGACAGCTTCCAGACGAGTTACGGGCATTTTCATCCAAGCTGTCCGAGTTCAGCGTGGAGGATGGTATCCTGCTGTGGTCAGGAGTTGATCTTGAAGGACCTCCACAACAGACATCCAGGCATGTCCAAGATGAAAACACTGGCCACGTATGGTGGCCGGGTCTAGATGCAGACATTGAGAAAATGGCCCAACAATGCTCTGTTTGCCAAGCTCATCAGAGGCTCCCACCAGCTGCAACCTACGTCATTGGGAATGGCCAGGACAGACGTGAGCGCAGTTGCATGCTGATTTTGCAGTCCATTTCAAGGATCCATGTTCCTTTTGTTGATTGATAGCCAAGTGGTGAGAGGTGCACAGGATGGTGGCAACCATTGAAAAGTTCCGGACATCGTTTTGCATGCACGGCATCCCTGAAATGTTTGTCACAGATATTGGCACTCGGTTTACAAGTGAGGAGTTTGCTGGGTTTCTAAAAGCGAATGGGGTGCGACATATTCATAGCGCCCCATACCACCCGGCTTCTAATGGCCTAGTGGAGCGTACAGTGCAAACATTTAAACGGGGCCTTAAGGAACAGTCTTCTGGATCGATGAACACTAGACTGGCTCATTGCTTGTTTTGCTACAGGACCACGTTACGTGCAGTAACTGGAGTGGCTCTTGCTGACATGCTGATGGGCCGGAGACTTCGTACCCACCTTAGCATGATTTTTACAGACATAGGTGCGAACGTGCACCACAACCAGGAGCAGCAAGGGGCTGCCCCACTCGATGTCGACTGTCCGACATCGACTGTCCAGGCACTTTGTACCAGATGACTCAGTGTTTGTTCAAATCTTTTCTGACGACACCCAGTGGGTCTCCGGCGTCATCCTCCAGCAAACAGGGCCTGTTTCTTACCAGGAGCAAGGGCAAGGTCAGACGACCATTTCTTCAGAACTTTCCTCGTCCTCGAGAACTCTTTCTCAAACCGCATTGCTGCCTGATCAGTCCACGTCGGAGCCCCAAGGGAGTCAAGGTGCTGACATGACTGAGGTCATCGACCCGGAGATGGAAATGCAGGAAGCTTCCGATAGGGAGTCTTCGAACCGCAGCCTCAGGAATTGCAGCCACCGCGACGTCCGGCCGGAAGCGGCGTTCACCTTCTAGATACATACCACCTGACCCAGCACCTCGGGTGCACAACACCCAGCCAGACTCCAAGAGTCCAGCACCTTCCTTCACCACAATCTTCGGAGGATTTTCGGACCTTGGGGTGGGGGGTTGTTACAACCCGCACGAGTCTTACGGGGTGGGAATAATTAATGTCTGGCTACGTATAAATAAAGTCCGCCAGTGAGGCAGTGACTAGTGAAGACCCAGGAGGGAGTTACTGGAGTTGTATATAATAGAAGTTGTAAAATAAAGTATGTTTTTGTTTCTACAAACTTGGTGTAGACACTTTGTGCCCTTATAAAATTGCTCTGCTGTGCAATTAGATATTGCTTCAATGCTTCTGGCATTACTGTGGCATGAAGTGTTCATAGTTGAGACTAGCCTTTGCTGTTAACATTTTGAGTTATCTTTACCTCGTGTTTTTCTTCTGGGGGTGCTCATCTTTTCCTACCTGGAGGTAAACTGTCGTTTAATCCTTCCAGCAGCACCCTCTAGTGTCTTTACTTTCACACTGTTTTATATCATCTGTAAAATAAGCATGAGTGAAAACAGCAGACATTGCTCAGTACTTCATGTATTTCCCAAGCACCTGAATTTTAATGTATTTATCTCCTTTTCATCCTTCACCCTTGTCCTCATTGACCTAGAATGAATCCCAATCCACCAATGCCTCAAGACATTCCACTCTTGTGTTCAATTCCCTTTTTGTACGGTATCTCTACCCGATTCTGTTGTTATCCCCTACAACTCCCATTCCTATGATTCTGACTTCTTGTACATGCCTCTATCCCTTTGCCCCACCATTGACCTCCCAAATCCCTCAGCCCTTGAAGATACCCTGCAAACCACCACTTTGACCAAATGTTTGCTCACTGCTTCTAATACCCCCTTCTTTGGCTCAGCATCCATATACCTCAGCAAAGCACCATGTGACATCTTTCTGTGTTAAAGGTGGCATTTGATTCCAATCCAGAGAGCGCAGCAGGAAAGTTCCTGTGTGATTGCTAGATGAGAACAGCTTGACTGTTATTTCTCCTGACAGTGATGCCCAGGGAGGCTGGATTTACCTCAACCGAGGCCCTTTATAAGCAAGGCATGTCCAAGAAGTCAGAATCATAAGAATGGGAGGTGCAGGGGAGAAAACAGGCTATTGCACCATTAGGTTATCACATTCAAACGCATTCTCATCCACACTCAAAGCAGGTTAGCAATGATTAACAATCAAGAGCAGGGACCAAGATTGATGTTAGCCACCTTCGCCTCGGGAGACTGAGACAGCTGCAGGACCCCAGCTGCGAGCTGATCAAGCTAACTCACCCATGGACAAGGCACTAAATCATAGCTTCAGAGTCTAAATTACTTTGTATTACATTGTATGGTGTATTTACCCAATAATTCACTGGGGAAGCTCTTAATTTTATACATAAATAACACAATGAAGTCACCGATCAAATACATAATTTAAGTGAGAGACCTGGTTCATGAATGGTCCAAATCTCAGGTCAGTTAGCCACAGAGATCTACATGAAATAAGTATCTTAACAAAGTTCCTAATGGTTTGATCCTAATTTAGTGTTGAATTACTTCTATTTTAATACTTTTTTTTGTTTAACTGCATAAATAGAAGGAGATACAAGGTGATATTAAGTTGGGCAGAGGTCCCAGCTGTGGGATTAGTTTAGAATTGCTCCAGCAATGTGCCAGCACAGACACAATGGACAGTATGCTCACTTTCTGAGCGCTGTCAGCTTTGATGGCTTTGGAAGTGCAAATGTTATGTTGGTACGATCAGGGATACTCACCTTACTTTGAGATTGATTTATGTCATGATAGACAAAGCAGATTTAATCTGTGTCTAATGAGGCAGTACCTGTTCTGGGTGTGGTTAGTCCTGAGATTGTGGGCAGCATTTTGAGCTTTGGGTCATGATCTCAGCTTTGAGGTAAAGTGGGGTCCCAACCCCTTACAGTATGGGAAATGGTTAGCCGGCAGTAAGTTTCAATGAATTTGCCAGTTAGTGACCATAAGGTGCACTTGCTGTCTAATTAAGGATGGTGGGTGGGTTCTTGAAGCTGAAACGCCAAGAAGAGGCCCTCTAGCTCAAAAGGAGCGATAGTCTGTCATAGAATCATAGAATCCCTACAGTGCAGAAGGAGGCCATTTGGCCCATCGAGTCTGCACCGACCCTCTGAAAGAGCACCTTAACTAGGCCCCCACCCCCACCCTATTCCTATAAGCCCATAACCCCACCTAACCCTTGGACACTACGGGCAATTTAGCATGACCTTTGGACTGTGGGAGTAAACCGGAGCACCCAGAGGAAGCCCACACAGATACGGTGAGAACGTACAAACTCCACACAAAGTCATCTGAGGCTGGAATTGAACCCAAGACCCTGGCACTGTGAGGGTGCAGTGCTAACCACTGCCACCCAAGGCATCTTTTCAGCAAGTTTCAAAACCTTTAAATTAAAAAGTCATCATGGAAATAGAGAAATAGGAGCAGGAGGAGGCCATTCAGTCCTTCACCCATGGGCCCCCATCCATTATGAGCATGGCTGATCATCCAACTCAATAGCCTGATATGACTCTCTCTCTTCCCCCCACCCCCCCACCACCCCCTTTATCGTTTGATTCTTGTAATGACTTAGGCCAGGCCTTTGAGATTGGCCAATTAGAATATGAGATCCCTTATTAGTGGCCCAATCAGGGAACCCCTTTCAGTGTATATAACAGGGAGTGTCAGATCCTCTGTGCTCCCGGTGTAGACAGCAGATTGAATGGTCATGGTTGTTTAGCTGTTGGGTTTGTAAATAAAAGGAATTCTGGTGACGGGACTTATTACAATTCTCTTTGCCCCAAGTGCTGTACCTAACTGCTTCTGTGGTAACAAATTCCACAGGCTGACCACTCTCTGGATGAAGAAATTTCTCCTCATCTCTGTCCCAAATGGTCTACCCCATATCCCCAGACTGTGACCCCCTGGTTCTGCACCCCCCCCCCGCCCCCCCCCCCCCCCCGCCCCGCCCCCCCCCCCCCCTCATTGGGGAAGCTCATACTCCCACAGGATTGTGGGATTGTCATTAGTCCCCAGCCAATGGTAAGCAGGCAGGTTATAATATCCCTCCCCCCCAAAGTTCAAGGAATCCACCGAAGACCCTGGTGAAGGAGGGCGTTGGACTCGTTTTGCCGCAGGCCGGACACCATTTGCACGCGGCGCTGGTTCAGGCGGCGTATAACGAGACGGAGACCGGCGCTTCCGTGATGAACGGCGCAACGGTTGTACATCCACGGCCCCTGGACCCGAGGATTCCCCCTCTGATGCATCCTGTGTCTCCATCTCGGAGTCAGAGTCTGCTGCCTCCGTCATGTCAGCGTCTCTATCTCCATTCGGTTCTGTAACGACCTGCGCAGGCTTCGAGTGAGGCACCAGTGGAAGATTGTGAGGACTACCTTCCCTTGTCTCTGGTCTCTGCGGCTGTAGAAATGAGCTCCGGGGGCGGGGAATCTTTTGAGGGGATACTCTTTTGGACCGAACGTGGTCTACATGTTTGCGCTGGAGACGACCCTGGGATTGCAACTGGTAAGATATCGGGCCCGTTTGGCGAACGATTATGCCAGGAACCCACTGGGCACCACCAGCAAAATTCCGAACGAACACTGGGTCACCGGGCGCAAACTGCCGAATCGGCCGATGCCGAGAAAGTCCCTGTTCCTGCCGTTCTTGTGTGCGGCGTACTTTTGCACCGATGTCCGGGAAAACCATACTCAGGCGAGTGCGAAGTCTCCGGCCCATTAGGAGTTCTGCGGGAGCTACCCCAGTCACCGCATGGGGGGTGGTCCTATACGTAAACAAAAAGCGAGCCAGTCTCATGTCCATTGATCCGGAAGACTGCTTCTTTAGGCCTCTTTTGAATGTCTGCACTGCGCGCTCTGCCAACCCATTTGAAGCCGGGTGGTAAGGGGCAGTGCGGATATGGCGTATGCCGTTCATCTTCGTGAACCTCGCAAACTCCTCACTCGTGAATGGAGTGCCGTTATCCGTGACCAGCACCTTGGGGAGGCCATGCGTACTAAAAGTCAAACGCATCTTTTCAATTGTTGCGCAGGACGTTGTCCCCTGCATCTTATGCACCTCTAGCCATTTAGACTGGGTGTCAATTAATAGAAGGAACATGGATCCTTGAAAAGGGCCTGCGAAATCTGCATGCAAGCGTGCCCAAAGCCGCCCTGGCCATTCCCAGTGATGTAGGGGCGCGGCCGGCGGAAGCTTCTGATGCTCCTGGCAAATGGAGCAGTTTTGGGCCACCTTCTCAATGTCGGTGTCGAGGCCTGGCCACCAGACATAACTCCGGGCCAACATTTTCATTTTGGTCACACCTGGATGCCCATTGTGCAAGTCTGTTAGTATCAGCTCCTGGCCTTTTTCCGGGATAATCATACGCGTCCCCCACAAGAGGATGCCGTCTTCCACGCTGAATTCTGACAGCTTGGAGGAAAATGCCCGCAACTCGCCTGGGAGCTGTCTATGCTGCCCACCATACAGGACTATGTGCCGAACCTTTGACAGGACTGACTCCCTCTGGGTCCACTCACGGATCTGTGATGCCGTGACAGGCAAGGTGTCCATAAAATTTAGGGTTGCAACCACCTCACCGGTCGTGGGGGTCGACATGGGGCCGGTCGATAAAGGCAATCGGCTCAGTGCGCCGGCATTTGCTATCTGCGTTCCTGGTTTGTGCTCCAGAGAATACTCGTATGCAGCAAGCAACAAAGCCCAGCGCTGGATCCGTGCGGAAGCAATGGGCGGTATTGGCTTATCCTCTCTGAAAAGTCCCAGCAGAGGCTTATGATCAGTCACGATAGTGAAATGGCGGCCATACACGTACTGGTGGAAGCGTTTCACCGCAAAAACTACTGCCAGGCCCTCCTTCTCGATCTGCGCGTACTTTTTCTCCGCTGCAGTCAATGTGCGGGAGGCGAAAGCTATCGGTCGCTCGGCCCCGTTCTCCATCTTGTGGGACAGGACGGCCCCAATACCATACGGGGATGCATCACATGTGACGAGCAAAGGCTTTCCAGGATCATAGTGGGTTAGTAACCCAGATGACGACAATTGTTGCTTTACCCGCCGGAAAGCGGTTTCTTGCGGCTGACCCCAAACCCAGGTGTAATTTTTCTTTAGCAGAAAGTGCAAAGGGGCCAGCGTAGTTGCCAGATTGGGGAGGAACTTCCCGTAATAGTTTACGAGACCGAGAAAAGAACAAAGATGCGAAGTGTCAATCGGGGTGGGGGCCTGTTGAATCGCATGCACCTTCTCTGCGACGGGATGCAAACCTTCGCGGTCCACCCGATAACCTAGGTAGACTACTTCCTTTGCCTGAAATACGCACTTTGTGCGATGTAAACGGACTCCAGCCTCCGAAAGGCGTCTAAGGACAGCCTCCAGATTTTCCAAATGTTCCTGCTCCGACGTCCCTGTAATCAAAACGTCATCTAAGTAGACAGCAACACGTGGTAAACCTCTCAAAATGCCCTCCATAACACGTTGAAAAATTGCGCAGGCAGAGGATACTCCAAAGGGCAACCGTGTATATTCATACAGGCCCCGGTGTGTATTAATCGTTACATATGGTCGGGAGGCAGGGTCCAGCTCCAACTGCAGATAGGCGTGACTCATATCTAATTTTGTGAACGAGAGTCCACCTGCGAGCTTCGCGCCCGGAAATAGCGCGGCGTGGCTCCTGGTTCGACTTGGATACGGGCTACGGCCCCTTTTATTTTCCCCAAACCAGGCTGGAATACATCTGGGTATCGTCCTAGCACCTCAGTCAACCCTTCAGAAACTGTTTGGAGGATGTGCTGCCATTGCAACCGCAAATGACGCAACCGGTCCCGACCCAACAGGCTGGGCCCATGGCCGTGCACCACGATAAGTGGGAAACGCCCCTCCTGGCGTCCATAAACAACAGGGGTCATTGTAGTTCCTGCAATGTCCAGTGGTTCCCCCGTGTAGGTGGCCAACCTGGCCTGTGAGTCGGTTAATGTAAGGGTCTGTATACCCTGCTTGATGCGGTCGAATGTCCTCTGGGCGATCACGGAGACCGCTGCGCCAGTGTCCAACTCCATCTCAAGCGGGTGGCCATTGACCCGTACTGTCACCTTAATGGGGGCCACACGGGGAGCTGCCACACAATGCAGCTGCAGGCAGTCGTCCTCCGTCTCCACGTCCTCAGGAGTAGTCGCCGCAGGTTCATCCACATGGAAGGTACGGCCCCTGGGCTGGTCCCAGTTACGGCCCCTGGGCTGGTCCCAGTTTCGGTTGGAACGATGGCGCCTCTGGCGCCCCCAGGACCGCCGTCCGCGACGGGGTCGGCGCCTACAAGTCTGACACGGACATTGCTCCTCATCCATTGGTTCTGGAGAAGTCTTCCTTCGGGGAGGAATGTCCGACGGCCACTGGCGTCGGTCTGGGCGTTGCCTCGCCCAAGGTACAGCAGGAGTGCGGGGGCTCGTTTTCGGATGGAAGGGGTTGCGCCCCAACGCATGCACTTCCATTCCCTGTAGCTCCTGCACTCCTCGTTCTGCGCTCTCTCGGGACAATACTATTTGAATGGCCTGTTGAAAAGTCAATGTTGGCTCAGCTAACAACTTTCTCTGGGTGGCCGCATTGTTAATACCGCAAACCAAACGGTCGCGTAACATTTCTGACAAGGTCTCACCATAGTCACAGTACTCCGCAATCCTGCGTAGCCTGGATAGAAAATCGGCAAGGGATTCTCCAGGGGTCCTCTCAGCGGTATTAAACCGGTAACACTGGACTATCGTGGACGATGTTGGGTTAAAATGTTGCCCCACTATATTCACAAGTTCATTAAACGTTTTGGTGTCCGGCGCAGCTGGGTACGTAAGGCTCCTAATCACCCCAAACGTATGCGGGCCGCAGGCGGTGAGCAATATGACCACCTGGCGCTCGTTTTCGGTGATATTGTTTGCCCGGAAATAGTAACGCATCCGTTGTGTGTACTGGTTCCAGCTTTCCAGCGCAGCATCAAAAACATCCAAACGTCCATACAGAGGCATGGTATAATAGAAAACAACTTCCAACCTGTATCCAACAAAAATCCAGGGAGGTGGCTTCAGCAGTGTAGACAGCTATTCACTTTAACCCTCGTCGCCAGTTTTGTGAGGGCCACGAAGAATCCAGCACGAGCTTTAAGGATACAAAGTAATAACATTTATTTACAATAACATATATATATAACAGCAGCAGCAACTTCCCTTGCTGCACACTCCTTCCTGCTGGTTCCAAATTGGCCAGCTTGATTTATACTTGGAGTTTACTAATGGTTTCTCCGCCCCCTCATTGGGGAAGCTTATACTCCCACAGGATTGTGGGATTGTCATTAGTCCCCAGCCAATGGTAAGCAGGCAGATTATAACAGTCTCGTTGCACATTCCCCTCTCCTAATTTATGCCCATTCAGCTAATAATCTGCCTTCCCGTATCTGCTACCAAAGTGGATAACCTCACATTTATCCAAATTATACTGCATCTGCCATTCATTTGCCCACTCACTCAACTTGTCCAAATACTGAAGGATCTCTTCATCCTCATTACAGCTCACCATCTCATTCAGCTTTGTGTCATCTGCAAATTTGGTGATATTACATTTAGTACCCCCATCTACATCATTAATATATATAATAATAGCTGGGGTCCCGGCACCAATCCCTGAGGTACCCAACTAGTCAATACCTGCCATTTCGAAAAAGACTGGTTTATTCCTACTCTTTGTTTCCTGCCTGCCAACCAGTTTCCAATCCATCTCAACACACCACCCATAATTTCATGCGCTTTAATTCTACACGCTAATCTCTTATGCGGGACTTTGTCAAAAGCCTTCTGAAAGTCCAAATAAGCCACATCCACGAGCTCCCCCTCGGCAAGTTTACTAATTACATTCCCAAAGAATTCCAGTAGATTTGTCAAGCATGGTCTCCCTTTTATAAATCCATGCTGACACTGTCCCATTGCGCAGCAGCTGAGTCATCATGGTAGAGGGAAAAATCTCTCAACAAGGCAGCCTGTGGTCGCAGCTATAACCAGTTGGGAGAGGAGGGCATCAAACCTTGCCTGGAGCACTGCACCCCAATCTAATGCTGGGAGACCGCCTCCAAGCAGCTAACCTGCTCCCAGTGGCAGGGAGGGCCCAGGAGCTGACTGGAAAATTCCAGACAGCCTCAGATAATAGGCCTTAATAGGCCATTTACTCGCCTTAATTGGCTCCCTGCCACATGATAGCAGTCACATCTTATGTATCTAATGGAATGTTTGTGTACAATTCTATCCAGAAATCAAAGGAAATACGTTGGTGGAAGAACATGGAAGAAAGCCATGAAAACAAGGTCCGAATGGTTCAACTTCGCAACATGGCTGCGAGTGTGACTCAGAAAGCATCATAATATACTGCTGCTCAGTGGAGTAGGTTGTATATCATGGACATTTTCCCAAAAAACCACATCAAATTAAATCTGCACTTTAAGTGGTAATGTTACATGCTCACTGTTACAAAAACACCATGTAATAATGTTCCCAATAAATATGTAACTTTAGTTTACAAAGTAATTGAAATCTGAATCTATTTCTGTTTTTATATGCACCAGGGTACTTACAAATATATTTTGACAATGGGGTCACAGACCTGAAACGTTAATCTGTTTCTTTCTGCTTTTATTACAAACCGAAGGCATGCATTGCGTAGAAGCAAATGGTGTGGACGTACTCCTTGTCCTTCTCTTTAGTGGGGCTTTGTACAGATATTATTGTGACAGTGTTTTCGCACTGTGACATAAGATGTTTTCCATTAATAGTGTTTATCCCGATTCAATCAGTAGCCTTATTTTTAAGTGAATTGTAATTGCTTTCACTGGAAGTTGCAGTATTATAATCAGTGAATCCGTCCATCTTTCAACTCCCTCAAAATTCATTAGTGCTTTTAGCTGAATGGTTTCCTGTGATACGTTCAAGATCTGACCATATTTTATACAAAGATTCTGCTTGTGTGATCTGTACATGTCAAAATACTTTTGGTGTTAGTTTCTGTAGTAGCTGACCCCTTTAAGGGGTGATTTTCTGAAGGTCACGAGACTGGCTCACCTAAACAGTAGTTAGAGCCCGGAATCGCCAAGCCGAGCGCAAGTTCAATCCAGGAGGCAGACTGGCTGCACCACTCTGTACATAACATGTTGTCCAAATAAAAGTTTGTTGTTTGTTCCAGACTGGTGGAGCCGTGTAAGATCATCAGCTCAGAACCTAGTCCAGTTGAAGTCAAACTTGCGAAATAGAAGACAGCTGCACACATGAGAGTGGATCCCTTTGATGCCTCGGCTGAAGATTGGTTGGGGTCCATTGAGCGACTAGAATTTTTCTTCAGAGCAAACAGGAATAAAGAAGAAGGCAATATTGTTAAACGCGTGCGGGACCCAAACTTATAATTAAATTCATAGTCATAGTATGTTCCCAAACTCACCCGATGCAAGCGCGTTTATAGAGATCCCAAATTTAGTAAAAGGCCACTACCGCCCAAAGCCCTGCGCGATTTTGCAATGATTCAAATTCAATTCCATATGGAGAGGCCCAGGGGAGACCATTGCAACTTACATAGCAAGGCTTAGGAAAATCGTAGAACATTGTGACTTTGGGACAACATTAAACAATATGCTGAGGGACCGCTTATAATGAGGCCATACAAAAGAAGTTGCTGGCAGAAACAGAGATTAATTTTTGAAACGATGGGGGAGAGGCACGTGATATGAGCATGGGAATGATTTCTACCCCTGCTCATCTTTTAATCCTTCATTTCTTCCGAGTGCACATTTCATATTTGCTTTTTCTTGGGTTAAGGATTGCGGATGTCCACAGAGTTTCCTGATTGTTTTTTTCCACATTTGTTCATGGTGGTCAGAGTGGGCTGGGGGCACAGCTTTTGGTTGCTGCTGAGCGGACTCTTGCCTTGGCGGTGCAGTGGGCAGCTGGATGATGGCCGCCATCGAGGATATTGTCTTGTTTGAGAATCTCGGTTAGAGCTCCCTTCGAAGGATTGTGGGGTACCTTTAGAAGAGTGGTGGAGGTGCATGAGAGGGTCCTTACTCTCAAAAGGACCCTGTCCCTGATGAGGGGCCGCCTTCATGTCGTTGAAATCCTGCTGCATGGTGTGTCATTTATCCTGACGGATTTGTGAGGTGGGGGCCAGATGGGGTGTGCCCCTGAGCCCAGTCCCTGGCGAGGTGGGAGGTGTGGTAGTCACCATGATGTATATATTGTGTACATATAGGATGTTGATATAGGTGCTTTACGGTAAGGCCCCTGTACTACAGGTACGGGGATAGATCCCTGCTGCTGGCTCCGCCCAGTAGGCGGAGTATAAATATGTGTGTTCCCAGTACAGCAGCCATTTTGTCAGCTGCTGTAGGAGGCCACACATCTCAGTGTAATGAAGCCTCGATTACATCCTACTCTCGTCTTTGTGTAATTGATCGTGCATCAATTTATTACACTGACTTTTTCAGAAGATGGACCTCCGCATCAAGCCGGATCGCCTGCAGCTGCATCCGCAAGCAGACAACGCCAAAAGGACTTTGAACATGGCTAGCCTGTTTTGAAGCGTACATCGGGTCTGCAGCAGACGAAATTCCAGAAGCACAGAAGCTCCAGATCCTTTACACGCGGCTGAGCTCCAACGTCTTTCCACTTGCCCAGGACACACCGACCTACGCAGAGGCCATGGCACGACTGAAGGAAAACTACATTCAGCAGACTAACACACTCTATGCCAGGCACCTCCTCTCCACGCGGCGTCAACTTCCCGGTGAGTCGGTGGAAGATTTCTGGCGCACCCTGCTCCCCCTAGTTAGAGACTGTGACTGTCAGGCCGTTTTGGTCACGGAACACTCAAATTTGCTTATGAGAGAGCATTTGTTACGGGCATAGGGCTGACTACATTCGCCAGCGCCTCTTAGAGGGGGCCACGCTCGACCTCACAGCGACCAAAAAACTAGCACTTTCACTGACAGTCGCATCACGCAACATTCAGGCCTATGCCCCCGACCGAGCGGCCCGCCCCCCCCCCTGTGCATCGTGGACTCCGCAGACGGACGCCCCATCATGGACCCCATCAGCGACCGCCCTCAGCCAATCCCACGCCTGTACTACGCGGCAGCCAACCAACCCCGAGGGGCCCAAATGCTACATCTGTGGGCAGTCAAAACACCCCCGACAGCGCTGCCTGGCGCGGAGCGCCCTCTAAAAGGCCTGTGGCAAGAAGGGACATTTTGCTGCAGTGTACCAGGCCCGCTCAATCACCGCTATTGTCGCGGTACCCCCCACGTACAGACAGTGGGCGCCGCCATCTTCTCCTCCTAGGACCACGTGCGGCCAGTGGACGCCACCATCTTGCTCGACTCGCAACATGTGCGGCCCGTGGGCACCGTCATCTTGTTCCTCCCAGGACCAATGGGCGCCGCCATCGTGCTTTCCCTACGACACGTGCGACCTGTGGGCGCCGCCATCTTACCCGACTCAGGACCCATGCCCATCGGGCATCTCATCCGGCCGCTCATCGCCTGCAACCGCCAACGACCAGCCGCGTCTCGCCTCGGTCACGATTGATCAGTCTCGACCACACAACCTCGCAACTGCTTCAACTAAGTGAAGGTCAACAGGCAGGAGATGACCTGCCTGCTGGACTCTGGGAGCACTGAGAGCTCCATTCACCCTGATATGGTAAGGCGCTGCTCCCTCGCGGTACATCCTGCGAACCAGAGAATCTCCCTGGCCTCCGGGTCCCACTCCGTGGCGATCCGGGGTTACTGCATCGGCACTCTCACTGTCCAGGGCGTAGAGTTCAGCGGCTTCCGCCTCTACGTCCTCCCCAACCTCTGCGCTGCCTTGCTACTCGGCCTGGACTTCCAGTGCAACCTCCAGAGCCTAACCCTGAAATTCGGCGGGCCCCTACCACCTCTTACTGTGTGCGGGTCGCGACCCTTAAGGTCAACCCACCTCCCCTTTTTGCAAACCTAACCCCGGATTACAAACCTGTCGCCACCAGGAGCAGACGGTACAGCGCCCAGGACAGGAGCTTCATCAAGGCTGAAGTCCAGTGGCTACTTCGGGAAGGCATCATCAAGGCCAGCAACAGCAGGACCATGACGCCAACCGTGCCAAATTTCTCCACACCGCCACTCTCCTCAACCTCACGTATAACAAGGAGAAGTGCGTGTTCAGCACGAACCGCTTAGCCATCCTCGGCTCTGTGGTCCAGAACAGAATTCTGGGACCCTACCCCGATCGTATGCGCCCCCTCATAGAAATTCGGCATTCCTCCGTCGAAAAAGAGGCCCAAGCCATAGTGGAAGCTGTGCGGCATTGGAGGCATTACCTGGCCGGCAGGAGATTCACTCTCCTCACTGACCAACGGTCGGTTGCCTTCATGTTTAATAACACACAGCGGGGCAAGATCAAAAACGATAAACTCTTGAGGTGGAGGATCGAGCACTCCACCTACAATTACGAGATTTTGTATCGCCCCAGTAAGCTCAACGAGCCCCCCGATGTCCTATCCCGAGGTACATGTGCTAGTGCACAAGTGGGCCGACTCCGGACCCTGACCGACAACCTCTGTCACCAAGGGGTCACACGTTTTTACCATTTCATCAAGGCCCGCAACCTGCCCTACTCCATCGAGGAAGTCAGGGCGATCACCAGAGACTGCCGGGTCTGCGCGGAGTGTAAACTGCACTTCTACCGGCCAGACTGTGCGCGCCTGGTGAAGGTCTCCCGCCCCTTTGAACGCCACAGCGTGGACTTCAAACAACCCCTCCCCTCCACCGACCGCAACACGTACTTTCTCAATGTTCCCGATTCCCTTTCGCCGTCTCATGCCCCGACATGACGTCTGCCACCGTCATCAAAGTCCTCAACACCATCTTCGCTCTGTTAGCTTTCCCCGCCTACCTCCACAGTGACCGGGGATCCTCATTCATGAGCGATGAGCTGCGCCAGTACCTGCTCAACAGGGGCAATGCCTCAAGCAGGACGACCAGCTGCAACCCCAGGGGAAACGAGCAGGTGGAGAGGGAGAATGGGATGGTCTGGAGGGCCGTCCAGCTGGCCCTACGGTCCAGAAATCTCCCGGCCTCCCGCTGGCAGGAGGTTGTCCCCGACGCACTTCACTCCATTTGGTCGCTCCTGTGCACCGCGACTAATGAAACCCCCCCATGAACGTCTCTTTGCCTTCCCTAGGAAGTCCACCTCCGGGGTTTCACTCCCAACGTGGCTGGCAGCTCCAGGACTCGTTCTCCTCCGTAGACACGTTCAACTCCACAAGGCGGACCCGTTGTTGAGAGGGTACAGCTACTTCACGCTAACCCGCAGTACGCCTACGTAGCGTACCCTGACGGCCACCAAGACACAGTCTCCCTCAGGGACCTGGCACCAGCTGGTTCCACCCCCCCCCCGACCCGGCGCCACCCTCCCCCCCCCCCCCCCCCCCCGGCACAGCCCCCGCTCCGGGACAATCCGTCCTCCCCTTGCTCACACCCGGGGATGAAGAGGCTTTCAACACGCTCCCGGAGTCACCGAAGACCAAGCCGCCGCCGGATTCGCCACCAGGACTGCGGCGCTCTCAACGGCAGATCAAGGCACCGGACCGCCTGAATTTGTAATATTATCTGTACTGTTAAAACACAACTTTCTGTATATAGTTCTCCACCACCCCCGCCGGACCCATTTTGTTAACAGGGGGTGAATGTGGTCGTCACTACTGATGTATATATTGTATATATAGGATGTTGATATAGGTGCTTTACGGTAAGGCCCCTGTACTACAGGTACGGGGGTAGATCCCTGCCTGCTGGCTCCACCCAGTAGGCGGGGTGTAAATATGTGTGCTCCCAGTACAGCAGCCATTTCGTCAGCTGCTGTAGGAGGCCACACATCTCAGTGTAATAAAACCTCGATTACATCCTACTCTCACCTTTGTGTAATTGATCGTGCATCAGGAGGTGAGTTCGAGAATTGTCCGCCATGCTTTGGGAATCTTGATTAGCGAGCTGGGTGTATCAGCTTCGATGGGACACAACGTATCCTGGCTTCAAAGCCGGGAATCAGTAGAGCCTTTATCGTCCTGTTCTCAATGCTTGTCGTGAGGGGTTGGAGGTGGGTCGAGTCTTTCCCCAGCAGGCCACCTGGGCTTCAGAGCGACAGCATGGTGGAAGTAATGGTGTCTCATGCTTCCAGTGTTACAATCTTTGAGTGATCCTGAGGGAGTGTTCATTGATCCTGCCATATCCTTTGCCTTCTCATGTGACATGGAAGATGTTTGTAGCCTGCAATTTACCCGCCGGTTCTTCTATAATACTGAACGTTACCCCCTGTTGATCATGCTGTTGACTTTTTGTTGCTGTCTTTTTTCCCTGTAGGGGAGTGTGAAATGTAAGTGTGATGGTCTGAGTCAATGATTATCCTGTTCCAGAACAATCATTCTGAGTCAATTATGGGAAATATGATTTGTGCAGTTTTACTTCTTCTGGTTATTCTGTCTTTTATTGTTATGGTTGAGGGAGGGAAGTGTTTTTTTGTCACGCTACCTTGTTTACGAAGAAGGCGCGTGGAGCTGGGATGGGGAGAAGGGTGGGTAGATATGATTGGTGGGGTTAACTCAGTCCTCACTCAGGAGATTGAGGATAACCCCCCTAAATTGAAGTTAATCCCCTTTTGTTTTTTCTTTTGGTTTGGGATTTTATTTTGTGTTCTCTAAATGTAAGAAGTCGTGGACGCGATTTAACAAGAAAAAAAGAGTCCATTTTGGGCACGTTGGCCCAGGCAGAGTTTGAATCCTGGGAGGACTGAGTTCTCACTCTTTCTTGAGGTTGAGGTTTTCTTTTCCTCTGATTGGGTCTCTCTCCTTGAAGGTGTTTTCCTGGCTGTGCCAGGACGGAGAAAGTCGTCTCTCCCTTCCAGTTGTTGGGCGTCTTGATGGTTCTCATTCTCGGACTGAGCCCCCGCCCCCACCCCCATCCCACACTTGGCCAGGGCTGCAATAATCATTCTTTTACCTGGATGGAGTTGGAAAAGTACAGGCTTGGCAGAGGTGCAGCTTTTTGGGGTGTGTTGGAGGTCCTGGGGGTATAGTTTCTTGTATGTCGGTTGGGGCTGGGCTAGGCCAGGCCCAGTGATGTGGCTATTAACCTGTTGTCTGCAGGGTATCTGGGAGGCTGGGTTTCGCTTCTTTGCTTCTCTGGCCTGAGGATGGGTCATGTTCTGTGCCTTGGTGAATATCCTGTCACCTCCTGGGGGGGGCTGAGTCACCTTCTTGTTGATTCAGTGGCCTCTTCTCTTCACTGGTGGGTGCTGTCATCTGGTGGGATAATCCTAGTAGTTTTAACTCCTTCTTATCTTTCTTTTCTCCCTTGGGAGACCCTGAAGGCTACACCATAGGCTGAACATTTTGTTGTTGTCGGTCCTCTCTTCACAATTCCACAGAATGATTTTGGTTCTGCCCTGGGCCTGTTTTGGGGCTTTAGTTGTGTTGTGTGGTATGTATGTAACCTCCCTTAGGGCGGGAGTCTCCATGTATTTTCATTTATTTTTTCTAAGGGTGGGTATGACAAATCCACTCTTAGCTCCTACATGAGTGCAGATGGGTCTGATATCTGGAAAGAGGAGGCTGTGATGGGTCATTGGTGCCATTGCCGCTGCTGGAGTTGAGGGGTTGTACGTTGATGCGCGTCCGATCATGGCGCGGGACGTTTCTCCAGATTTCTTGTGATGATTGCGGGTTTGTGCGGCATGGGAGGGTGTGAACCATTTTGTCAAGTCTTCATGATCCTATCCTGTTTCTCCCTTGGCCTCTGGTGGGGCGATGTGAGTATTTAGTTTTGATTAATGATTGTATTGAGCCAGTTGTGATGTCGTTCTCCTCTTCCATTCTGTACTCTTGTAGGTCAGCTGTGCTTTTTTCTCACCTTGCTTATGGTGAAGTATTATATTCTAACTTTGTTGCGTTATTTTCTAAAATGTAAAATTTCAATCAATATACTTTTTTAAAAAAGCATTGGAAATCGCATTAATAATGGAGAGCCCTGCAAAGGGCCCCCAGGAGATTCAGAGCACGCAGAATGGCCAAGTCCACCAGTTAGTGTGGAAAGCTGTAGACAGAAGTAACGCCAAAAACAAAGAGACCAGTTTAAACTCAGAAGCAAGTACAGAAGCTGGTAGAGTTAGAAGAGTCAAGAGAATTAAACAACTTTGGATCAGTACAGTTTGTTACAGGTGTGGGGGAAATCATTCCTCAGAGATTTGTAAATTTAAGGAAGTGGAATATGTTGTGTTTGGTCTTCTATACCTTGCAAAGGAATCCACCACACACCTACACTTGTCCAAACCAGGACCTTTATTGAATCACACGTGGTACGATAGCAATCTATTACAGAGCAAGTTATCATGGAGTTTCTTTGTACTCCTGGAACGACACCTAGCACAACTGTGTGTCTTACTACCATCTCCTACAACCATCTGCCGATGGCCAGATGTATCTCCACTTATATGGGCGTCCCTGGTCACATGACCATGGTCTTGAGACCGCATGGTGTGTCTGCACCGTCACCTGCTTGTTGGAGGTTGCACACCATCCATCTGTGATATTGCCTACAGGCATATCACCACAAAATGCTTTGAGTGTCACCTGAAGGGTCATTTGAGGTGCAGATGGAAGAGTAAGCAGAACCTGCCAAATACCAACAGAGTGGACAGTTCAGCATCAGTACATAGGGCGCGTTTCAGCAACCACATTGCACCTGGTACAGATCCGGGCATGCCCGGTGAATAGCGGGAGAAGGCAAAATTGAGATTTGTGCCAGGCGCGAACCATTTCGCGATTCACCCAACCTGCTCCCAATGGCGAGTTCCGGATCATGCCCAAAAATGGCAAGAATATCATTCACCTTAATTTGCATTCATTTCAATCTCATTAATGAGATGGAAGTCAAATGCAGCGGGCTCCTAGGAATTACCCGACTCCCCAGCAGGAAGGCACCCGGGCGTCGTTTAACACCCCTTTTCAAAAACGTAAAGCTGGCGCAATGGCTACTAAGGGGAATGAGGTGGTGAGCAGCCATTTCCATTTTCCAGCACGCAGATCAAGGGAACCGGAGCTGCTGCCCCAGTGCTTGGGCGGGTAGGGGACCCCTCGGTGGGGGGCGGGGGTTGAGCTTGGTCGGGGGGGGGGGCTGCTTAAACATTCCAGATCGGGGGTTCTCCCCTAGGCCGGGGGGCGGGGGGGGGTTGAGGGGCTTTACATCTGTGAGGCCTTCAAGCCATCTTTAAATATTGTGGAGACCCATAACAGGGGCAACCACAGCTGCAGCCTGTCTGTCCCACCAAACACTTCCAGGACAGGGCCCTGCTCTGGCTTCAATGCTGAAAGTCTATTTCACTCCCTTTGACTGTGAGCAGCCTCCAGCTTCACAGCTAAAGGCTATTTCAAATGAGGAACTAGCCTTGTTAGTTGTGAAAGCACTTCAGGCTCCGCAACTCTCAAGTGCCTCCTCGAGGGCACATGTGCCATATCTCAGGATGATCAGTGCATTGCATGTCCAGCAAATTTTGATGCCTGAACAGTGTGCCTGAACTCTTCAGCACCATAGAGGCATCTGCCAACAATCAAACACAAATGAGCAGGGCTTCACCACTGTGGATCTTCTCGCAACCAAAGGGTAAGTGTGTGGATGAGGGGAAGGCAGCCGAGCACAGTCTCGCAAATGCTCCTGGCAGAGGTCTGGGGTCCAGAGGCTCCTGATGTGGCCTGGGGTGAATGTGCAGAGCAAGGTTTGCCAGTACAACTGGCTCGCTGGATGGTAGTCAGAGAGAAGGCGGGACTGGTGAGGGTTGGGGAGGCTTGGGGGATATGAGGGTCCCGGTGGGTGGAAGCCCTAACTGATGATTGAAAATCGCTTATTGTCACAAGTAGGCTTCAAATGAAGTTACTGTGAAAAGCCCCTAGTCGCCACATTTCGGTGCCTGTTCGGGGAGGCTATTACGGGAATTGAACCGTGCTGCTGGCCTGCCTTGGTCTGGTTTCAAAGACAGCGATTTAGCCCTGTGCTAAACCAGCCCCTTGTTAATTGTTGGTCTCTCTATCCTCCTCCAATTCCTTCCAGATAAAATGATGTCCACTGGAGTTGATTCCACAGAGGTTGCCCTTGTGTTGTTTGTGGCAGCCAAGGTGGGCAGATGCTGGAGACGGCAGCAATCCCAACACAGAATGGAGGTGGCACCACAGGGGACTGCTGCACACCCTGAAGACCCGGCTGTCCATCAGGCTGAGGAGGGACCCAGAAGGGGAGTCCACCAACGGCCCAAAGTGCACAGGTGTCGCTGGTCAATCAATGAGCTGACAGACACAATATGCTGCAGGAGACTGTGTCCCAGCAGGGAGACAGTACGACACCTGTGCTACGTGCTAGCTGACTTGGCATCCTGTGCAGGCGGATGAGGACACCCACTCTTTGTGGCCATGAAGGCCGCTGCAGCCATAACCTTTATACCACCAGGTCATTCCAGGGCCCGAGAGGGGACCTGTGTGGCATACCACAATCTACAGCCCACAGGTATATCTGGGAGGTGATGGATGCTCTGTATGCCCAGGCATCCAACTATATCACCTTCCAGTTGGATCAGGCCCAGGGGCTGGTTTAGCACACTGGGCTAAATCGCTGGCTTTTAAAGCAGACCAAGGCAGGCCAGCAGCGCGGGTTCAATTCCCGTACCAGCCTCCCCGAACAGGCGCCGGAATGTGGCGACTAGGGGCTTTTCACAGTAACTTCATTGAAGCCTACTTGTGACAATAAGTGATTGTCATTTTTCATTTTCATTTCATTTGAAATGAAAATCGCTTATTGTCACAAGTAGGCTTCAAATGAAGTTACTGTGAAAAGCCCCTAGTCGCCACATTCCGGCGCCTGTTCGGAGAGGCTGTTACAGGAATTGAACCGTGCTGCTGGCCTGCCCTGGTCTGCTTTCAAAGCCAGCGATTTAGCCCTGTGCTAAACAGCCCCGTTATTTCATTCAGCTAGATGTCCAGGTTGCAGGATTTGCTGCCTTTGTCAAGATGCCCCAGGTCCAGGGGTCAATTGATGGCACGCATGTCGCCCTGTGAGCACCGGGGCATCAAGGAGTGCCCTACATTATCAGGAAGGGGTTCCACTCCCTTAATGTTCAGATCATGTGTGACCACCCCCTCTGAATCATGCACATGTGTGCCTGCTACCCTACATGACAGTTACATCCTGGGGCACTCCGAGAGCCCCGGTATCCTCGAAGACCACCCCAGGATGATGAGATCCACGTTACCACCCGTATTCTTGTTGAGCGGAGCATCGGCCTGCTGAAAATGCAGTTCCTATTCCTTGACCACTCTGGCAGTCCCTTGCAGTGCACCCCCAGAGGGTCTCCTGCTTTGTGGTGGTCTGCTGTGCCCTCCACAATCTGGCAAAGCAGTGGGGCGACTTGCTGGAGGAGGCGGAGTCAATCATCCTGGAGCCTGGCCTTTCCATGGCTTTTCAGCACGCCCTGGTTTTGACTTTTGAAAATCTTTTGAAAAGCCCTCAGCTGTTATTCAGTGCTGGAAGGCCTCCTATTGGCCTGCCAGTTTTGAGAGCATGTCAACTGTCCATAATTGGACAGTAACCTCAAAGTGATCTCCCCCAGATTGACCAATTAGTGGCCAAAAGGTGGGGAAAATCACTGTGAGGTTACTGTTTCCCACACTATGCGGGCTTCTGATCCCAATTTGATCCAGACATGGGTGGCTCAGAAGCCCACTGGAAAAATTCTCCCCAAGGAGTCTACTGACCAGGTGGTCATGTGATGGTATGGTCGTGTAAAAGGTCATCTGACGATAACGTGGGAGTTCTACCCCAAGCCCAGGAAGAGTACAAGCATGTAAGAGTTTCTCAGACTACTGAATAAACTATTGTTTGTTATAAGGCCTTGTTCACCAGACTTTGGGAACCCAGCATGGTGTCAGGAGTGGCACCATGGCACAAGTACTTGCCGCATCTCATATTCGATGAGGAAATTGCGGACTTTGAAATGGAGTGGCGTATATATTGCGGTGTTGGATTATCAGATAAATCAAAAAAGGTACAACTTACCCCTTACTAAATCTAGCGGGTGCTGAGGCAGTTGATAAATTTGAATTGTTTGTCTTTCAAATAGCGGAGCAGAAAGAGAACCCCAGAATTTTTTTTAAATTTGAAAACATTTCCCTGCCAGGGCGACACAATGGTTAGTTAGCGCTGCTGTCTCACAGCTCCTAACCCGGGTTCAATTCCAACCTTGGATGACTGTCTATGTGGAGTTTGCATATTCTCCCCATGTCCTCTATTGCTTTGGTTTCCTCCCACAGTCCAAAGATGTGCAGGCTAGATGGATTGGTCAAGCTAAAATTGCCCATTAATGTCCAACGGATGGGTGGGTAACGTGGTTTCAGGGATAGGGCAGGGGTCTGAGCCTAGGTAGGGTGCTCTTTTGGAGGGTCGTTGTAAATCCGATGAGTTGAATGGCCTCCTTCTGCACTGGAAAGATTCTGTGAAAGACACCATAATCAACAAACACACATTTAACTCTACAAGTCAAAGATTTGATGAACCCACACAATCATACACGCCAACTTTGAAAAATGTAGCAAACAAAATGTGAGTTTGGCAGCCTTCCCAATGAGTTAGTCAGGGATCGAATAGTCTGTGGGGTCCACTAGTCCTCAAGCCGCTGCTGCAAGAGAAAAATGAAGCACTACAGTCATTGGCTGGGATTCTCCGGCCATTGGGATTGTCTTTTCCCACTGGCAGAGCATTCCCGCCCATGGGTTTCCATGCGGCGTGGGGAAATCTCATTGACAAGCGCCGGGAGTAGAGAATCCCGCCACCGGCTAACAGTGCGTCACCGAGAAACACGCGGCTCAGGGACTGCGAACCCCGCCCATTAGTATTTGCATGCTAAACGAAAAGTCGGGGAAAAGCAGCAGGGAGTTTAGGTGGCAGGCAGGAATACTTGCTTTTCAGAGATGTCCACTGAGAAAGAGAGGTCTCATGACACTGTTTTACAGAAAAGATCTGACTCCTGTCAGACCCATGCAGAAACTCTGGCTGTCTGTCTTCAAAAGCTTTTTCAACTGGCTTGTTTCAGCTCGCCATTGTTCTGGGACAAGTTAGCACTGCTTTCAATACTGTTAATTTCTTATAACTAACCCACAATGAGAGCAGAACGGCCTCACTTGTGCACGCAGCTTCATTCAGCTTAGAACTGAACTACTTTCTCAAAATGCCTGATGCCTTAGCTCCACCCAAGCTGAAAACTAATTAACTCCACAGGGAATCCCCTTTTTTTTTAGAATATATTTATTAAGAATTTTAACAAAATTTTTCACCCTTACAAACAAACCGCACCCCCCCCCGTAACAAAAAGAAAGAAAGCTCACATAGCAAGACATGAACATGGTAAATCGATATGATAGAGCTTTGTACATTGGATTCCTCCCGTACATGTCAGTTTTCCAGATCATTCACGTATTTTCTTGCTCAAATACCCCCCAAATAAACCCCCCTTCCCCCTCCCTCCCTCCCCCCCTCCCCCACACAAGACATCCCCCCCTTCCCCCCCCCTCCCTCCCCCCCTGGGTTGCTGCTGCTGCTGACTGACCTTCATCTAACGCTCCGCGAGATAATCTAGGAGCGGTTGCCACCGCCTGTAGAACCCCTGCGCAGACCCTCTCAAGGCAAACTTTATCCTCTCCAACTTGATAAACCCTGCTGTATCATTTATCCAGGCCTCCACGCTGGGGGCCTTCGCCTCCTTCCACATTAGCAAGATCCTTCGCCGGGCTACTAGGGACGCAAAGGCCAGAATGCCGGCCTCTTTCACCTCCTGCACTCCCGGCTCATCCACTACTCCAAATAGTGCTAGCCCCCAGCTTGGCTTGACCCAGACTTTCACCACCTTAGATACTGTTCCCGCAACTCCCCTCCAGAACCCCTCCAGTGCCGGGCATGACCAAAACATATGGACATGGTTCGCCGGACTTCCTGAGCACCTCCCACACCTGTCCTCCACCCCAAAGAACCTACTCAGCCTCGCCCCCGTCATATGCGCTCTATGAACCACCTTAAATTGCATCAGGCTAAGCCTGGCACACGAGGAAGAGGAATTAACCCGACTTAGGGCATCAGCCCACAGCCCCTTCTCAATCTCCTCCCCCAGCTCCTCTTCCCATTTACCTTTCAGCTCCTCTACCAAAGCCTCCCCCTCTTCTTTCATCTCCTGGTATATCGCCGACACCTTGCCCTCCCCGACCCATACACCCGAGATTACCCTGTCTTGAATTTCCTGTGCCGGGAGCAACAGGAATTCCCTCACCTGTCGCCTCACAAACGCCCTCACTTGCATGTACCTAAAAGCATTTCCCGGGGGTAGCCCAAACTTCTCCTCCAGTGCCCCTAGGCTCGCAAACGTCCCATCAATGAACAGGTCCCCCATTCTTCTAATCCCTGCCCGATGCCAGCTCTGAAACCCCCCGTCCATCCTCCCTGGGACAAACCGATGGTTACCCCTGATCGGGGACCACACCGAGGCTCCCATTGCACCCCTGTGCCGTCTCCACTGTCCCCAGATCTTTAACGTTGCCGCCACCACTGGGCTCATGGTGTACCTTGTCGGCGAGAGCGGCAGCGGTGCCGTCACCAGCGCCCCCAGGCTCGTTCCTTTGCAGGACGCCATCTCCAACCTCTTCCATGCCGCCCCTTCTCCCTCCATCACCCACTTACGGATCATCGACACATTGGCAGCCCAGTAGTAGCCACCCAGATTTGGCAACGCCAACCCTCCTCTGTCCCTACTGCCCTCTCCTTACCCTCGGGGTCTTATTCGCCCACACAAACCCTATAATACTCCTGCCTACCCTCTTAAAAAAGGCCTTGGTGATTACAATTGGAAGGCACTGGAACACAAAAAGAAACCTCGGGAGGACCACCATTTTGACCGACTGCACTCTACCCGCCAGCGAGAGCGGCAACATGTCCCATCGTTTGAAGTCCTCCTCCATCTGCTCCACCAGCCTCGTCAGATTAAGTTTATGTAGGGCCCCCCAATTCCTAGCTATTTGGATTCCCAAGTACCGAAAGCTCCTTTCCGCCCTCCTCAACGGTAGATCGTCTATCCCCCTTTTCCTGGTCTCTTTGTAGCTCACTCTTCCCTACATTGAGCTTATAGCTCGAAAAATCCCCAAACTCCCTTAGAGTCTCCATGACCTCCACCATCCCCTCCACTGGATCCGCCACATACAACAACAGGTCGTCTGCGTAAAGCGACACTCGATGCTCCTCTCCCCCTCGGACCACCCCCCTTTCCTAGACTCCCTTAATGATATGGCCAAGGGTTCAATTGCTAATGCAAACAACAGGGGGGACAGGGGGCACCCCTGCCTCGTCCCACGACACAGCCGAAAATACTCCGACCTCCGCCGATTCGTAACCACACTCGCCACCGGGGCTCTGTATAGGAGCTTAACCCAGCTAATAAACCCTCCCCCGAACCCAAACCTCCGCAGCACTTCCCAGAGGTACTCCCACTCTACTCGGTCAAAGGCCTTCTCCGCGTCCATAGCCGCCACTATCTTCGCCTCTCCCTCCACCGATGGCATCATTATCACGTTTAGGAGCCGCCGCACATTGGTGTTTAGCTGCCTGCCCCTTACAAATCCCGTCTGGTCCTCGTGAATTACCCCCGGGAAACAGTCCTCGATCCTCGTAGCCAGCACTTTTGCCAGCAACTTAGCATCCACGTTGAGGAGCGAGATCGGCATGTACGACCCACATTGCAGTGGGTCCTTGTCCCGCTTCAGGATCAAAGAGATCGTCGCCTCAGACATTGTCGGGGGCAGGGTCCCTCCCTCTCTTGCCTCATTAAAAGTCCTCACTAGCAACGGGGCTAACAGGTCTATGTACTTCCTATAGAACTCAACTGGGAACCCATCCGGTCCCGGGGCCTTCCCTGCCTGATACTCCCCAGACCTTTAATCAGCTCCTCCAACCCAATTGGTGCCCCCAAACCAGCCACCTCCTGCTCCTCCACCCTCGGGAACCTCAGTTGGTCCAAGAATCGTCGCATCCCCTCTTCCTCCGCTGGGGGCTGGGATCTGTACAGCTCCTCATAGAAGGCCTTGAATGCCTCATTTACTTTCATCGCACTCCGCACCCTTTCCATCCTTGACTCCACCTATCTCCCTCGCTGCCATCCTCTTACGGAGCTGGTGTGCCAGCATCCGGCTCGCCTTCTCCCCATACTCATATGTCGCCCCCTGCGCTTTCCTCCACTGTGCCTCTGCCTTCCCTGTGGTCAACAGGTCGAACTCCGTCTGGAGATTTCGCCTTTCCCTGAGTAGTCCCTCTTCAGGGGCCTCTGCGTATCTCCTGTGCACTCTTAAAATCTCCCCCACTAACCTCTCCCTTTCCCTGCCCTCTATCTTCTCCCTATGAGCCCTGATGGAGATTAACTCTCCCCTGACCACCGCCTTCAGCGCCTCCCATACCATCCCCACCTGCACCTCCCCGTTGTCGTTGGCCTCCAAGTACCTTTCAATGCACCCCCTCACCCTCCCGCACACCGCCTCATCTGCCAGCAGTCCCACATCCAACCGCCACAACGGGCGTTGGTCCCTCTCCTCTCCCAACTCCAGTTCCACCCAGTGCGGCGCGTGATCTGAAATGGCTATGGCCGAATACTCCGTTCCCTCCACTTTCGGGATCAGCGCCCTGCCCAAAACAAAAAAATCTATCCGGGAGTAGGCTTTGTGCACGTGGGAGAAAAAAGAAAATTCCCTGGCCTGTGGCCTGGCAAACCTCCACGGATCCACTCCCCCCATCTGGTCCATAAACCCACTAAGCACCTTGGCCGCAGCCGGCCTCTTTCCGGTCCTAGATCTGGAGCGATCCAGTGCTGGGTCCTACACCGTGTTGAAATCCCCACCCATTATCAAGCTTCCTACCTCCAGGTCCGGAATGAGCCCCAACATACGCTTCATGAATCCAGCATCATCCCAGTTCGGGGCGTATACATTTACCAATACCACCCACGTCCCCTGCAACATACCGCTCACCATCACGTATCGACCTCCATTGTCCACTACAATATTCTTGGCCTCAAACGACACCCGCTTCCCCACCAATATTGCCACCCCTCTGTTCTTCGCATCCAGCCCCGAATGGAATACCTGTCCTACCCAACCCTTTCTTAACCTGACCTGGTCTGCCATCTTCAAATGTGTCTCCTGGAGCATGACCACATCTGCCTTCAGTCCCCTTAAGTGCGCAAACACTCGGGCCCTCTTTACCGGCTCATTCAGGCCCCTCGCATTCCACATTATCAGCCGGATTGGGGGGCCTCCCGCGCCCCCCCCCCCCCCCCCCCCCCCCCGCCGACCAGCCATCACCTTTTCTAGGCAACTCCCGTGCCTGCGCCGCCCTCACCCTCCAGTCCCCCAGATGGGGGACCCCCGCCCCGACTACCTCTTCTGTGTCCAATTCCCCCTCGGCCAGTGCAGCAGCAACAACCCTATTCCCCCGCCCCCGCTAGACCCGTGTCTAGCTCTTTTGCTCCCCCCATAACACTCCCGTAAGTCAGCTGACTCCTGCTGACCCCGGCTTCCCCTGCCGTCCCATTGATCCCCCCGTGTGGGAATCTCCCCTCCCCAACAATCAGTGTGCACTCCTCCATTCCCCCCCCCCCTCCGTCCTTGCCTAGCACGGGAAAAAGCCCGCGCTTTCCTAAGCCTGCCCCGCCCCCTCTGGCACAGCTCCTGTCGCGGCCTTATCTCATTTCCCCCATCCCCGAGCCTCCCCTCCCTCCATCACCGGCGCCCACCTTCTCGCACAGTCTTCTCACCCGATCCCTTTCCCCAACCATCACCCAGCCCGTGGAACATTTCCTGCGCGTGATTAAAACCCTGTGTACAACAAACATCGAACACCCCCCCCCCACCCTCACAAACCCTCAGTTTGAGTCCAACTTTTCAGTTTGGATAAAGGTCCAAGCCTCCTCAGGCGTTTCAAAATAGTGATGTTGATCCTTGAATGTGACCCACAATCGCGCTGGCTGCAGCATTCCGAATCTCACTCCCTTCCGATGCAGCACCGCCTTGGCCCGGTTGAAACCCGCTCTCTTCTT
This sequence comes from Scyliorhinus torazame, assembly GCF_047496885.1. NCBI lineage: Eukaryota > Metazoa > Chordata > Chondrichthyes > Carcharhiniformes > Scyliorhinidae > Scyliorhinus > Scyliorhinus torazame. The sequence goes on from NC_092715.1 coordinate 22,261,375, forward strand.
AGCCACCTCCGTGCTCCAGTCCGGCTAGATTCGGATCTCCGCATTCTCCCAGCTGCTGCTCCGCTCTTTCTTGGCCCATTTCAAGACCCTCTCTCTGTCCGTGAAACCTCACCCAAATCGCCCTTGGCGGCTCGTTGGTCTTGGGCCTCCTCGCCAGCACCCAGTGTGCCCCATCCAGCTCCAGAGGCCTCGGAGGGGCCTCCGCACCCATCAGCGACTCGAGCATCGTGCTCGCATATGCTCCGACATCGGCCCCCTCCATTCCTTCAGGGAGACCCAGGATCCGAAGATTCTTTCTCCTCGACCTGTTCTCCAGGTCTTCGAATCTTTCCGCCCACCTTTTGTGCAGTGCCTCGTGCCTCTCCAACTTCACCGCCAGGCCGAAGATCTCATCCTCGTTCTCATTGACCTTTTTCTGCACCTCCTGGGTCTTTACCTCGTGGGCCTTCTGGGTCATCCCTAATCCTTCAATCGCCGACAGCATAGGCGCCAGCATCTCTTTCCGCAGCTCCTCAAAACAGCGCTTGATAAACTCTTGCAGCTCCGGCCCGCCTTCCACTTTATCTCCGGCCGCCGCCATCTTGTTTTTCTTCCCTCGCTTCCCTCGCTGCTCCAACGCCGCTTTTTTAGCCGTTTCACTCCTTGTCCGTTCCATATACAATGAAGGTGGACCTTGCTCTCACCTTCCCACACGGGACGTCTTCGAAAAATTCCCGTTGGGGCTCCTCTGGAGAGCCCGAAAGTCCGTAATCACGGGAGCTGCCGAATCGTGCGGCTTAGCTCCGCATCGCTGCAACCGGAAGTCCACAGGGAATCCCGTTAATCAAAACAAAATTCCATTGTCCCAAGCTTTCTATGATACTTTAATTGCACCCCTAGCTCCCAAAATATACTTGCCTTTCAAACTAGAATTTATTTTAAAACATTACTGCGGCAATTAAACATTGAAAACAGCGCGAGAGGAGAGAAAGCCGGGACATTGAAAACAGCGCGGGAGGAGAGAGAGCCGGGACAGCGAAAACAGCGCGAGTGGAGAGAAAGCCGGGACAGTGAAAACAGCGCGAGAGGAGAGAGAGCCGGGACAGTGAAAACAGCGCGGGAGGAGAGAGAGCCGGGACATTGAAAACAGCGCGGGAGGAGAGAGAGCCGGGACATTGAAAACTGCGCGAGAGGAGAGAGAGCCGGGACAGTGAAAACAGCGCGAGTGGAGAGAGAGCCGGGACAGTGAAAACAGCACGAGAGGAGAGAGAGCCGGGACAGTGAAAACAGCGCGGGAGGTGAGTGAGCCGGGACAGTGAAAACAGCGCGGGAGGAGAGAGAGCCGGGACAGTGAAAACAGCACGGGAGGTGAGTGAGCCGGGACAGTGAAAACAGCGCGAGTGGAGAGAGAGCCGGGACAGTGAAAACAGCGCGAGAGGTGAGTGAGCCGGGACAGTGAAAACAGCGCGGGAGGTGAGTGAGCCGGGACAGTGAAAACAGCACGGGAGGAGAGAGAGCCGGGACAGGGAAAACAGCACGGGAGGTGAGTGAGCCGGGACAGTGAAAACAGCGCGAGAGGATAGAGAGCCGGGACAGTGAAAACAGCACGGGAGGTGAGTGAGCCGGGACAGTGAAAACAGCGCGAGTGGACAGAGAGCCGGGACAGTGAAAACAATGCGAGAGGAGAGAGAGCCGGGACAGTGAAAACAGCGCGGGAGGTGAGTGAGCCGGGACAGTGAAAACAGCACGGGAGGTGAGTGAGCCGGGACAGTGAAAACAGCGCGAGTGGAGAGAGAGCCGGGACAGTGAAAACAGCGCGAGAGGAGAGAGAGCCGGGACAGTGAAAACAGCGCGGGAGGTGAGTGAGCCGGGACAGTGAAAACAGCGCGGGAGGAGAGAGAGCCGGGACATTGAAAACAGCACGGGAGGAGAGAGAGCCGGGACATTGAAAACAGCGTGAGAGGAGAGAGAGCCGGGACAGTGAAAACAGCGCGAGAGGTGAGTGAGCCGGGACAGTGAAAGCAGCGCGAGTGGAGAGAGAGCCGGGACAGTGAAAACAGCGCGAGAGGAGAGAGAGCCGGGACAGTGAAAACAGCGCGGGAGGAGAGAGAGCCGGGACATTGAAAACAGCGCGAGAGGAGAGAGAGCCGGGACAGTGAAAACAGCGCGAGAGGAGAGAGAGCCGGGACAGTGAAAACAGCGCGGGAGGAGAGAGAGCCGGGACATTGAAAACAGCGCGAGAGGAGAGAGAGCCGGGACAGTGAAAACAGCGCGAGGGGAGAGAGAGCCGGGACGTTGAAAACAGCGCGAGAGGATAGAGAGCCGGGAGATTTAAAAAGCGCGGGAGCTGCGAGTCGGAGCGGAGATTTTAAAAGATCGCGGCCTAGTTTCGGGAGCCGTTCGGGGAGGAGGAGCATTCTCTGTCAGGGAGAGAACCTGAGAACATCTAAGACCCTCAGAAGGTAAGTAAGTGATTTTTACTCATTTTTACTTTTATACCTTTTTCAAATTGTGTGTGTGTGGGGGGGAAACTGAAGTGACATCACAGAAACGCTGTGACCTGAGTGGCTGGTTGGGAATCTATACTAAATTTTAAAAATTAAGCATTGGTAACTAATTAAACATAATTACTTAATTATAATTTAGAGGGGTATCTAAGCCAGAGATCGGAGAGTACTATATTTAGCTTTCAGATTTATATTAGAAATCTAGTGCTAGGAAACAGATAGTTAACAGTAACTTTTAAAAAAAAAATTTTTTTTAACTTTTAATTTTAATTTACGAATTAATTGACGCAATGTCAGTTAGAGGGGTGCAGTGCTCTGACTGTGAGATGTGGCAGGTCCGGGAGGCTTCCAGCGTCCCGGATGGCTTCATCTGCAGAAAGTGCACCCAATTGGAGCTCCTCACAGACCGCATGGTTCGGTTGGAGCAGCAATTGGATGCACTTAGGAGCATGCAGGTGGCGGAAAGCGTCATAGATCGCAGTTATATAAATGTGGTCACACCCAAGGTGCAGGCAGAGAAATGGGTGACCACCATAAAGGGCAGGCAGTCAGTGCAGGAATCCCATGTGGTTGTCCCCCTCTCGAACAGGTATACCCCTTTGGATACTGTCGGGGGGGATAGCCTATCAGGGGAAAACAGCAGCAGCCAGAGCAGTGGCACCACGGCTGGCTCTGATGTTCAGAAGGGAGGGTCAAAGCGCAGAAGAGCAATAGTAATAGGGGACTCTATAGTCAGGGGCACAGATAGGCGCTTCTGTGGACGTGAAAGAGACTCCAGGATGGTATGTTGCCTCCCTGGTGCCAGATGTCTCCGAACGGGTAGAGGGCCTCCTGAAGGGGGAGGGCAAACAGGCAGAGGTCGTTGTACATATTGGTACTAATGACATAGGCAGGAAGGGGCATGAGGTCCTGGAGCAGGAGTTCAGGGAGCTAGGCAGAAAGTTAAAAGACAGGACCTCTAGGGTTGTAATCCCGGGATTACTCCCTGTGCCACATGCAAGTGAGGCTAGAAATAGGAAGATAGAGCAGCTAAACACATGGCTAAACAGCTGGTGTAGGAGGTAGGGTTTCCGTTATCTGGACCACTGGGAGCACTTCCGGGGCAGGTGTGACCTATATAAGAAGGACGGGTTGCATCTAAACTGGAGAGGCATAAATATCCTGGCCACGAGGTTTGCTAGTGTCACACAGGAGGGTTTAAACTAGTATGGCAGGGGGGTGGGCACGGGAGCAATAGGTCAGAAGGTGAGAGCATTGAGGGAGAACTAGGGAATAGGGACAGTGTGGCTCTGAGGCAGAGCAGACAGGGAGAAGTTGCTGAACACAGCGAGTCTGGTGGCCTGAAGTGCATATGTTTTAATGCAAAAGTATTACGGATAAGGCAGATGAACTTAGAGCTTGGATTAGTACTTGGAACTATGATGTTGTCGCCATTACAGAGACCTGGTTGAGGGAAGGGCAGGATTGGCAGCTAAATGTTCCAGGATTTAGATGTTTCAGGCGGGATAGAGGGGGATGTAAAAGGGGTGGCGGAGTTGCGCTACTGGTTAGGGAGAATATCACAGCTGTACTACAGGAGGACACCTCAGAGGGCAGTGAGGCTATATGGGTAGAGATCAGGAATAAGAAGGGTGCAGTCACAATGTTGGGGGTTTACTACAGGCCTCCCAACAGCCAGCGGGAGATAGAGGAGCAGATAGGTAGACAGATTTTGGAAAAGAGTAAAAACAACAGGGTTGTGGTGATGGGAGACTTCAACTTCCCCAATATTGACTGGGACTCACTTAGTGCCAGGGGCTTAGACGGGGCAGAGTTTGTAAGGAGCATCCAGGAGGGCTTCTTAAAACAATATGTAGACAGTCCAACTAGGGAAGGGGTGGTACTGGACCTGGTATTGGGGAATGAGCCCGGCCAGGTGGTAGAAGTTTCAGTAGGGGAGCATTTCGGGAACAGTGACCACAATTCAGTAAGTTTTAAAGTGCTGGTGGACAAGGATAAGAGTGGTCCTAGGATGAATGTGCTAAATTGGGGGAAGGCTAATTATAACAATATTAGGCGGGAACTGAAGAACATAGATTGGGGGGCGGATGTTTGAGGGCAAATCAACATCTGACATGTTGGAGGCTTTCAAGTGTCAGTTGAAAGGAATTCAGGACCGGCATGTTCCTGTGAGGAAGAAGGATAAATACGGCAATTTTCGGGACCTTGGATAACGAGAGATATTGTAGGCCTCGTCAAAAAGATAAAGGAGGCATTTGTCAGGGCTAATAGGCTGGGAACAGACGAAGCCTGTGTGGAATATAAGGAAAGTAGGAAGGAACCTAAGCAAGGAGTCAGGAGGGCTAGAAGGGGTCATGAAAAGTCATTGGCAAATAGGGTTAAGGAAAATCCCAAGGCTTTTTACACGTACATAAAAAGCAAGAGGGTAGCCAGGGGAAGGGTTGGCCCACTGATAGGCTAGGGAATCTATGTGTGGAGCCAGACGAAATGGGCGAGGTACTAAATGAATACTTTGCATCAGTATTCACCAAAAAGAAGGAATTGGTTGATGTTGAGTCTGGAGAAGGGGGTGTAGATAGCCTGGGTCACATTGAGATCCAAAAAGACGAGGTGTTGGGTGTCTTAAAAAATATTAAGGTAGATAAGTCCCCAGGGCCTGATGGGATCTACCCCAGAATACTGAAGGAGGCTGGAGAGGAAATTGCTGAGGCCTTGAAAGAAATCTTTGGATCCTCAATGTCTTCAGGTGATGTCCCGGAGGACTGGAGAATAGCCAATGTTGTTCCTCTGTTTAAGAAGGGTAGCAAGGATAATCCAGGGAACTACAGGCCGGTGAGCCTTACTTCAGTGGTAGGGAAATTACTGGAGAGAATTCTTCGAGACAGGATCTACTCCCATTTGGAAACAAATGGACGTATTAGTGAGAGGCAGCATGGTTTTGTGAAGGGGAGGTCGTTTCTCACTAACTTGATAGAGTTTTTCGAGGAAGTCACAAAGATGATTGATGCAGGTAGGGCAGTGGATGTTGTCTATATGGACTTCAGTAAGGCCTTTGACAAGGTCCCTCATGGTAGACTAGTACAAAAGGTGAAGTCACACGGGATCAGGGGTGAGCTGGCAAGGTGGATACAGAACTGGCTAGGTCATAGAAGGCAGAGAGTAGCAATGGAAAGATGCTTTTCTAATTGGAGGGCTGTGACCAGTGGTGTTCCACAGGGATCAGTGCTGGGACCTTTGCTGTTTGTAGTATATATAAATGAGTTGGAGGAAAATGTAACTGGTCTGATTAGTAAGTTTGCAGACGACACAAAGGTTGGTGGAATTGCGGATAGCGATGAGGACTGTCAGAGGATACAGCAGGATTTAGATTGTTTGGAGACTTGGGCGGAGAGATGGCAGATGGAGTTTAATCCGGACAAATGTGAGGTAATGCATTTTGGAAGGTCTAATGCAGGTAGGGAATATACAGTGAATGGTAGAACCCTCAAGAGTATTGAAAGTCAGAGAGACCTAGGAGTACAGGACCACAGGTCACTGAAAGGGGCAACACAGGTGGAGATGGTAGTCAAGAAGGCATACGGCATGCTTGCCTTCATTGGCCGGGGCATTGAGTATAAGAATTGGCAAGTCATGTTGCAGCTGTATAAAACCTTAGTTAGGCCACACTTGGAGTACAGTGCTCAATTCTGGTCGCCACACTACCAGAAGGATGTGGAGGCTTTAGAGAGGGTGCAGAAGAGATTTACCAGAATGTTGCCTGGTATGGAGGGCATTAGCTATGAGGAGCGGTTGAATAAACTCGGTTTGTTCTCACTGGGACGAAGGAGGTTGAGGGGCGACCTGATAGAGTTCTACAAAATTATGAGGGGCATAGACAGAGTGGATAGTCAGAGGCTTTTCCCCGGGGTAGAGGGGTCAATTACTAGGGGGCATAGGTTTAAGGTGAGAGGGGCAAAGTTTATAATAGATGTACGAGGCAAGTTTTTTACACCGAGGGTAGTGGGTGCCTGGAACTCGCTACCGGAGGAGGTGGTGGAAGCAGGGATGATAGTGACATTTAAGGGGCATCTTGACAAATACATGCATAGGATGGGAATAGAGGGATACGGACCCAGGAAGTATAGAAGATTGTAGTTTAGTCGGGCAGCATGGTCGACACGGGCTTGGAGGGCCGAAGGGCCTGTTCCTGTGCTGTACATTTCTTTGTTCTTTGTTCACTCGAGCCCAGGCTTTTAGCCCTGACTGCAACAAATACTGATAGTACAATATATCTGAGATTCCTATATTGATCACACACTGAAGCAAAATACAAATTGTTGCCCAACCGAATGCTATGGGAATTAGACTCATATGTAGCACCGGACCTTAATACTCAGGTGGACTTCATGGCAGATGGCAGACAATCCATTTGCACTGAAGGTGTGGCCACTCTCCATTGCACTTCAGCAGTTCTTCCACCAAGATGTCGAATGCTATTGGCAGAGGCATCACACAGCAGTCTACCACAGATTGAAACATGCACTGTCAGTCCCATTGGTGTTACAATACTTTGACGTTCTAGCACCCGTACTCATATCAGTAGACGCCTCCCATCACAGACTTGGCACAGTTTGTATCCAGAATGGCAGACGTTTGCATTAAGGGCCCTCAGTGACACTGAGACTCATTGTACTCAGATCACAAAGGAAATCCTCGCTCTAATCTTCGCCTGTCAGAAATTTTATGTCTTCACATATGGTCATCCTGCTACTCTTTTTCAGAATCCTCCTTACGAACTTCAACAAGTCCAATTGGGCTTTCCTCGCAACTTCCAAAGTGCTGAATGTATGTGTCCCACTTTATTGCAATCGTAACACCTCCACCCTCAGTATCTTCCTTCATGGAAGAGGGGAGGTAATAATAATAATCTTTATTGTCACAAGTAGGCTAACATTAACACGGCAATGAAGTAACTGTGAAAAGCCCCTAGTTGCCACATTCCGGTGCCTGTCCGGGTACATAGAGGGAGAATTCAGAATGTCCAATTCACCTGACAGCACGTCTTTTGGGACTTGTGGGAGGAAACTTATAACAGCAAAAGGGATTATTATTTAAATAAAATATTTTAAAATGCTGCTGTGCAGAGGGACCTGGGTGTGCTAGTGCATGAGTCGCAAAAAAGTTGGTTTACAGGTGCAACAGTGATTAAGAAGACGAATGGAATTTTGTCCTTCATTGCTAGAGGGGTGGGAGGTTATGCTGCAACTGTATAAGGTGTTAGTGAGGCCACACCTGGAGCATTGTGTTCAGTTGTGGTCTCCTTACCTGAGAAAGGACGTACTGGCACTGGAGGGTGTGCAGAGGAGATTCACTAGGTTAATTCCAGAGCTTACGGGGTTGGATTACGAGGAGAGGTTGAGTAGACTGGGACTGTACTCGGAATTTAGAAGGATGAGGGGGGGATCTTATAGAAACATATAAAATTATGAAGGGAATAGATAGGATAGATACGGGCAGGTTGTTTCCACTGGCGGGTGAAAGCAGAACTAGGGGGCATAGCCCCAAAATAAGGGGAAGTAGATTTAGGACTGAGCTTAGGAGGAACTTCTTCACCCAAAGGGTTGTGAATCTATGGAATTCCCTGCCCAGGAAGCAGTTGAGGCTCCTTCATTAAATGTTTTCAAGGTAAAGATAGATAGTTTTTTGATAGTGTTCAGGTGGCAAAGTGGAGCTGAGTCCACAAAAGATCAACCATGATCTCATTGAATGGCGGAGCAGGCTCGAAGGGGCAGATGACCTACTCCTGCTCCTAGTTCTTATGTTCTTAAACCGGAGCACCCAGACGAAACCAACGCAGACACAGGGAGAATGTGCAGACTCCGCATAGACAGTGACCCAAGCTGACAATCGAACCTGGGACCCTGGCACTGTGAAGCAACAGTGCCAACCGGCAAGTCTGATATCCTGAAAATGGCCAGCAGCGGACGTGGCTCCAGATCGACATTAAGTATCCCTGACATGGTGTTGAAGAAAGAGACCCAAAAGCTTACTAACTTGGGACAAGACCAGAGCATTGGTTAGCCGGCTCACTAGAACAACACTCACACCTGTCCACCACCCCAGAGAAACACCTCTACGTCATTCAACAGAGTTGGCCCAACGAATGAGATGTGACCATACACGCACAAAATAATCCCTCACCAGACGCGGTAAAAGCAAAAATCCTCTTCAACAGGGAGCAGGGTGATGCCAAGAAAAGGGAAAAGCCTTATGCGAAAAATCTCAAATCTGATAGTATCTAAACAGATTGGAACCAGGGGGTTGAAATTTCTCTGACAGCTCCTTGAAGCTGGCAAACCTACCCTCCACAAGTAGAGGAGCACAGACATCTCAGAGGATTGGGGGCAGGAGGAAATAGGAAGATGGGGTGAATAAGACAATGGAGAGATGTGAAAACAAGTGAGAATTTTAAAATAATTGTTTATTGCATGCAGAGAAACTTTTGATCATGTTATATACCTCAATTAGATCACCCCTTAATCTTCTGTGTAACAAGCCAATGATGTTAAGGGGAAACAAAGCATAAATAAAGCAAAGCTGTCGTTACAGCTCACAAAAAATGGGTAGATACCTAAAATTAACCCCAGTAACATCAATAACAAAGATATAAGAAAAGTAGCAAAGGCTTGAATATGAAAGGGGAATTAGAATAACTTTCTGAGATAGGGGAATAGTCTTCATGCCCACAGATTTGGACTTCTTTGGGAATTTGTTATCGTTCAGGTGAAAGGTATTTGGCACGGTGTTTGTGAGTCTTGCGATACACAAATTAACGACTGCATTTTGTTTGACCTAACATCAATGATTTCAATATTGCTGAATAGATGCATTTGCTGAAACTTTCCATTTTGCATCATTCAGACAAACATGCCAAATTTCAAACAAAAAGCTTTGATCAAATGTCTCTTCAGCAATTTTTTTCTTGCATCGATAAAGGCAGCAGGCAAAGTTTGCATTGAATCATTAAAGCTTGTGTCAACTCCCCATTATTTGTCTCTAACCCAATTACCAACATCTTACAAAATAGTTTGGGAAAACCCCTTAATTACTCTTCTTAATTAACAAGCATTATGTCTACTGCAGCACAATATGATGGATCATAATTTGGGCAACTGGTTTGTGCGGAGTCTGCATTCTCCTCGTGTCTGCGTGGGTTTCCTCCCACAGTCCAAAGATGTGCAGGTTAGGTGGGGTTATGCAGTGACGGGATAGGATTCTCTAAAGGTAAACTTGCAGGTTGAGTCCGTAATTAAGAAAGCAAATGCAATGTTGTCATTCATCTCAAGAGGCTTGGAATATAAAAGCAGGGATGTACTTCTGAAGTTTTATAAAGCATTAGTTAGGCCCCATTTAGAATACTGTGAGCAATTTTGGGCCCCACACCTCAGGAAGGACATACTGGCACTGGAGCGGGTCCAGCGGAGATTCACACGGATGATCCCAGGAATGGTAGGCCTAACATACGATGAACGTCTGAGGATCCTGGGATTATATTCATTGGAGTTTAGGAGGTTGAGGGGAGATCTAATAGAAACTTACAAGATAATGAATGGCTTAGATAGGGTGGATGTAGGGAAGTTGTTTCCATTAGCAGGGGAGACTAGGACCCGGGGGCACAGCCTTAGAATAAAAGGGAGTCACTTTAGAACAGAGATGAGGAGAAATTTCTTCAGGCAGAGTGGTGGGTCTGTGGAATTCATTGCCACAGAGGGCGGTGGAGGCCGGGACGCTGAGTGTCTTTAAGACAGAAGTTGATAAATTCTTGATTTCTCGAGGAATTAAGGGCTATGGAGAGAGAGCGGGTAAATGGAGTTGAAATCAGCCATGATTGAATGGTGGAGTGGACTCGATGGGCCGAATGGCCTTACTTCCGCTCCTATGTCTTATGGTCTTATAGGACAGGGCGCTGGGCCTAGGGAGGGTGCTCTTTCAGAGGGCTGGTGCGGACTCGAGGGACCGAATGGCCTCCTTCTGCACTGTAAGGAGTGTGTGGAAAGTGGAGTTGAGGACACAATCTGATCAGCCATGAGTGCCAGAGCAGGCTCGAGGGGCCGAGTGGCCAGTCCTGCTGTGTTCTCCCTGGCCTGAGCCCCGTCCCTTAGTGATTGGCTGGCATAGGAGGTGATTGACAGCAGCAACGCGCATGCGCCTGTCTGGCCGCGCCCCCTCTCAGAGCCCAGAGGCTTTTCGAAGGCGGGGCTAGAGTTTATAACGGCTCTGATTCCCCGCCCCGGCTGGAGCACAACCTCTTCAACCTGCACTCCCGCTGGCTTTTCAATGGTTCGCGCCGAAAACGAATTAAACTCGGCCCGCATCCGCCGATGGTGGGAGAGTGCGCCGCTAACTGTCAATCGCGCACTGCCTGCTGGGGGTTGTAGTCCCCCGGCCGCCGCCGCCGGAAATAACCCTAGCACTGACCTGTCCCTGACCTCCTCCCCCTTCCTTGGTGCGCACGCGTGGGGACCGGGTGTCCAATCGGCCGGGCGGGGGATGGGCGGGGCGGCCGGAAACGAGCGGATCGACCAATCGGCGGCGGGGTCGGCGGGCGGTCACGTGGCGGGAGGTCCCGCCTTCCTCTCGGCCGGCCGGCCGGGGGCTGACGGGACTTCCTTCATGTTTGAATGGTGACTGGAAGCGGAGGGCAGCATTGTGTTTCCCCTCGGCTCCCTGCTTGTGGCGGCGGTGGTGCGGTGACATTGCCCGGTCAGCACTCGGTGAGTGTGTTGGTTCTGTGTCTCTCTATGGCGCTGGCTGCTGCCTGGTTCTGTTGTCATGGCCCCTGACACGGCCTTTAGGCCTCCGATGGTCACCGGCCCTGCTGCCCAGGGATGGGGGTGGATGGACCGGGCTGAAAAGTCCAAATGTTTGCCCGTTTCAGGAGAGCTTGTGATTTGAATGTTTTATTTTCTGTTGGGGATGTTTTGGGGGCTTGTTGCACGGTCTGTGAGATGCCTCCTGTGCTATTTCACATCACTTTTAAACTCCATTTACACTGCGACTAATTTTGTTTCTGGTGCTGAGCCGGACTGTCAGTAATATACACAAATGCAGTCATCACAAAGTTGGTGTTGCGATGAAGCCAGTGATTGGAAAGGCAAATGTCTATTGGAAGAGGGAGGGTGGGTGGGATGTTATCTTCACTTGACTGATAACCTGAGAGGTATCTTCTGAGGAAAGGTTGGACATACTAGGCCTGTATCCATTGGCGTTTAGAGTAATGGGAGGTGATCTTCCTGAAATACGCTGAGGGGACTTGAAAGGATGTTTTACCTTGTGGGGGAGACCAGGACTCTGGTAATTGTAGAATTTCTACAGTGCAGCAGGGGGCTGTTTGGCCCATCATGTCTGCCCTGGTCCTCTGAAAGAGTATGCACACACCCTAGGCCCACTCATAAGCTCTAACCCCACCTAACCACATCTTTGAATTGTTGGGGGGAAAACTGGTGGCACGGTAGCACAGTTGTTAGAGCTGTTGCTTCACAGTGCCAGGGTCCCAGGTTTGATCCCCGGCTTGCGTCACTGTCTGTGCGGAGTCTGCATGTTCTCCCAGTGTCTGCGTAGGTTTCCTCTGGGTGCTCTGGATTTCCCCCACAAGTCCTGAGAGACATGCTGTTAGGTGAATTAGACATTCTGAATGTACCCGAACAGGTGCCAGAATGTGACGACTAGGGGCTTTTCACAGTAACTTTTGCAGTGTTAATGCAAGCCTACTTGTGACAGGAAAGACATTATTAGCAAATCCACACAGACATGGGGAGGAAGTGCAAACTCCATGCAGACCGTCAACAAGGCCAGAGTCGAACCTGGGTGCTTGGCACTGTGAGGCTGCAATGCTGACCTCTGTGCAACCATGCTGCCCTTAAGCAGTTTAAAATAAGGGGTCTCCCATTGAAGATCGAGATGAGAAGAATTTATTTCTTTCTAGTTTGTGAGTCCATGGATCTCTTTCCCAGAGAGTTGTAGCGGCCATCTTCACTTGAATGATACCTGGAAGGTATCGTCTGAGGAAAGGTTGGACAGGCTGGGCCTGTATCCATTGGCATTTAGAGTAATGGGAGGTGATCTTATTGAAATATGTTGAGGGGACTTGTCAGGATAGATTTTGTGGGGGAGACCAGAACTAGGATAACCATTTAAAATAAGGGGTCTCCCATTGAAGATAGAGATGAGAATATTTTTTTTCTCTCTAGGTTGTGAGTCCATGGAACTCTTTCCCAGAGAGGGGTGGAGGTCGCCAGGCCAATCAACATTTTTAAGGCAGACGTAGTTAGATTCATGACTAACGAGGGAGTCGAAGGTTACCGTAGGGTTGGCAGAATGTGCAATTGAAACCCAAACTTACCTGCATGCTGAGAGCGGAGATCAGGAGCTTCAACTCCCAAAGGACCTTGGAGCTTTTGTGAATGTGCAGATCAGGAGCTGGCTGCACATTCGCAGATCAGCATTTTTAAGTTCTTGGGCCCAGTGCACCCATGCGTGAGGAAATCGGCATGGAAGCCTGAATCAGGTGCCCGAGAGCAGAGTTCCATGGAAGAGCAGTTATCCTGACGAGGGGCTGGGAGAGGTCCCAATGGAAGAGTCTCCGAGAGGGGACAGGAAAAGGTACCAGTTCAGAGACAAACAGGAAAAGGGCTGTGGAGAACAGACATTAGTGAAGAAGGCAACTGGAGATTGGCGACTCTTCGCTTTGGATCAAAGGTACCCCATTGGGGCAGTAGTGTTCTGCTCCGTGCAGCCGAAGATCTGAAGTTGTGCATATAATTTGGTGCCTGAGTGTGTACTCGGGAGATAAGATTGAAACCTTGCGAGGTGTGCGATTGTTAGTGACTTTTGCAGAGAATTCCCAGTTTAAATCTTTGAAGGTGAAGACTGAATCTCTCGTGAGAGACAAATGTTTGTGAGATTGGTTGACTAAGAAAGTCTTGCTGACATCGGGGTAGGTTGTTAAATCCAAGGGCTCTGTCTTGGTTGCATCGTCCATTTATTGCGTGGTGTGTTTGACCAGAGTTGATTTGTTAATTCACATGTACTTCACACTTGCCTTAAATGTTTTGAGTACAAAGGAAGATATTGTAAATTGTTTTCTGTTTCTTGTAAAGTTTGTTTTTCTTTGTTTTAAAACCTGTGGAATCTTGTAACTCATTCACCGACCAAGTGTGTTGAATGTCAAGGTTCTGGAATCTGAAACAAAAACTTAAAATGCTGGAAAATCCCAGCAGGTCTGTGCAGGGAGAATGGAGCTAATGTTTTGAGTCTGGATGATTCTTTGTCAAAGCTTTGATGAAGGTTCTTCCAGACTCGAAACGTTGACTCCATTCTCTGGTCCCTAACAGAATCTGTCCAACCACTTGGGAGTCTGATCTACGATCATAATTGAGGGGTGGCAGTGGCGTAGTAGTATTGTCGTTGGACTAATAATCCCAAGTCAAGCTCTGGAGACCCAGGTTTGAACCCTGCCATGGCTGACGGTGAAATTTGAATTTAGTAACAAAAATCTGGAATTAAAAGTGTAAAGATGACCATGTCGTAAAAAACCAACTGGTTCACTCATGTTCTTTAGGAAGGAAATCTGTTGCCCTTACCCGGGGTTTGGCCTATATCTGACTCCAGATCCGCATCCATGTAGTTGACTCTCAAAATGCCCTCGGGGAGGGGAAATAAATCCTGGTCCAGCCAGGTGACTCCCACATCACGAATTAAAAAAAAAAAAAAAATGCGGCCGCAACAGATGAACCACATTCTTATTGAATGGTAAGCAGAATTTGCATTTGTTGTTTTTAAATTCATTCCTGGGCTGTGGATGTCGCTGGCTGGATCAGCATTTGTTTCCCATCCCTAATTGCCCCCTGAACCTCATGGC